>NC_064263.1:25856500-26164500 GCF_003254725.2 Canis lupus dingo
CACAGTGTAGAAGCCAAACTTGCAAGGTCACCTTGCCTCATGCTGCGCCCCCCCCCCCATAACACCCCTCTGG
Source organism: Canis lupus dingo (assembly GCF_003254725.2). NCBI lineage: Eukaryota > Metazoa > Chordata > Mammalia > Carnivora > Canidae > Canis > Canis lupus. Next base: position 25,856,574 of record NC_064263.1, read on the forward strand.
GGTCTGCCCCCGCTTGCATGCCCCCAGTAGACAAGGGGCTCACTCTCTCCCAGGAGGCCGCATGGCAGCCCTGCCTCCGCCCTCTGTGCCCTGGGCTAAGCCTGCTCCTCCTCTGAGTGACAGCCTGTCAGCATTTGGAGACAGGGGCCTTGCCCTTACCTCATCACTGCCTTTCTTTGTCAGCAAACAAATGTTTGCTGCATGAATTAGTGTCTAGGACTCCAAGGGATCATTTCAGAATCATTCTAGTTTGAGAGGCTCTCAGAGGTTGCATCGTTGTATGCCTCCATGTGACAGCCGAGGGATCTGAAGCTCAGGGCCTGCAAGGGCTTGCCCAGGGTCACACAGAGGGCCAAAACAGAGCCCAGAAAGGAAACTAGGTCCCCTGACTCCCTGTTTCTTCCTGTTCTGCTCACCTTGGGGGCTGGGGCTGTAGCAGGCTGGCTCCCTCTCTTGGGGTCAGCAGTGAGCAGAGCCCCCCACCCCAACTGGGCCCCCATCATTCCTCTCCCCCTGCAGAGGCACCACTTCGCTCAGGCCATCGCCATCCTCAACACCCACGGTTGCAACATCTTTGACCACTTCTCCCGGAAGGTGACTGGGGTCACGGGTGGGGGTGAGGGAGTGGGAGTCCAGAGCTGGCCTGAGGCAGGAGAAGGAGCCGAGGGAGCGGGTGGGGGTGTCTGGCAGGAGGCCTTGACACCTCCCCCAACCCTGGCCCAGGACTATCAGCGTATGCTGGACCTGATGCGGGACATCATCTTGGCCACCGACCTGGCCCATCACCTCCGCATCTTCAAAGACCTCCAGAAGATGGCTGAAGGTACCTACTTTTAACCTCAGGCCTCATGGTTGGGGAAGGATCACCAAGAGGGTGATGTGCTTGGAGAGCATCTTCAGGGGTTTAGGCCCACCCCCTCTAGCATCGAGCTACCAGACCCAGGCAGATCCAGCATCAGCCTCTGGCTCCCATCCAGGGTGCTGGATTTCCTGGACCATGTGGGGTCGCCCTGGAGGCCTTGCCTTGACCCCTCCCTCTCCCCAACAGTGGGTTATGACCGTACCAACAAGCAGCACCATAGCCTCCTCCTCTGCCTCCTTATGACCTCCTGTGACCTCTCTGACCAGACCAAGGGCTGGAAGACAACGAGGAAGATTGCAGTAAGTGCTGCTCCTCCCTGAGAAAGGAGGCTGCACACCAAGCCCAGTTCTCTGTGGCTCCTGCAGCCTAAACACCCTCTCTGTGCTGAGTTCAGCCTCACTAAATTTTGGGGAGACAGAAACCTAGGCCACCTCAGTGCAACAGATGGGGAGATTCAGAGAAGGACATGGACTCACTGGGTGTCACACAGCAAGTCACTGGCTGGCAGAAGGTGGGCCAGAACCCAACCACTCCTCCCCATCTGGGGCCATCCCCCTGCCAAACTGTGCCTGAGCCAGAGCTGAGAATGCCTCAGTTTGCCATCTTGGGAATGAGCTGTAGAGGAGCTCAGGGAGACAGATCCCATGCACAGAGTATGATAAGAGTGTTGGTCTTTCAGGAGCTGATCTACAAAGAGTTCTTCTCCCAGGGAGACTTGGTATGTGGGGAGTGATCTTGAGTGCCCAGATTGCAGGGAGGGTTCCTGGTCTGGGGCTTGGAAGGGCTGGGTTAGTTTCATCCTTGTGCCTGTTGGAGGGAGAAGGGGCCCAGGCCTGACAACTTGCTGCCTGCAGGAGAAGGCCATGGGCAACAGGCCGATGGAGATGATGGACCGGGAGAAGGCCTACATCCCTGAGCTGCAGATCAGCTTTATGGAGCACATCGCAATGCCCATCTACAAGTAAGAGAGCTCCAGGGACCTGCTGTGGGACTGCTGGCCTGCCTGGCTCCAGCTGACCCACCCCGCTGCCCCTGGGCCCAGCTGTCTTCCACTGGCCCCTAAGTGGGGCCTTCATTTCATGCTCTCCTTGAGCCTCCAGTCCTATGCCTCACACTCTTGTCTACCTATAGTTGTAGCCCTAATCTTCCTTGCTACTCACAGCCCGACTTCTGACCCTGTCCCTGTGCCCTTGCACCCACAGGCTGCTCCAGGACCTGTTCCCCAAGGCGGCAGAGCTGTATGAACGTGTGGCCTCTAACCGTGAGCACTGGACCAAGGTGTCTCACAAGTTCACCATCCGCGGCCTCCCGAGCAACAACTCGCTGGACTTCCTGGATGAGGAGTACGAGGTGCCTGAGCTGGATGGCACCAGAGCCCCCGTTAATGGCTGTTGCAGCCTTGACGCTGAATGAGCCCTGCCCGGGACCCTTCCCTGCCCAGGCCTTCTCTTACAGCCCTCCACTGGCCTGGCCCAGTGCCCTGGGCCCAGAGCCACAGGTCCTAGGTTCTAATCCAGGACTTACTGTGCAACCCTGGGCAAGTACCGACCTTCCCGGGCCTCAGATTTCCTGTCTGTATAATGGAAGCAAGACTTCTAGCCTCGCCAAGACTTTGTCATTTGTCCGCTGAGAGCACAGGGGTGACTGATGAGCAGTGGGCCCTGATCTGCGCCTCTGACCTCGTCTTGGCAAGTCCTCCCCAGCCACTCCTCCTCTGAGGCAGCCTGGATGGTTTCTCCTGGTCCCCATTCCTGTCCCTACCAGATCTGGCCCTCTCCCTCTTCCAGGGTCCTCCTGTAAGGAGAATGTGGGACACCTGAGTGAGCAGAGAGTGGATCTTAGAAACAGTCATTAGCCATGAGGCTGAAGGCGCACCCTTAGGATTGCCACTATATGTATGGGGGCATTGGAACCTGAAGAGCTGCAGGGGCCCCACATGGAAGCTGCCAGAGGCCCCCCTCAGTGCTCTGGGCAGAGGAGGCTCAGGAAGAAAGCAGGACGGGAATGGTGGGCAGGAAGGATCCCGAGGCTAAAGACAGGCTCCAGTTGAGTCAATAATCCTTTCTCCTGGCTGTGTGACCCTGGGCAAATGACTTTCCTATTTGGGTGAGACAGGAGAGTAAGACAATCCATTTTCTAAGACCCCTTTTAGATCAAAGTCCCCATGGCTCTGTGGAGTCCCAGGAGAAGCCATGGAATGTCCCTGCCACCCTCGGGCAAAGAGCCAACCCTAAGTCCTACAGTGGCCCCCTGAGTGTCCCCCCCCCCCACCTCAGCCCAAGCCCCTTCTCCATTTCTGCAGCCAGAGAGGGCTGCCTCAGCCCTAGCAGCAGGGCTCCTATCTTCTTCAAGGCCATATCTACCCGTGCCCTGGGGCTTGGGAGACCCCCATAGGGCCGGGCCTCTTGGGTCAGCCCGGCCGCTGGCTTCTCCCTTCTCTGTGTTGTTCTGTGTTGTGGGGTGGGGGGAGGGGGGCCACCTGCCTTACCTATTCTGAGTTGCCTTTAGAGAGATGCGTTTTTCTAGGATTCTGTGCAACTGTTGTATATGGTCCTGTGGGCTGACCGCTTTGTACATGAGAATAAATCTATTTCTTTCTACCAATCCTCTCCCGTGGGGCTATTTCCAGACACTGTGCACGGAGATGGGGAAACAGAATTGGCGTCAGCAAATGCTATTGAGAACTCCTTGGCTACCAGAGCCCCCACCCCTTGTGCCTAGCTCCTCTCCTAGGGTGGTCATAGACCTGTTAGGGTACTCCTGGACCAGTCCTCTGCCAGACTATAGGGGCTTAGAGGTGGATGGCAGATGAGGAGGCCTGGGCATAGAGCAGTGAGAAGACATGTTGGCTGGCAGAGATTGTGGACTGGAAAGAAAGAATTGAGGGGCTGAAGCAATCAAGGAGGCTGCCTGGAGGAGGCAGCCTAGAGCTCCTCCTCAATCCTCTGCTGGCCTCTGGGTTATGAGGGCCTGTACAGCCAGGGCCTAGGCCTCTGAACCTCCTCCTGGCCTCCCCCATCCATGTGCCCATAAGTCCTGCCAAAGGAGTAGCCCTGAGTCTGACTGTACACCAGATGCACCCTGAGTTGTGTCTGTGGACCTAGATCCCTGCCTGTCTGGTTGTGAGAATGTTTGCCCCTGCACAGACAGAGAGGCAGATCCCAGCCTCTCTGTCCATAGGCCCTGACAGGTGAAATCTCTAGACTGTGCCCACTCTCTTGCTTTCACCCCTCGCCCCACGTCCTCTCCCTGTTCATCTCTTCCAGATCAGTAAAGCTTGATGTATTAAGGGCTGAACACTGGGATTACCTTTCCTAGGAGAAGGAGGAAAGGAGGGCTGGGAGGAGATGATTAGGGCCATCCTGTGACCACTGGTGGTGCCCCGGGGGCCAGCCTTTGGGACCACAGAGCCTCCCTGTTTTTCATGGTTCGGTACCTGCCCTTCCAGGCTAAACGGTTTCAGGGCATCTTGCCTTCCCTTAGGAACTTGGGGTCCAGTCCCCACCCCTGCCCAGTTCCTGCTTTGGGCTCCCCCAGTCTGTCCCCATTCTCCTACAGCATAGGTCCCAGGCTGACCAGTGGGCCCCCAGGCAGGGGCAGGGCAGCTCCTGATAGGCCCTGGGCTGACAGGTTGGCTATTCTTATGATGGGCAGCTGACACCAGCAGCAGGACTCTGCCAGTGACCCCCTTCAACCTTGAATGTGTGTATGTGTCCCTCTTCTACCAGCTTTTGGGCAAAGGGGAAGCACAGCCTGTGTGCACGCTGCAGGAACTTCACTCCCCCCTCACACACACACACACACACACCATCTGTTGTCTGTCCCCACCTCCACCCTCCCTTGAGGACATTTAATTCCATTGGAGGCCATTGCTGTGATGCTGTGACACATCCCTCCTTGCCGCCCAATTGAGTGAACAACTCACAAATATTTCCTGGATCATGCAGGACCCTGTGCTGAGGCCCAGAGCTAACACTCCTTGTCCCTTGTCTGGAAGGTCTAACAGCCTGGCCAGAGAGATACGGTCACAGGACATGACAGCCCTGTGGGATTCTTGGCCATGGGGCTCCAGGCAGGATCATAACGCTGAGAAGAAACGCAGTGAGGTTTGGAAGATGAGCGGGTATTTCTTTCCTGTGGGCAAAACGGGACAGGCACTCCCTGTAGAAGGTGCTGCTCATACTCGGGACAGAGAGGGAATGACCAGGGAGGGCCTTCAATGCCAAGTGGGGAAGTTTGGCTTTACTTTGGGGGTGGTAGAGGAGTGACTTGGATAGGCATTTTAGATCCTGCTGGGAAGCAGAGAAAGGACTGCAGGGTGATGTAGGGCGGGGATCATTCTAGAGCTAGCGCTCTGAGCCCTGGGCTGGCCAGGGAGGCAGGAATTCTAAACATGTTTGATTGGCAGAACTTGGTGACCAATTGGATGGAGGTGAGGGCAGAGGGAGGACGGGGAGTCAGCCTTGAATGGGGGTGCCTGTGGCTCCAGAACCGCCCTGGGTGTAGGGCGGAGCCTCTGGCCGGAGGTGAGCTCCGGGGAAGCTGCGCGGGCAGCTGGGGCTGCGGGGAAGGGGTGGGAGTATAGCTGGGAAGACCGGGGGGAGGAGGCGCCTCTGTGCGCGCTCACCCCGGCTCTCAGCGGATCTGAGAACGCTAGATCTCAGCTTCCTGTAGCTGCCCAGCCCTGAGAGAGAGAGAGAGAGAGAGAGAGAGAGAGAGAGAGAGAGAGAGAGAGAGAGAGAGGCAGAGAGCAGGCCCCATGCACCGGGAGCCCGACGTGGGATTCGATCCCGGATCTCCGGGATCGCGCCCTGGGCCAAAGCCAGGCGCCAAACCGCTGCGCCACCCAGGGATCCCAATGGTTTCGTTTTATATGAAACCTTACAATGATTCTGTGGAGCAGATACCATTATCTCCTTCTGTAGCCAAGCAGCTTGAGGTTCAGAGAGGTCAACTAATCTGTCCAGCTTGAGATGTGAGCCCCGCCTCTATGACCCCCCTCCAATGGCTCTTTCTCTAGGATGGAGAAAGGAGATTCAGGAGGACAGAGTCTCTGTCTTCGTCTCCGCAGGACTGAGTCGGGGGGAGGAGTGGTGAGCAAGTGAGGCTGGAGCCCCGGAGAAGGTTCTGGGATCGGTTTTGCCTCTGTGTTGCAGAGGGGCAAGAGGAACGAGGTGAAGGGTTTGGTGGCCTGTAGTGGAGCTCAGAGCCACCAGGTGGCACTCAACCCTTGCTTGCCTCACCTCCTCAGAGGTCTAAGGTGTGTGTGTGTGTTGGGGGGGAGGGGGGTGGTCGCTAACTTCACTCCCATCCCTACACGCTCCTCTCACACAAACAGACATGTTCACACATACACCCAGAGACTCACACTCATTCTATCAGCAGACACAGTCTTCAGGCTGACTTGATGCGGTCTTCATGGGGTACACTGTACAGACTCCATAGGGAAAATGTGAAATGTTTCTTGGGGGCCTCCAGCCCCTTTAGCTGCTCTCTGAACAGGACTGAGGTCCATCAGTCTTACCTGGGTGAGACCCCTTGTCTGAAATGTGTCTGCCTGCTGAGTGGCCTCCCTCTGCAGAGGGATCCCTGCCTCCCCCAGGGAGGAACCCTGGGTGGGTGGAACCCTCCCTCTGGGCATACAATAACTAGGAGACAGCACTATGAGGCCTTGCCCCATGCTGATGATGCGGCAGAGTCAGAGCAGGAACTAGCTGGAATGTGCAGGGGCCTCTGGAGGAGGCTGGGCTCAGGGGTCTTGACCTTTGGATGGAAGGACTGGGGCAAGAGGTGAGGGCATTGCAGACAGGCCAGGAAAGCAGGCTGGGCAGTGGGGAGGGTCGGGGGCTGTGCCCAAGTCCTCAGCCTTCCCTCACTGCTCAGCCTCCCAGGGGTGTCTCTTTGAGATGGGGTGGGTGGGGCCCAGACGTAGGGAACTCAAGCCAGCCAAAGATGCCATGAGGTGGCCCAACAGGGTAGGGGCATGCCTCTGGGCCTTGGAGGACAGCAGGGAGTGCTATTTCCTAGCCTCCACGGCAGTCTCCTGGAAGGATCCTGAGCAGGAAGTGAAGGGGTCTCTGAGCAGGAGCTGGGCCCCAGGGCAGCAGAGCAGCCATGCATCCAAGGCTAGACTCTGCACAGTGCCTGGGAAGAGAAGAGAGAGTGGGTTGATGAGGGAGGGAGGAGGAGGCAGCATGGCTGGTTTGGGGAGGATCAAGAATGTCAGGGAAGGCCTCCTATCTGACAGAAATTCACACTGCTGGGTTCTCCTGAAACACAAAGGAAGAATTGTCACCACACACCCAATCCCTCCAGGACTTTCTTTTCTCTCCTGGCAGGATGAACACTCGGATTCTTCCTCGCTGGTCTGTTTTCCTGTCTGCCAACTGGGATGACAAGGCCCCTCTGGAGGCCTTCAGGATATAGGAGGGTGTGCTGGGAAGGAAGCCACTCTCCTTCCAAGGAGTTGTATGGAAATGAAATCTGCATATAGATGCCCTGGCCAGACCGGTCTCTGAGGGCTCACTAGGATGGGTCTGTACCGGAAGCAGAGTACACTGTCAAGTTTGAAGATTGGCAGGACAGGTGTGAGAATGGGAGGTGTTGCCATTGGACTGCGAAGATGGCGGCACTCTCCATTCCTAAGTCATCCCTGGAGAAACCATAGAACTGGGCAAGGAGTGAGAAATTCTGGGAACTAACAATTCTGGATGAGTTGGGGAGAGAGAAAAGTGAGAAGCTGGTTTGGAAGAAAGCACTTGCCTCACCCAATGTTGCCTTGGACAGTCAACCATTGCCTGTCCCCTCACCTCTGCACAAACCCCTGGTGCTTCTTTACCCCCTCTGGGCAGTGGCTAGAGGAAAAGAACAATCTCTTAATCAGGAGGCTCTCCCAAGGATGGGTGGGAATTATCATCCCCTTTAGAGACAAAGGAAACTAAGGCCCAGAAGCTCAGCTGGCAACAACCTCCTTCAGAGCAAAAGTTGCTTAGAGAGCATCCCTGGGGTCAGATGAGGAAATGGAGGCTGAGAAAGAACAGGGACCTCTAAGAGCATACAATATACAGAGGCAGAGCCGAGTACCAGCTCCCCTTCCCTGGCCCTAGGCTCTCTGCCCTGTCCCGGGAAGGGCAATCTTTGCTTCCTTGAGTCACCAACCTCAGGCCTCATTGGGCCCCACCCTGCAGAGCTGGCCCTGGTGAACAGGTTTGTTCCTCCGTATCACAGTGCCCCTGCGTCTGCCTAGGCCTGGGGTCAGGGAAGGGAGAGGCCAGTTAGAGCAGTGAGTGCTCTTTTCTCTCCACATCTGCCTCTGAACATCCACCTGGCTCTCCGCTTAGACTCTCCAGGCAGTGTGTGCCAGTCAGGTGCACGTGCTGGTTTTCCTCCTTTAGACTGGGAGCCCCTCAAGGGCAGGAAAAGATCTGCCTTGGCTCCAATTTCCCACATCCCTACTCAGAGTTTGGTGCACAGTAGGTGCTCAAAAGAGGCATGTTGATTGATAGAAAGTGACAGTCAGGACTCCAGTCATGCATTGATCACGACTCAGCTGAACACTTGAGGGAGACCCTCTGAAAATCTCCAGAATTCTCTCTCTTTGCCCCCCTTTCATCTCTGGCACTCTGTCCTGTGAACTCTAGCCACTGGGTCTCTTTAGATTCACAACTCATCTTCTCAACTCATGGAGGTTTCTAGGCTTTACCAGGGATCCCCCTCCCTGCACTGTGCCCCAGAAACTCTCTCTAGGCTATAAGCTGGGCAACTGTAAGAGTTACCACAATTTTTCTTTGTCTTAGGATCTCATTCCTTGTCTGGTATCCAAATCCTTGAAAACCTTTATTTCATACATTTTGCCCATTTTGTTGTTGTTATTTCAAGAAGGTGGGTAAATCTAGCCTTTATTATTCCACCTTGGATGGAAGTGTGAGTCCATTTTACTAACTTTTATTGAAGCATAGTACTCCATCTATGAATGTTGACAGCCATTTGGATGTTAATATTTTGGCTATTAGGAACAATGTTCCCAGAGACGTTCTTGGGTATGTACAGATTTTGAGTACGCCACTGTATGAATATACATATATTCATCTATTTCTACTGTTGATGTCTATCTTCAAGCTTCCATCTGGAGCCATTCCTTTCTGCCTTTTAGTGTCTCCTTTCGTGCAGATCTGCTGCTGCTGAATGCTTCTGGTTTGCACTAACTTGAAATGTCTATTTCTCCTTCATTCTTTTAGGATGTTTTTGCAGCTGTTGAATTCTAGGTTAGGAAGTCTTTTCTCTGAGCACTTTGGAGATCACATTCGATTCTCTTTTGAGTGCCATTGGCTCTGATGAGAAGTCAGCCATGGGTCTTGTTATTACTCCTTTGACGGTACTGTGATGCAGCTCTTTCTCTGGCTGCTGTTAAGATTTTCTCTTCATTTTTGGTTTTCAGCAGTTTTATCACAATGTGCTTATGTATGGTTTTCTCTGTCTTTCTCCTGTTTGAGATGCATAATGCATCTTGAATCCATGGTGACTTTCCCTCCCCTCAATCCAGTCTTCATCAACTATAGATAGATAAGTATATTTCCCATAATTCCCAAAGCATGCTGAAAGAGTAGTCTATAAAATTTGCTGAAATCCTGTGATAATAAGAGAAAAATAGTGATGTAGATATGAGGAAAATTGTTTTATATTGACCACTGGGTTCTTATCCTTGGGGTTCATACTCCCACTGCCCTCAGGAGAGAAAGGTCACCAGTGGTGGTCTCTGTCCTTAGCTCCTGATTTATAACCAAGGATCTGTCCCTAGCCAATATCCCTACCTAGAAGCAAGGCTTTCTACCCTCTGCCTAGTGGCTGGTGAGAAGGAAAAATGACTGTCTTTCTGGTTTATGTTTGCCTCTCATCAACACTTACATGGTAATGCAGGACACTTCAGTATTTCATTGTTTAGAACTGCTCCGTATCAGAATAGGATTTTGGAATTCTCTATGTGACAGCAAGTAGATCTCTGAGTGCTGGGTCCTAAGCTCAGTGAAATAAAGGGTAGCCAGTGGGTAGCCAGGGTTCCCCTCCCCTGCTGGAATTCTCACTCTTTGCTTTGACCATTAGGCTTCAAGTGCACCTGTCATACTGTGTCTCTATCTCTAGCAGCTCATTTGCTGTTTCAGTGGTGAATTCCGTGGTGAATCAAAGTGGAAGCACCTTTGTACCTGGTCTGGGTCATTATCCTCACCAATCTTTGCATCCAGACAAAACCCAAAAAACATAGCCCAACTCACTGGTCCACATGTCTTTCCTGAATCCTAAATATAACCATCTGATTGTCTGATCCCTTCTAGATTGCCTTCCTGTGGTAGAGGCTGGAAAACATTTCCCACATTCTACTACAGCTTAGATTTCACATAGGACCTGAGTTCTAGCAAGAAGGTGTCTAAAGGGTTCTGAGGAACACTGCACTGGTGGGCTCTACCATCAGGAAGCAAGACATAGAGAGCCAGACAAGGGAAAGGCCATGTTGTCTGCCCAACCCCCACAAAGGCCCCCATTCTATCAGCACATCCTCTACATGGTGGCCAGGGGCCATTGGCTATATTGTTCTGCTCCAAGCCTCCGGTGGTGGCCACCTGGAATCCAGCCCACCCTCTGAACTTGGCCTTGACCACCTGGATTTTCCCCAAATGCCCCAGCTGCTGTTTGGCCCACAAATGACTAAAAACCCGTACCCGGGCCTGCTCTTCCTCTCCCTAGGGTCTTCCTCACTCTCCCCTGGCTTTCCACCTGCAGGGTACGCCCTGCCATCCAGCTGTGACTTGGCATCACAGCTCCCATTGTCTCTGTCCCTTTGTTGGTACCATGTTTGCTCCCACCTCTTCATCTGTGAGCTCACAGAATGAGAGCCAGAGCTGCCCTGAGGATTATTATGTTCTCCGTAATATGCAGTGGGTATCTAATAAATGTGTAAGAATGAAAAAACAAGCAAACAAAAAAAGGTGTCCTTGCTAAGACCTGGAGGTGGAAGTACATAATGGAGATTGATGACTGCATGCAGGTAAATAGAATCACCTGAAAAGCAGCTGTGATAGAGGCATCCATGGAGGGGTTTCTAAATGACAACCCTTCACATAGGAGCCAAGCAACAGGTAGAAGGCAGGTGGTGTTTCCTTTATTTATTTTTTTAATATTTATTTATTTATTTATTTATTTATTTATTTATTTATTTATTTATTCATGAGAGACAGAGAGAGAGAGAGAGAGAGGCAGAGACACAGGCAGAGGGAGAGGCAGGCCCCATGCAGGGACCCTGATGTGGGACTCAATCCCGGGTCTCCAGGATCATGCCCTGGGCTGAAGGCGGTGCTAAACCACTGAGCCACCCAGGCTGCCCAGGTGGTGATGTTTCCACTTGAAAACGGGTTGGGCATTTTGACTGGCCCTGACCTTCAGCTATGTAGCCCGGAGCCCGATTCTCTTCTCCTTCTACTTAACTCTACGTAAATCATGGTGTATACAACAAGAATCTCAACTGATCCCATTAGTTGTAATTACCAGTCTCCCCCAATAAAACATGAGCTCCTTGAAGGGAGAGACTAAGTCTGGCTCATTTCTATATCCTTAGTACCCAACCCAGAGCATAGGACAGAGTAGGCACTCAGCAAAACTGTACTGATTGCTTAAATGAAATATTAGTCATTGTAAATCCAATCCAAGCAACTGCATCTATTGAGGTATCTAGGGCTGGCCTGCATGTCAAGAGGAGTATCTCGGTAGTGATCGTGGACGTGCAAGAGTTATCTCATTCAACTAAGGAAAATAGTTTGCTCAGTAAAACCATGCGTGCATGACGAATGGTCAGGCTTCCCATCGGAGGAAATCATGTTCACAGTGGAGTCATGCTTGCATGACCAGTGCTGAACATGATTCAAAACAAACTGGCTTCTAGAACACTGGCAGGCTCTAGGATACAAAGTGATATTCACCATGAGTGAGGCATGTACGAGTAGGACGGAGAAAAATCATTGAATTTATACTATATCATCATCAAATAAATTGTAAAATTTCACCAATGGAAAAGTCCTCACTAAAGAAATGTCACCCCAAACTTTCCCTAAGCACGTGTTTTCATCTCTCTCTCTTTTTAAAAAAGATTTTATTTATTTATTCATGAGAGACACAGAGAGAAAGAGAGAGAGAGAGAGAGAGAGAGGCAGAGACACAGGCAGAGGGAGAAGCAGGCTCCATGCAGGGAGCCCGTCATGGTACTCGATCCCGGGTCTCCAGGATCATGCCCTGGGCTGAAGGGAGGTGCTAAACCATTGAACCATCCAGGGATCCCTGTTTTCATCTCTTAATGTGATCTGTGACTCCTTATTCCTGGGCCCTCCCAGTGACCAAACACAGGCCCCCAATTGTTTGTTCTCTCTTATTCTCTTAGTAGTTTTTTCATGACATTCTTCTAAGTTGCTAGATGGGTTGACTTGGACCCTCTTGGGGGCTGGCAGATATCCTACCAAGGGAAGTATTTGTGCAAAAAGAGCTCAGGGGTTAAGGGTGTGGAATACACATCAGGCAGACCTGGATCAAATCTCTGTCCTGCCATTCCTTGCTGTGTGACTTTGTGTAAAGACTTACCTTCCATGGGTCTCAACTTCCTCATCTATAAAGTGGGGATAATAAGCCTTCTGAAGGCCATCATGAGGATTAAACGAGAAAAGGCATCAAAGCCTTTGGCCCCTGTCAAAGCCTGATTTCATCAGGGTGCGTTTCTGGGAATGAGTAACATAACCTTGTCTTTGGCAAAGGTTGAGGGATCATCAGCTCCCGGGAAGGGGGCTTTGGCCTCAGAGACAGAAAGGGCAGCTTCAAAACAATTTAGAAGAGGTTAACTGTGGCATTCTGGGTTAGTGTATTGAATGTGTGCCCCCCGCCACACACACACAATGTATGTTCAAGTCCTAATCCCTGATACCTGTGACTGTGACCTTCTCTGGAAAGAGGGTCTTTGCAGATGTGATTAAGTTGAGGTCATCCTAAGAAGGAAATTTGGACATGGAGACCCTGAGAAAGAAGGTCATTTGAAGGTGGAGCCAGAGATGGGATGGTACCACCACAAGTCAAGCAACTCCAAGGATTGTGGCCACCACCAGAAGCTGGGGGAGAGTCAAGGAAAGCTCCTCCTCCAGATCCTTCAGAGAGAGCATGGTCTTGCCAGCACTGACTTAGGACTTCTAGCCTCTAGAACTACGAGACAACACATTTCTGTTGTTTGAAGCCATCCAGTTTGTGGTGCTTTGTTCCAGCAGCCCAAGACAACACAGGGGGTATGGCAGGGGAAGGGTACCTTCAGGTCACTGGGTGCAGATGGATTAGAGGGAGAAAAGGACACAGCTGACCACATTTCAACTTTTGTGTCTTGAGTCCAATTGGCAGGACAGCCCAATCACTGAAGACCATCTGGAAGGTACACAAACTCCTGGCTTCCTTGCCTTGAGATGGAACAATTCCTCAGTGCAATCTTTGATTTACACTCCATACTCCCTTCTCTCATCAAACCAAGACTAGGCTTTTCTTAGACAGTATCTATCCTTGGCTGGTTCCCCCTTCCTATCCTGCCTCCCTCTCTCCCTTACAGGTTGTATCTGACAAGCACTCCCATCTCTGTCAACCATGCGGTCACTGTCACTCAGAGTGTTCATTACAAACCTCCCCAGGCCTGTCCTTGTGCTAGCTGCTAGGGATGGTGGTGACACAGAAGCAGTGAGGTGGGGCCCTGCCCAGAGGGAGCTCAGAGTAACCTGGGTAAAATAATATGATTAATCAACTAGTTAATAGTGAAACACACATTTATGAAAACACACTATGTGCTGTCGCTGGATGGGCATTGGAAAGGCTGCAGAAATCAAAACCAGGCACCAGGGGCTCCTGGCTGGCACAGTAAGTTAAATGTCCGACTCTTCAGAGTCATGAGATTGCACCCGGTGTGGGGCTCTGTGCTCAGCGTGGAATCTACTTGAGATTCTCCCTCTGCCCCTCCCTGTGTTTGCACTTGCTTCCTCTCTACACAAACAAACAAATAAATAAATTTGAAAAGATTTTACTTATCCATGAGAGACACACAGAGAGAGGCAGAGGGAGAAGCAGGCTCTCTGTGGGAAACATGATATGGGACTCCATCCCAGGACCCTGGGACCATGACCTGAACCAAAGGCAGATGCTCAACCACGAGCCACCCAGGTGCCCCAAATAAATAAAATCTTAAAAAAAAAAAAATAACAGACTCCAAACGCATAGGCTAATTGAGGGATAGACATTAATCAAATAGACTCACAGGTAAGGGCACCTGGCTGGCTCAGTTGCTAGAGTGTGTGACTCTTGACCTCACCAGGAGTTGTGAGTTCAAGCCCAGAATAGAGCTTATTTTAAAAAAAAACAGAACACACACACAGTAACAGACTCACAAGCAAATGTAAAATGGCAGTTGCGCCAACTGGGCCACTAAGGAAAAGTAGATGCTATAAGAGCCTCCGATAAGTGGATTTGACCTGGTCATGGTGGTCAGGGGGTCTTAGCAGAAGGAAAGCATCCAGGCTAAGGCCTGAGGTGAATAAGAGCAGAGAGAACAGCAGATGCAAAGATGTCAAGGCAAGAGGAAGCACAAGAGGTTGGGAGACTATGGACTATGAGAGGGAATGTGTAAGATGGGGCAAGGGAGCCAGGCTGTGTTAAGGAGTTTGAGCTTTACCCCAAAAGGAATGAATATCAAGGGTTTGCAGTAGGTGGGTGACCTGGTCAGAAATTGAGATAAGCACTCTGGCTACAGCAAGACTGGGGGAGCAGCTGGGTGCCTGGGCAGTTAGGGAGCTTTGTGCCACTGTTCAAGTGAGCACGTGGCAGGAACATAGGCCGAGGTATAGAGGATAGGGAGAGATGCATGGATTGGAGAGACAGCCTTGGCGATGGGTGGGAGGTGATGTCTGGGAGGGAGAAAGAGGATCAATGATGACTCTTAGTTTTCTAGTTTGTACAGCTTGATAGATGTTGGTGCCATTTGCTGGGAGAAGGCACCCTGGAAGAGGACCAGATTTGGAGGAGAAAACCCTAAATTGAGGCAAAGTTCTTTGTAAACTCTATGGTTGCAAGAATATCAGCTGTTACCACCCACTCATTAAAAAAAATATATTGAATAAATTCTTGCTATATGCTGAGCCCTGTGCCAAGTGCTAGAGATGAAAAGGAAGAAAATTAACATTTGATGCACAGCTCCGCAAGGCAGTAGGCTGGTGAGATTAAGATGGGCATCATGGTGTGCCACAGACTTGGTTTTGAGACCTGGCTCTCCAGCTTCCGAGCTGTATGACCTTGGGCAAATCACTTAATCTCTATGTGTCTCCGGAACATCTATAAAATGAGATTTACACCCCTGTCCCCTATAATGTTCTCTGGCTCTAGTGACAATACAACCCAGTGCCTTTAGCACTGTGTTTTGCACACAATAAGTGCTTAATATAAAGATGCTAGTGTTGGTAAGCCTGTCATACGTCATTTTATCTAATCTCTACCACAGCCTCTTGAGAAGAGAATTATCATTGTGTCTCATTTTACAGATAAGGCAACCTTGCTAATTGCCTAACCAACGGCGTTTCCCATCTTCCTCATTGTGAGAAAGCAGGATTTGTTTGGGTGTTCATCATTCCATATTCAGGAAAGCTGGCCCCCCTCTCTTGCCTCAGGGCATAAATCCTGATTAGTCTAAACTAATCATGGTAATTCCATTCCCCTATCCAATGATTGATTTAGGCAGTCATGTGATCCATTCCTACCTAGTTATGATCCTCAAAGTCCAGGAATGTCTCCGTTTTAGTACTAGTGGTGTTGAGTCCCTGGAAATATGTCAGTCCTGGGTAGATTAGGATGGTTGGACACCATACTGGCCACTGAGACCCAAGGAGACGATTTCTATGGGGATGGGGGGCGTCTGGAAAACTTTTTCCTTGCTAAGAATAAATGGTGAAGACATACCTGGGAGGATACACCCTTCTGTGCTGGAAGTCTTTGTTTCTCTGTACTATGCTTGGAGCTGCTGTAGCCACCCTGTGACCACGAGAGGAGATAAGCAGCAGGATGAAGAGATGGAAAACACCTGGGTCCTCGAGGACACCTCAGTTCTGGAAGTGCTCAGCTCAGGAGTTCTAGCTATGACAGTAGTAGACTACAATACCCTCTAATATCTCTCACCTGTGGCCAAAAGCATCCTAATGCAAAACAGCACCTGGCTGGAAAGGCGCAGAGCTGGGTCTAAGCCCATCTCCATCGTGGCATTTGTATCTTTTTTTTAATATTTATTTATTTATTATTTATAATAGACATAGAGAGAGAGAGAGAGAGAGAGAGAGAGATGCAGAGACACAGGAGGAGGGAGAAGCAGGCTCCATGCCAGGAGCCCGACGCGGGACCCGATCCCGGGACTCCAGGATCGCGCCCTGGGCCAAAGGGAGGCGCCAAACCAGTGAGCCACCCAGGGATCCCTGCATTTGTATCTTAATACTAAACTCTAGGACAGAGATAAGTTTAAGTTCTGTGAACAATTTCATTTGTCCAGCTTTTGAATGCGTTGAACCAGCGTTTCTCCAAATCTGTTTCTTCCACGGGATGCTCCCTGGACAAGGATTCCATCGTCACATGCTTTTGGGGGACAGGGCATGCTATACTCTTACCAATACATATTATTTTTGGGAAGTCCTGCCGGCAGGAAATCTGTTTATCTTGGGTTAACTCAGTGTTTCTCAAAATCATTTCAATGTGGAGTTGTTAGTTTCTTTTCTTTTTTTTTTTTTCTGAGTTGTTAGTTTCTTGGTGTTTTTGTGAAGCCCCATTGATAGCTCCCAGGTGTTCCAGAGAACACAATTTGGGAAATGGCCAGGTAACAACTGAAGAGGCTGTCTGGAGGACGAGACCTCAGTGTGAGGCTCTGGTTAGGAGACCACATAGCTGTTTGCTCGTGGTTGGATGCGATGACTGGTAGGGGCCCCCTTGAGAGTGTCCCAGTTTGGGATTATCAACTGTGTGATCACTTGGCTCTGGGTGAGGAGGAGGGCTTCTTGGGAGAGGGGGGGAAGTGGGGGCTCTTCAGGATGAGAGAGCTGGGTCTCCCCTGCCCACCCCCCAGCAGAAAAGGAGTGGCCAGAGCTCACTGGGCTGGTGCTGGGGTGAGTGTACCGTGTTCCAGGAAGATGGAAGGGTATGGAGTTAAGCTGTGGCATGTGCTGAACGTGTGACTCAGGGAGATGTGGGTGGTGGTGCAGGGCCATTAGCCTGGGTGGGCAGAGAGGAATGGCAGAGGCTCGCAGGCTTCAGCAACACAGGGGTGGCGTGGGCCCCGAGGCTGCACACAGCACCCACAGTGGCTGTCCCCTTGGGCCAGTACTACTATCTAGTCCAGGAAGTGGGGCTTGTCTTAATGAGTGGCTTTGGCAACGGGAACCGGATGCTGGACGTGTAACCCACCTGGGAAGGCAGCGGCCCAGTCCTGAGTTTGTTAATCCGGCTCCCTCCAGTTCAAGTTTTTCTTTTGTTTGTCTGTGTCCCTCATTGAAACTGAAGCTCTTTGAGGTCAGGTACTGTGTGCGTTCCGCCCGGCCCGCCGTGGCAGCCACAGCACCTGCAGCAGTTCCCCAGCCACAGCAGAGGCTCAATAAAGAGGTGTTGAATAAATGCATGAGAGGGAGAGAAACCGCTTTCTAAACCGAAGGGGCATTAAGACTTAATGAGCCTCTACTGTGCGCTGGGGGCCTGCCAGCAGGCGTCTCCTTTGACTCACCTCTGGCAGAGATCACGGAGGGGCTAATGAGGAGCCAACGAATCCCATTCCTCTTCTGAGGCCCGTGCAAGCCCCTCCACCTGCAGGAAGCCTTCCCCGTCTGAGCCACTTCCCTGTCACTGAGCTTCCTCTCCTCTGAGCTTCATAAAATCCAGCTCTTAGCTGCATGCTGTTCAGCGTGGTGTTTCATCAGACCTCCTCCCACTTGACTGTAAACTCTTTAAGAACGGAGGCTACATCTCTGTTTCCAAGTCTCCCCCACAGCAGCAAGAGCTGAAAAGAACAAAAACAAAAAGCAACCCTGTGTACTTGTTAATTGATAGGTTTATCGTTAACGCTGGTTCCAGCCTGCCCTTGACCCGGAGCACTCTTCTGGTAGCTGGTCCTGCTGCTCTCTGTATTCTGTTTCCGCTGGGAATGCTTTCTGCTCTGCAAGAGGACACCTGACAAGCAGGGTCTTAAACAATCAGGTCACTTAATTATCTCACACAGGAGAGGGCAGGAGACGGGCTGGGGCAGTGCTTCCAAGATGCCAGTGGAGACCCAGACTCCTGGTGACTTTCTGCTCTGTCACCTTTAGCATGCTGGCTTGTTGCCTCATGGTACAAGATGAAGTTTTAGGCTTTGCATCTATATTCCAGGCAGGAAGATGGGAGAGAGGGAGGAGGCTAGCCCAAGTGTCCTTTTGATCAGAAAAGCAAAAGCTTTCCCAGAAGCCTCTAGCAGACTTAGGTTTCATTTTATTGGCCACACTAAATAAAAGAGCCTGAGAAAAACGGTTAGCTTCTCCGGACTCTCTAGTTAAGGGGGCAAAGGAAAAGTGATTTGAGAATGGGTGTTGCATTAGCCCACCAACAGTTATTGCTGTATACACTCTGGAAGGAAGAGAAAAAAAATAATCAGGCTTGTCATTTGCTCAGACTGGCCATTCTGAAATCTCCGCAGCCCAAGCAAGATCCTGCTTAGATTTATTTGTTCCTAGGGAGACATTCTCCATTCCTGGTTACACATAAACACGGATACCTACGGATATAAAAGGCATAATCCATGCCTTTTGGAGCCACACAGTCAGGAGGAGAGGATGTGACGGGCTGACAGAGACAGAGCTGTCATCTCAATAATGTGTGCTATGGCTTGTGCATAGAAAGGAGAGGAATAGAATCTAACTCTGGTTGGGGGTGGTCAGGGAAGGCTGCACAGAAGTAGTGACACATGGGGTTACAATGGTGGCTAAGGATATGAAGAAGGGACTGGGAGAGTGTTCCAGATGGTGGGAAGTGCAGGGGCAGTGGTACAGTGATAGGAAGAGAGCACAGTGCGGCTGCCAAGCATCACAAAATTCTGTCTTGCTGGCATGTAGGATGCCCGATGGAGAGAGACGAGGCCGGCAGAGCCAGATCATGAAAGACATGGTGTCTGCAACTAGAGGCTCAGGTCTCCAGCGTGGGTGCCTGGATGGATGGTGGTGCCATTTTCTGAGACAGGAATCACTGAACTTAGTTGGTAATGTTGACTTTGGAGGGCTCAAGCTATTCCAACTCCCCATGAATTTCTAGGACAGTCTCATTCACTTCAGTTCCCATCGTGTGACTCCTAAATCTATAGGCCCTGTTCAGATCTCTTTTCTGGGTGGCTCGGTTGTTTAAGTGTCTGCCTTTGGCTCAGGTCATGATCTCAGGGTCCTGGGATTGAGCCCTGTGTCAGACTTTCTGCTCAGCAGAGAGTCTGCTTCTTCCTCTCACTCTCCCTCTATGCGCTTTCTCTCTCTCTCAAATAAATAAGTGGGATTTGAAAAAACACAGTGGGATCATGTGATAACCACAAATGATAACCTCAAATGCAGCTCTTATGCTGGATGTAGTGTCTTTGTTGGAATAGATCACTACAATCTCTGGCACTTGCCTTTAACTCTGTGTGTGTTCTTTCCAATCCCATTAGTAAAGAGAACCAAAAGCAGTTCACAAATAAACAAGCAGTAATACTCATTTACAGTCTTGCCCCAAGACCACAACTCTCCTTCTCTCTGTCACAAAGACCTTGGTCACCTTGACTTTCTGCAGAATATCACTCTGGTCTACCATTTTGATGAGGTCATGCTAATTGGACATGGTAAACACAAATATGGTGTTACTCTGGTGTTACTCTGAATATCTGAGTGAAAAAAAACCCTACAAAGATTCATTGGCCTGCAACATAGGTGAAGGTTTAGGAGAGCTGGGTGAGGCATGCTGGGACATTCCCCCCCCCCTTTTTCCCATTCATAAGAGACACAGAGAGAGGCAGAGACATAGGCAGAGGGAGAAGCAGGCTCCCCACAGGGAGCCTGATGAGGGATTTGATCCCAGGACTCCACATTCTGAGCCAAAGGCAGATGCTCAACTGCTGAGCCACCAGATGTCCTGTGACAACCTTCTGAGGCAAAGAACAAATTATTGCACCTTATACTCCTTATGGCTAAGCAAGATAAACATGTTTGATGGGTCCTTTGCAATTTAGAAGCAGTATATGGGGATCCTGGGTGGCACAGCGGTTTGGCGCCCGCCTTTGGCCCAGGGCGCGATCCTGGAGACCCGGGATCGAATCCCACGTTGGGCTCCCGGTGCATGGAGCCTGTTTCTCCCTCTGCCTGTGTCTCTGCCCCTCTCTCTCTCTCTCTCTCTGTGACTATCATAAATAAAATTAAATTAAAAAAAAAAGAAGCAGTATATGCCACGTTGAGAGTAGTACCCCAATCCATTTATCAGGTAGTCAGAAGTCTACCAGTTTCAAGTGAGGCCCAGAGGAAAAGAGAATTCTGCATTAGGTCAAAATTGCAGTCCAAGCTGCTCTGCACCCTGGCTATAGTGTTAGAGCTTCCCATGGAAATAGGATACTGGATGGAGTCTCTGGCGAGCCCCGTAGGAGATGCATGGCACAGACCCTCTAGCTACACCATGCCTTCTGCATCAGAGAACTACATATATTTGGGAAGCAGCTCCTGATGGACTACTGGCCCCTAGTAGAGACTGAACATGGCACCTTCAGAAATGCACTAACTGATTAGGAGAGAGGAGCTATCATGAGCGGGGTATTAGATTCATAGAGTCATAGTCAGGGCAGACAGGCATAGTAGCAATCCACTGTATGATGGGAATAGTGCATTCAGGCCTGAGGAGGTCTATAAGTCACAAATGAGTCATGAGCAGGTGGCTCAGAGCCCCGTGTCAGTAATCTGCTGCAATGATGTCGCTCCTGCACTCAAGCTCATGGCCTCATGGCGGCTTCTCTATGACTGGACAATGGAGAAAGAAAACACCCAGGTCTGATTTACATATGGGGAGGCTCATCTGTCAGTTGATGGGAGCCAAAAATGGACTGTAGCACCAAGCAGGAGTGGCCCTAAAAGGTAGTATAGAAGGAAAAGCTTCCTAGTGAACAGAGCTCCAAGCAGTGCTTTCAGCCCTAAATATTATAGGGGGTAAGCTTTGGCAAAGACAAAGATACAAACTTCTGAGCAGTGGTAAATCACTGGATGGCTGGTCAGGGGCTCAAAAGAAGCGTCATCAGAAGACAGGAGAGAGGCATATGGATGACCTACAGTGGAGGAGATGTGAAGATGTTTGGGTCTCACATCTATGTTTACTAGGAAGCATCCACCTCAGAGGAAGCGCTCAACGGCCAGGTCGTCAGGATGATTCCTCTGGCATATGTCAGCCTGTCTCTGGTCCTTAGCCTCTCCAGTGCTGGAGCAATGGACCCACAAATGAAGGCATCACAGCAGCAGGGATGGAGGCTACGCATAGGCCCAACAGCATGGGCTCACACTCACCAAGGCCTATCCAGCTGCTGCCTCTGTTGATTATCTAACTGATTAACTTGCCACCAACGGTCTCCAGCATTGCTCCATCCCTAGAGATCAAGCAAGTTGGTTATATCCTAACTCTTCTGACCTGGAAGGAGAAGTAATTTATCTCTCTCTTTCTTTCTTTCTTTCTTTCTTTCTTTCTTTCTTTCTTTCTTTCTTTCTTTCTTTCTTTCTTTCTTTCTTTCTTTCTTTCTTTCTTTCTTTCTTTCTTTCTTTCTTTCTTTCTTTCTTTCTTTCTTTCTTTCTCTCTCTCTCTCTCTCTCTCTCTCTCTCTCTCTCTCTCTCTCCCTTTTTTTTCTTGTCCTTTCTTTCTTTCTAGCTGCTTGCCAAGTGGAGGATCTAGACCTTTGTCCCCGAGGGCTTCTTTTCTTTTCTTTTCTTTTCTTTTCTTTTCTTTTCTTTTCTTTTCTTTTCTTTTCTTTTCTTTTCTTTCTTTTTTCTTTCTTTCTCTTCCTTCCTTCTTTCCTTCCTTCTTCCTTCCTTCCTTCCTTCCTTCCTTCCTTCCTTCCTTCCTTCCTTCTTTCTTTCTTAAAGATTTTGTTTATTTGAGAGAGAGAGAGAGAGAGAGAGAAAACAAATGGGGAAAGGGGCAGAGGGAGAAGCAGACTCCCTGCCCCTGGGATCATGACAGATGCTTAACTGACTGAGCCACCCAGGTGCCCAAGGTAACTCTTTCTTATAGGAAATTAAACTAGCTCTAAGTGTAAGTTTGCCTTCCCCACCTATAGGGCCTCTGCCAGGACCAATTCAGAGTGACTATGTACCTGATTTCCTGACAAAGCACTCTGCCTTAGCCTAAGGGCCATATTTTATCATGAAGATGTGACAAGGGGCACATTCCCACAGGGTTCACTGGTTCTCTGACAGGAAGTACCTGGCCTAAAAGACTTAGTGAGTCCCCTCACCTGGGGATGCCACCTTGCCGGATTGGGTGCTGTCCTGGAGGCTATGCCATGTGTATCTAACTAACAGCTGGTATGTGGTACTCTGTCTCAACATTCTGTTGGAATACAAGGGTTCAGGAACCAAGGGGTAAAAGGAGGAGTTACCATCTTACCATCATTTCCAGTAACCTACTTGCAGAAGTTTTGCTTTGTGTTCTTACAGCCTTAGGTTATGCTGGAAAGAAGTCCTGGTGTCCAGGGAGGGCCTCTTCCACCAAGGGACACAGGAGAGTTCCCTTGAACCTGAAGCTATAACTGCTGCCTGGTGACTTTTGGATCCCGTGCCAGTGGATCCAAAGGCAAAAATGGATTTACAAATTTACAGTGGTGATAGGGTATGATCAACTCTGATCTTCATGAAAGTTCAGTGTTGCCAACACTTAGCGGGGCGGAGAGGAGAATGTTCAGAACTCAGGGCATTCCCCAGGATGCATCTTGTTGCCTCTGTGCTCAGCAGTAGCACTTCCTGGGCAACTGAGGAATCCACGGCCTTAAGAGGTAAGGCCACCAAGGGCTCAGAGCCCTCGGGGACAAAGGTCTAGATCCTCCACTTGGCAAGCAGCTAGACCAGTTGAACTGCTGGCTGAGGGCAAGGGAAATTTAGAATGAGTAGTGGCAGGGGGAACTGACAAGTTATCAGTGAGATATGCAAATTCATACGACACTGAGAGATCCTTCCTCACCCAGCAGATGAATAGAAATCCCACAGTTGGACATAAATTTCTCTTGGGTGGCTTTGAGAGGAAGGCGCACTCACACACTACAGGGGAGGGTGCAACATGATGTGACCCCTATGGAGGAAACATGGCAACATCTAGCAAAGTGACATATGCGTTTACTCATTTCTAGGAAACTATCCCAAATATACACTGGCAAAAACCTGAATTGATGTTGGCACATGACTGCTCACGGCAGTAGTATTTGTATTAGCAAAAGACCCAGAGGAATATCATCAAGAGAGCTACACTTCTTCTATGCAGCAGCTGTTGGGAAGTAGTTGGAATCCAGACAAAACATTGGCTGACTTACTTGTTCCTAACTAATGCATTACTGAGTGCCTACTATGTGCTTATTAGTTTACATATATCACTCTGTTTAAACTCTTCAGTAAGCCCGCATACTTTCTGGAAACAAATTTGTATCTGTAGTCTTTAACACAGAAATTCTAAGAATACACCATGCACACATAACCCAAAATGGCAACCATTCTTTATGCACAAGGATGTTTACTACAGCACTATTTTTCAGAATGTTTTTTATGTTTTATCGAATTTAGGTAGGCACGCAATTGAAAAAACAAAAGGCAAGCAGTACAGAAGAGCTTATAATGGTATCAACAGTCTCCAGCTCTGCCCCTTTCTGCCAGTCTAATCTCTAGAGGCAACCCCTTTGAACCATTTCTGGTTTGATATCTTTGAGGTGTAGCTTCTATATCTTTAATGTGTTTGTGTGACTCTGTATTTACTAAGTTTAGACAGTGTGTATTGGCTTCCTGCTACAGATTAAACAAGGACCTTTTCAAGATCAAACGCTACATTTTAATTCTCCTTAGAGCCCCAGGACCTGGCCCTGGGACTAGCAGGAAGAGAGTATTCAGTAAATACTTCTTTAAAAAAGAAATAACCTGGGTGGTCAAGGGAGGGAAGGCATGGGAAACAGAGAGAAAATCATTGGCACAAGGGCTGAGGCCTCTTCTTTCTCAACTAACAGGACCCTGATCTAATTCAAGGGTGGCTATGTCCTCAGCCCAAATTGCTTACCTCTCACACTCCTTTGTAGCAAGTAGAGACCATGTGACCTGTCCCAGCCAAAGGGATGTAAGTAAAAGTTGTTTAGAGCTTCTGGAAAAGGTTTCCAAAGGAAACTTGAGGCAGTTGCCATATCCTTGGGTTCTTTTCACCCTTCCTCTTTCTTCTTTCCTGCAACAAGGATGTGATTTCTGGAGGCTTAGCAGCCATCTTACCACCACATTCTAAAGATAGAAGACTAAAGCAATAGAAAGAGCTTAGTTTTTGAAGATCTTTAATTTTATAACTTGGACTGCCTATCTCTAGACTTTATGTTACTCAAGACAAATAGTGCTTTTATTTGTTTAGGATCACATAATTAGTTTTTCTGTGGCTAGCTGCTTCACATATTCTTAACGGAGGGATGTGGAAAAAGAACAGCTAAAATATGATGGTTGTTGATAGTACAAGGATATTCTGAGAATTTTCTGTAATGAAGAGTTTAAAAGAACTATGAAAAAAAATATATATATATCACCCTTGCAAATAAGATTTCCAAAAAGTTTTACAAGACATCTAGGCTTTAGAGATTGTTGCTATGTCTTATGACAGTATGGCTTCACCTCTAAAGTCTGTTTGATTGATTGCTGATGAGAAAAGCAACTTTTGTTCTTCTGAGTTGCTACCTAGGTATTTTACAGTATGATAACCCTATTTACACCCAGAGTCTGGACATCTAGATAAAGATTTAAGTTTAGAATTCCCACTGTAAGTTCTCACTTTGCTTTTCCTAGGGCACCTGATGAAATAATCATGTATAGTTAAGCCCACACAAAATGACCTCTGCCCCAGCCACCTTATAGGCAATAGGTGCTTGCTGCTCTGCTCTCTATCTCCTGCTGGCTCCAGCCCTGGAACGGAGGACTGCCCTTTGTGTGGGTGTAGTGAAACTGCACCTTCGAGCAAACTGACCATGTGGCCTTCACTTCCCCAAAGTAGAAGCTTGGATATGGACCATGTGGGGGCCTTGTACCATAGTCTCCATATTCTTAACTCTATATACCAATCCCAGTTTCTTAATATGATTTTCTTGATAATGTTTTACACTGGTGATGACATTTAAATTACCTCAGATTTTTGGAAGATACAAATATGAATTTTTTCTCTCTTGCTTTCTCTCTCTCTCTCTCTTTTATTTTTTGGCCAAGATGGGATCACTGGCATGGCACCTTCCTCAATATAAATGAGGGAGAAAAATAAAACCACTCTGCAGTATGTATCTATGTATTTTTTTTAGATTATTTATTTACTTATTTATTTATTCATGAGAGACACACACAGAGAGGCACAGACATAGGTAGAGGGAGAAGCAGGCTCCATGCAGGAAGCCTGATGTGGGACTCGATCCCGGAACTCTGGGATCATGCCCTGAGCCAAAGGCAGACACTCAACTGCTGAGCTACCCAGGCGTTCCCTATTTATTTATTTTAAAGATTTTATATATTTGAGGGAGAGAGTATATGTATGTGCGCACCCACACACACACACACAAGGTGGGGGGACAGCGGGGGAGAGATGAGCAGACTTCGCGCTGAGCATAGAGCCCAACACAGGGCTAGATCCCCCAATCCAATCCAGAGACCATGACCTCAGCCCAAATTAAGAGTTGGACACCCAAGCGACTGAGCAACTAAGGCTCCCCCAGAATCACTTATTCAAATAAGGAATTTGAGAATCTTATCTCATTTAAAGCAGAGGCTGGCAGTCCCAAGTGGAACTCAAATGTGAGCCAACCACGGGGAAGCCAAATGAACCTTCATGCAGTGGACACTTCTTGGCCTGCCTTACACCCTGTCAGGCCAGGTTAGACTCCAGCCATTGCTGCTGCGATGGATCTGTGTAGGCATGACCCCACAGCACTGGACCTCACCTGCATCGTGTTTCTCTCACTTTCTGCCCACGTCTTCTCTGAAGTCACAGTGAGAAATACCTGTGGGAACTCACAGGCACTCTTTCATGTGTATGAGCCCTGGATGTGGGACAAGTGAACCCCCCCGAGGGGCAATATTTGTCTACTAGGAGATGAGAACCCGTGTATAAATGCTCCCTAATTCTGAGATGCACCCTATTTGGTCCTATGAGATCAAACCAATGCATCAGCTCAGCCATGCACTGGATTTTCCTCCTTCCCTGGGGCTAGCTCCCCAGTTCCTGTAATGACCAACTTGTTCTAGTTTGCTTGGGATTTCCCCCATTTTAGCACTGAGAGCTTCACACCTTGTGGACCCTTTCACATCCCCAGCAAACAGGGATGACAAGTTATCCTACCAGTTCCTCATGCCTGGACCATGGAATCATCTCCCAAATAAAGCCCTTCCAGGTAAGTCCTTGTCTCAGGCAATGACATCCATTTGAGTCTTGTTGGGGTACCTGCCTGTCTCTGGGATCTGTTTGGAAATAAGGACATTTGGAAATAAGGACATCAAGTTGCAACTGGCTAAGAACATCTATAGAGCCCTGGGAAGTGAAAACTACAGCTTATGTTTCCTGTTATTGTGGATTATTGTCTTGTGCCTTTTGCCAGATGTTCATGGGTATGAATCCAGACAATACAGATAGAGTCTTATTTATGAGCCTGCCTACACAGTCAGAGCAGATGGAAGAGCTCTTGTGCTTCTGTCTCCTGGAATGAATGTTTCGTGTTTCTGGGTTAGAATTTCACCTGATTCGAAGCTGGAGTGTTTTCTTTCCGTTCAAATTATGGCCTAGCTAAGTGAATTTTCCCTAGAGGTTCCAAGTGGCAAAACTCTGGACCAGAGGGTTGTTTTCCCCCAGAAACAGGGAACTACCGCCCCCTAGAGGATAAATATGTGTATGGTGGTTCAGAGAAGCTCAGGGCAGCTGTGTTTTTATGAATGTATGTCTAGTTTCTTCTCCTTAGGGGAAAAATGCTGCTGCTTAATCTTTAGATTACCTAATAATTTTTTTTAAAAAGATATATTCATTTATTAGAAATAGAATCCTGAGTAGATTCCCCGCTGAGAATGGAGCCCCAAGTGGGGCTTAGTCCCACCACCCCAAAATCACCACCCCACCCCACATCACAACCCCAGCGGAAATCAAAAGTCTGACAGACAGCCAGATGCCTCTAGAATGCCTAATACTTTGAAAATTTCTTTGGTTGTTTGGGTGAGATTTTCTTCCCTGTGTGAAAGCCCCGCTGAATTGCGTTTGAATTGGTATGAAGTAAAGGATCAAGAGTGGGGAATCCAAGAGATTGAAACCCCAACAGATAGTTTGGTTTGCTTGTTTCTGGAGGATTGGTCTGGACACACTACAGGTGATATGAAATGAGCTTGATATCAGAGAGACTTTTGAATTAATTGGGCCTGCTCTGTAGAAAATACTTCTCAGAAAATACTTCTGTAACATCTCTCAGTCTCAGTGAATTTCTTATTTGTGTGTGGGTTTCAAGAGATCAGCGAGCACTTATACAAATCTAAGGTAAAGGGATTCAGTGTCTCCCAGGGGGAAAAATTAAGAAATCAAGCCATATCTCCAATACTTTAAACATGCTAGCCTTTTATGAAAAGCCCTCCAGGCTGAGAGAAAAATAAAAGAAAACCTTCCAAATCGCAGAACACCATGTTTACAAGAAGACTTGAGCTGTAAATTGCACTCTGTAATTTATGTTAATACATTTAAATAGATTAAAGAAATTAGTCTTCAAAAGGATGAATCTTTTAACGGTTTTTGTACTTAGAAAAAAAAAAATGACTTCCAGTGGAAAAAAAAGAAACCTCTCAATTGGGTAAAAGGTAAAATTTTACATTCTCGTAAAATATGTGTAAATAACCCACGAAATAAACAAATACAAGTTTAAACACTATTGTTTTCAAATCCAAGCCACGAAATAAACAAATACAAGTTTAAACACTATTGTTTTCAAATCCAAGCCCTTTCTTCAAAATGTTTTTGGATGGGAAATGGGAAAATCTAACTTTGGTTTAATAGCTTCATGGTCCCTGCTGAGTTACAAAATAAATATGCAGATCAGGCCCAATGATATGCAAATTCACACCAGGCCAAAAATTAGCACTAACAAAGATTTTACGAAAATCTTCAGTACTAAAACTTCTAATCGAGGTTCAGAGAATTCCATTACTCTATAAAATAAATATAAGGAAGCCCTTGATCCCCTCTGCCAAGAGGCCTGTGTGCAACCACAGCCCAGGTGCTTCCTCCTGAGGTCTAAGAATTACGGGACTTCCTTTTGCTGTTCTTGCACGTGACACTACCACCCAGCTTTTATTTCCCCGAAGACAAAGGGATTCAGCATGGTCTTCATTTGGATTCTCTTGCTGGGAAACCCCCAGGCTCCCTCATTTTCTCTCAAGTTCCCTTTTTTCTAAAGTAACTTGTCTCTTGTTCAATTATCTGGAGAATATTACCAGTGACTGACAATGTGTACACAAATCACTAACATTGCTCTTCAGCATCTTAATTTTGGACTCTTCAAGGGTGTTTTGACTTTTACTTTATGTTGATGACACACCTGTTTCCCAGGTCAAGGGAAACAAGCTACTGGCCTGCCTGAGAGTTCCAGATCCACCGGACAGACTAGTGATGCTCTGGGTGCTGGAAAATGCCTGGGTTAGCATGCACACCACACCCCCTGGTGGCTGCGGGGCTGGGGGGGGGCACTATTTGAGCAGATAACGGTAGACTATTCAATGCTAATGAGCAATCCCAGTTGCCTGTACACCCTGGAGGAGCTTCTAAGTGTCTGAATGAGGACGGGAGTCTTATCCAATTCAAACAAACACCTGAGCTTTTTTAACTGGTACACAGAGAAGCTCTGTGGGTGGGATGTCTTCTACCTTCTGCATAGACACCTTAGCTGGCGTATCTCCTGAATGTTTCTCCTCAAGACTTTCTTTTTTTTTTTAAGATTTTAAAATTTTATTTATTTATTCATGAGAGACACACAGAGAGAGGCAGAGACCTAGACAGAGGGAGAAGCAGGCTCCCTGCAGGAAGCTCGATGTGGGACTCGATCCCAGAACTCCGGGGACCACAACCTGAGCCAAAGGCAGATGCTCAATCACTCAGTCACCCACCCAGGTACCCCTCTCCTCAAGACTTTCTAAGGAAATATCTCAAACAATTCAGTTTGAATTTTAAGACAAAAATGTTGCTTCCAGCTGAGTCGGTATCTGGTGTTTTAACTAGACCAGCTTTCCCTGCAGCACAGGCCAGGGGTATGTCTTCCAAGGACAAAAAGCCCTTCTCTGCCCAGCTCAGTGGTGTGGACCAACTACTGATTCAGTTCCAGCAACTCTTACCCATACCCTTGGGGAGTGTCTTCAGAATATTGGTTTTGTTGGACCAAGAATCTTGCCAGAAACCTAAATCACGGACTCTTGATTGCGTGGGTCCCTGAGAATCCTTGTGTTAAGAAGGAAGAACGTGTTCTGGGTATGAATGTGCATTTTGTAAAATCCTTCTCAGTTTCAGAATTAATCTTAAACAAGTGTAACAGAAGCCCTCATGGCCAGAGCAGGGTTGGGTGGAGCCAATGAGGCTTTGAAATCTGCTGCTGTTTGTGATTTGGAATTGAGGAAGGAAAGAGAAAAGGAAGCAACAGCCATCTAATCTTGCCTGTGGTACATTCTTTATCAGATGGAGTTCTTATTCGTCCTCGAGGTATTTTGCAACAATGTGCCTTTATCAACTAGGAGGTTTATAGGCAAAGCTCTCAAATAAACAGATATAAAATGGGAAAACAAATAAACACAAGGAAATTAAATGCTAACTTATGTGCCTTTAATATTCTCAGTCCAGGTAAACCCTTGGATAAGATAAATTATGTGGTGAATTTTAGCTAAAAGATGATATAGGTCTTCTTGATTTTACCACAGTAGGAAATGAAAATGCAAATGTAGTATTTTGGTTCCTGCAAGACTTTGAATTTAATTTTTTAATCTCCCCCCACAAAAGTTAAATTAACTGGAAATACAAATTTCCTGATTATTATTACTTACACTAATGTTTAAGAGTATGTAAATGTAAACGTAAGTATTCAACTAAATTTAATTCTTTTAAAGAAAGAGTATTTTAGGGACAGCTGGTTGGCTCAGTAGGAGGAATGTACAGCTCTTGATCTTGAAGGTGTGAGTTCAAGCCCCACATTTGGTGTAGAGATTACTTAAATAAACAAAACTTTATAAAATACCAGTTATTTTTTCTTTTTAATTGTTTCTATTTTAATTTTATTTTTAAAGATTTTATTTATTTATTCATGAGAGACACACAGAGAGAGGCAGAGGGAGAAGCAGGCTCCACGCAAAGAGCCTGATGTGGGACTTGATCCCGGGACTCCAGGATCACGCCCCAGCCCAAAGGCAGGTGCTAAACCACTGAGCCACCCAGGGATCCCTCTTTTTAATTGTTTCTTGTGCTATTGGAACCTATGTAATATTTACCCAGTATGACAAATTATGGGAATCTATAGTTTTCATTTAGAAGTGTATGTTTTGTTACCATATTTCCCTTACAAATCCTTATTTCAGCATAATTGATTGTTTAATGTCAAGTTAGTGTATTTTCTACAATCCGTAAAAGATTTTGAATCACAGGTGATAAACTACTAAGCTAAATTAATACAGTACCGGGCAGCCCGGGTGGCTCAGTGGTTTAGCGCCACTTTCAGTCCAGGGCATGATCCTGGGTCCCGGGATCCAGTCTACGTCGGGCTCCCTGCCTGGAGCCTGCTTCTCCCTCTGCCTGTGTCTCTGCCTCTCTCTCCCTGTGTCTTTCATGAATAAATAAAATCTTTTTAAAAAATTAATATAGTACCATTGTTTATCTGGAGATTTTTAAAGAAACTAAAAAAATCCAGAGACAGAAAATAAAGCATGTGATTATATAATCTCGGTGGATTTCTAATATATGTATTATTTTCTATGTATAATTATGTTTGGTCTTTGAAATATTCAAATTAAGAGGGCAAACTAATCAATGTATTATAAACATTGCTTTGTAATACGATCGATAATATTTGTTATAATTTTAAAAATGTCATTTACACATATTGTTTAATATGGTTATATATGCTTGTGTATTTAACCTGAGACATGGGCTTACATTTGAAGGGGCCACCCCAAAACATACCAGTTTGGCTAGGAATTATTTTGAACGAATGGCATTTGAGTTCCTGGAATCCCTTATCTTGCTAAAAGTAGAGCCTCCCAGAAGAACTCAGTTGTCATAAATCCCATCTTGGGAACAACTCTGTATAATCTTGGAGACTAGAAATTGGCACCATACCCAAATAGACATTGTCGTGAGACTATCATGCTTCTCATCTGTTCTCCAAAGTCTCATTTGTCTTTTTGAAAAGTCATTTGTTTTCCCATAAGTGTCCTTTCTCTTCTTCTTCATATACTAGGTTAGGTGCATTAGCCCAAATTCTAACTACCTGTTTGAGTTTCTCATTGTTGAGTACCCTGTGTGTATGTGTATTACACACCTAGATAAACTTGGGTTTTTTCTCTCACGAATCTGTCTTTTATTGGCTTAATTCACATGCCTCACAAACTGACCACAAGAGGGTAGAGGAAAAGGATTTTTTTTTTTTTTTTTTTTTTGCCTTACCTACACATTCAGGTGGCTTATTTAGGGAGTGACCCTAGGAAGCAGAAGGGCAGGACCCAAGGGTAGAAAGGAAAGGAGGAAAGCCAATATAAGGATTCATAATGGAGTAGACCAAGGCTACGGGCAACTGGGGCTTCGTCCTGCTGGGGCCTTCTGAGGAGCTTTATGAAATGAGTCTCAGAATCATCTAACTGAGGGGGCAGAGGGGACATTTTTATCCTCTGGCTGAGGTCCTCCACTAGTTTAGAGTGCCTCATGGAATTTTGACTTGCCCACACTTCTGGATCACATAGGTATGAATACAAAGTGGTTTTCCCAGGTATTTTGTGCCTCTGCATCAGAGGAGCCAAAAGGCAGGAAGGGAGAGTCAGTGCACAGATGAGGAGAGGTGTGGCAACAGAAGCCAGTGAGGAACTTTGCTACAGATGAAGCTGGAGTAAGGGAGGCTGAGAGAATGAGAATTGGTGCAGAAAGGGATGTCCACATAATGCACATACATACATATCAAGGGGTATTAAAGTTAATGGTTATAAAAACCCTTATGAGGAGCATCTGGGTGGCTCAGTGGTTGAGCATCTGCCTTTGGCTCAGGTCATAATCCTGGGGTCCTCAGATCAAGTCCCACATCAGACTTCCCTCACCCTGCTTCTCCCTCTGCCTATGTCTCCGCCCCCTCTGTGTCTCTCATGAATAAATAAATAAAATCTAAAAAAAAAAACAAAAAACAAAACCAAAACACCTTCATGAATAGTAACTGATTGCTCAGAGAAAAGAATGGTCTTAGGTTATGCCATCTGCCCTCAACATAAGATAGAAAAATTTCTTTATTTTCTGCTCAGGTAGCAAATGTGTAGCCTCCCCTGCACCTGTATTCTCATCTCTCAAAAGTCTCTTTGCATTTATATCAGTTCTCATGATGCTTTTGAGTACTTCATGACTGTGGGCAGTTGTGGAAAAAACCCAACAGTTCCTCACTAATAGGAATAGAGGAACCAGGGATCCCTGGGTGGCGCAGCGGTTTGGCGCCTGCCTTTGGCCCAGGGCGCGATCCTGGAGACCCGGGATCGAATCCCACATCGGGCTCCCGGTGCATGGAGCCTGCTTCTCCCTCTGCCTGTGTCTCTGCGCCTCTCTCTCTCTCTCTGTGACTATCATAAATAAGTAAAAATTAAAAAAAAAAAAAAAGGAATAGAGGAACCAATATTTCGTCTGGTGCTTCTGTTACCTTCCACTATAGCTATCATAAGATACTGTTCCTCTGATGGGTAACAATAGACTGTAGCCATTCCTGTTCTCAGGGACATTCCTTCTCATTTTTATTCAACTATAGCTTCCAGCATCTCTTTCAGATATTGCCTTGCTCTAAGGCTCCATAGTCATTGCCTTTGGAGACTGACAGGATGTCTTTTTGCCCAGACCATCTTCAGTGTTCCCTGAACCACTGGTTGGCAGCACTGAGTGTTTTCTCTCTCACTTTGTACATGTTGCCCAAGGCATGGCACCCACAAACACAAAGGGAATTCCAGGAACAATTAGCATGCTTGGAATGCACCAGTTTTCAGAAACTTTCAAAGGTATTGGAAGAACTACATGCTTTTTAACGCTGCAGCGTGGGAAAAACTATCAAGACAAGGAGGGCGACTCAACCCCCGATCCCCACCTCCTGTTGCCTTGGGAGGATTAAAATACTTTTTTCAAAAAGATTTTATTTGTTTATTCATGAGAGATACAGAGAGACAGAAAAAGAGAGAGAGAGAAAGAGGCAGAGACACAGGTAGAGGGAGAAGCAGGCTCCATGCAGGGAGCCCGACGTGGGACTCGATCCCGGGTCTCCAGGACCAGGCCCTGGACTGAAGGTGGTGCTAAACCGTTGAGCCCCCTGGGCTGCTCAAAATACATTTTATTTCATTTGCTTTTATTCAAGTGAAGTGTTGACCATGTGAATAGATTCTAGTAAATTTATGCATTTTTAAAGCAAGCCCAAGCACAAGAATTGATACTATGTTGGGGAAAGAGTTCCAAAGATTTCCTAAAGGTTTTTGTTGGTTGTTTTTTTTTTGTTTTTTTGCCTTTTTGTTGTTGTTGTTTTGGAGGAAGGGAGGAGTAGAGGGAGAGGGAGAGGGAGAGAGAATCTTAAGCAAGCTCCACATCCAGTATAGAGTCCAACATAGGGCTCTATCTCACAACCCAGATGAGATCATGACCTGAGCCAGAATCAAGAGTTGGACACTTAGCCCACTGAGCCACCCAGGTGCCCTCTAAAGGTTTTTTTTTTAAGCTTGAATAGATGCAAAGCCTATTGATTCATAATGCCTTTATGGCTCACATTTCCTGGAGTCAGAGAGAGTGGTGAAACTTCAAAATGAGATTCTAAAATAGATAAACTAGTTGGGGTTTAAGCAGAAACTGGACCAAGTGGCCAGATGCCCTTTCCAAAGCTCTTATGAGCATGACATGTACAGCAAGGCGAAAATCTTGATCCATTCACACATAATCCATCATTTATGGGAGGCCTATACAATTTCTGGTTACTCCCTTAAGCGACTCCCTGGAAGAGCATTTGTGGGCTGGTTTATGTTGTGTCCATTATTTTAAAGCACTAATGATACATATCTAAGTATCCTATTCTAAGTGCAACCTACCAACTGATCTCTACAGAGTAATAAGGGCAGGGCTGTTGACTGAGATCACATAAGGCTTACCAAAGGAAGATGTCATTGGAACTTCATTGGAAAGGACCTCACCAAGCCTTGCTAAGTACGGAAATAGCTGATAGGTGCTGAGGCTTTCAGTGTTAGATCCTGTGTTCTCACTGTAAGAAAATGAGCCCCACCTATTTAACAATTTCTTGCTATGATCTCTGTTTTCCTCTCCAACACAGGGACCATCACCTTGCTTGTCCCTTGGGATCCAGGGCAGGTATGACGGCTTCCAGGAAATTCCCCATGTTACTAAAAAGAAACCCATCTTAGAATGAAACTGAGATATAGCACAGGAACTCCTAAGCTCTAGTTGTTCTGGTCAATTACAGACCCAACAGGTGGATTCAACTTTGTTATTCCAGCAAGAGCAGGAAAGTTTTCCACCTCCCCCGCTACTGGGTAACCAGTGAGAGACAGTCACAACTCAGCCAATGAAAAGCCATTATACTCCAAATTCCTAGTTTAGTCCAATGGACTTTTGTTTATAATAGCCATCCCAACATCCTCGTTCCTCTATAAAAGTTCATTTGTTTGAAAGGAAGGTGTACCCAAGATGATGACTCTTGAAGGTGGGATGCTGAAGGAAAAGGCCTACAGCTACAGCTTAATGGGAAATGGTTTATTAAAGGGACTTCTAGGCAGAAGTGAGTCTTGCGTGGTGGCAAGGCGCATACATCTGTGCAGTCCCATCTCCGGTAAGATCTGCTTTTATAGCTATAGAGGTTGGGAAGTACGTGCTAGTTGACAACCAAGAAAGAAATGTTTGAGAATAGTTGTGTCATAGTGTTATCTCTAGAGCAAGTCAAGGACCTTATGACCTAAGGGCAAACTTAAGAATGTGGTTGGATAAGAAAGGATGTGTGGGAGTGGGGATACTATACTTTTTTTTTTTTATTAAGGATTTTATTTATTTATTCATGAGAGACAGAGAGAGGGGCAGAGGCACATGCAGAGGGAGAAGCAGTCTCCATGCAGGGAGCCCAACACGGGACTCGATCCCGGGACTCCAGGATCAGGCCCTGGGCCGAAGGCAGGCGCTAAACTGCTGAGCCACCCAGGGATCCCCGTGGGGGTACTATACTTAAGAAGGCTTCAGGTCACCGTGGCAGATTTGTTCAAGATGGTATTAGTCTGGCTCACACAGTGTTCCTCTCCTTTGTTCAAACTTTCCTATGGTTTTGCCATAGCTTGCTTGTCCCTGATTGCAGTTCTTTGCTATTCCTGAATAAGCATGTTTTTGCTAAAAAAAAAAATAACTGGCATCTTTATTTTTAAGGTTAGCAGAGCAGCAGGCTCCTCTTCTACACTAACCTTGACCTTAATTGGATATCTATACTGAAAACAATGAAATTTGACTCCTTCAACCATACTCCAGAATCAGTTTCAAGTGGGTTGGTGATCTGTATGTGACAAAATAACAAGCCTCCTAGAAGATAATGTAGGGAAGGAAAAATTCTTCTCTATCCTTTGGGGTCTTCCAGCTGGACTAAGAATTAGATTTACCTGAGCCAGATTAACAGGGGAAAAAAAACCCATAGTTTTATTACATGCACACAGAGGTCCGATGATAAAATTGAGACCTGAAGAAATGACTGAGGCAGGCAGTTTTTATACTTTTTAGACAAAGGCACAATAAATTTGTGTGGAATTGACAAGATAAAGAAAACAGATGTTTGGAAGCTTGAATTAATGAGGAAATCTAAGTTGTAGATTAGGAAAACAGTAACACAGTTTGCTTCTACAGCTTTCTCAGCTTTAAAGTTCCCATCTCTGGGGATAAGGATATCTTTTTATTTTATACGGAGAAGCTACCTTTCCTATGGGAGATTAGTTCCTGCTTTCAGGGGCACAGAGGAGAGTCTGAGTGTCCTTGTACCAGCTATTTCTTAAGTAACTTTTGTTTAAAATAATCACTATGCGGGGTGCCTGGGTGGCTCAGTCGGTTAAGCATCCAACTCTTAATTTTAGCTCAGTTCATGATCTCAGGGTCGTGAGATCAAGCCCCATGTCTGGCTCCAAGCTTGCTGAGGTTTGCCTAAGATTCTCTCTCCCTCTGCCCCTCGCCCCCAATATAAATAAATCTTAAAATAATAATAATAATCACTGTGCCAAACTGGCACATTTGGGGGCAGTATGCCCTTGGTCTCTACAATAACATTGGAAAGATTCTTGATCTTGGGGTAGAGAAAATTTTCTTAAACAGAGCACAATAAACACTAATCATAAAAGACAAAAAAGTAAAATAAAATAAAAGACAATAAACTGGACTACATTAAAATCAATTTCTTTTCATCATTTTATTTTATTTTATTTTATTTTTTATTTTTTATTTATTTTATTTTATTTTATTTATTTTATTATTTTATTTTATTTTATTTTTTAATTTTGTAGAGAGAGCACATGCGCCAGCAGGGGGAGGGGCAGAGGAAGAAGCAGACTCTGCTGAGCAGGGAGCCCAGTGATATGGGGCTCAATCCCAGGACCCCAGGATCATGACCTGAGCCAAAGGCAGATGCTTAACTGACTGAGCCA
Organism: Canis lupus dingo; assembly: GCF_003254725.2. Lineage (NCBI taxonomy): Eukaryota > Metazoa > Chordata > Mammalia > Carnivora > Canidae > Canis > Canis lupus. The sequence goes on from NC_064263.1 coordinate 25,893,645, forward strand.
GCCAGGCATCCTTCTTTTTCTATTTTTAAAAATACCATTAAGAGCATGGAAGAGTAAGCCACAGCATGGGTAATATTTGTAATACATATAGCCAACAGAGTTTGCTTCAAGAGTATATAAAGAATTAATTAGCATAGCCCCTTCTAATAGTTTTTTTAAAAGATTTATTTGTTTATTCATGAGAAACACAGGCTGAGAGAGAGAGGCAGAGGCAGAGGAAGAAGCTGGCCAGGCTCCTTGCTGGGAGCCTGATGTGGGACTTGATCCCAGATCCCAGGATCAACCATCTGAGCCAAAGGCAGGTGCCCAACTGCTGAGCCACCCAGGCGTCCCAACCCCTCCTAATAGTTAACTATCACCACCACCCTTCACTGATATGTCCTCTTCTCTTGTTTCTTACCTCTGTTTTATTCATTGACAGCCATTTACATAACCTTAGTGGCTGGATTGTAAAATTGGAAAACAGTGGAACTTACCTCGTGGGGTTATGATGAAGGCTAAATGAGGAAACACATACAGTGCTTAAAATGAGTGCCTGACACACAGTAAACCCCCAGTACGTTGTAGCTTATTGTTATCACTACAATTTATTTTTGTGTGTGTTTTTTGGTCTTACTTAAGAAATATTTACCCAATTAATATTTTCTTCTCCTTCCAGGCACCTTATTTAGGCTCCTTTTGAAGTTAGATGTGACCTGTGGCTTCACTTGATATGTGAACTGGAGCAGAAGTGATGAGATGTAGGGCACAGCCACCCACCTAGCATGCTCCCTTTTCCTGCTGCAGTTACGTGGGAGCATGTTCTGTGATGGGGTCTTCAGCATCCTGCTTCCCCAAGTGATGATGAGCTGAACCCCATTGTGGCCTGAATTAGGTATGAGCAAGAAATCAATGCTTCCTTGTTTTATTTTTTTTTAAGATTTTATTTATTTATTTATTCATGAGAGACACAGAGGGGCAGAGACACAGGCAGAGGGAGAAGCAGCATTCCTGCACGAAGCCTGATGTGGGACTTGATCCCAGGACTCCAGGATCACGACCTGAGCTGAAGGCAGACCCTCAACCACTGAGCCACCCAGGCATTCCTTCCCTGTTTTATCTTTTTGTATGAAAGAACTTCCTTCTTTGGGGTTAAGAAATTATGCTCTCCCATATTTTTTGTAATAGTCATAGAGGTTTATGTTTCACATTTAATTTGTTAATTTCATTGAGATTATTCTTATATATGATGCTATACAGGAATCAAATTCAGGTTGTTGTTTTTTTCCAAAGCCAGTTGTCCCAACACCATTCATTGAGTCATTCTCTTCTCCTGACTTGTGGCGTCTCCTGCCATGTCCAGAGTGCCAGTGCTTGTGTGGGTCTTCTTCTTGATTCTGTTCTCTCCCATCTGATCTTTTTGTCTATGATTCTACCATTTTACCATATGGTTTTACCTATTTCTTTGTCATATGTCTCACTAGCTGGTAGGCAGAGGGCAGGGTTGTCTTCAAGGTCACTTCAAGAGTGGGGAATGAAGAGTGAATTAAGTTCTGAGCCTCTTAGACTCATCCTTGGGGAGTAGAGCTTCAGACTCTGGGCCTAGTCATCCTGGCTGTCTGCACATCAGAACATGCCTGTCCATTTCCTCAGAGACCATCGGAGTGAGAAGCAAGCAGTAGATTTGGGAGCCATTATTAAAGTTGATTGACAGGGCTGGGTAACTGCTTGGATTTCTGGTAGGATAGTGAAGGGAGAGGTCGTGTAGAGACAGCTCTTATATTTCTGGCTCAATCAATCAGGGCTTTAAGGATCTGTGAGAAGTATAAGTCGTGAACCTTATGAACTATTAAAATGCAGCCATCAAATCTCATGCTTGGAGAGAGGTTTTTTTTGATTTTTTAATTTTTTAATTTTTTTATTCATGATAGACATAGAGAGAGGCAGAGACACAGGCAGAGGGAGAAGCAGGCTCCATGCAGGGAGCCCGACGCAGGACTCGATCCCAGGACTCCAGGATCGTGCCCTGGGCCAAAGGCAGGCGCTAAACCGCTGAGCCACCCAAGGATCCCCTGGAGAGAATTTCTTTTTTTTTGGAGAGAATTTCTTGAGCAAATAATACAACCTATAGAAATAACTCGTCACAGAAAGCAAGGTGTGATTAAAAATGGTTTATTTCTTTAGATAATCACATTCATTGCAATTAAATTGCATTTTTAAGACTGTTACTACTGACAGTACATGAAAATATTGCCTTTTTTTTCAAGATTTTATTTATTTATTCATGAGAGACACACAGAGAGAGGCAGAGACATAGACAGGAGAAGAAGCAGGGTTCTGTGGGGAGGCCAATTGGAGACTCAATCCCAGGACCCCAGGATCACGACCTGAGCCAAAGACAGATGCTTAACCACTGAAGCACCCAGGCATCCCTGAAAATATTGCTTTTTTATTATAGTGAAGTATTGAAAGATTAATCTCTAGAGTTGGAGATTAGATTATTAATTAGATTAGTAAATTTGAAAATAAAGGGCACACTTTTGCAGTCAGAACCAACAGATGCAGTCGATGTCTTGGGGGATGTTAGCATTCATGCAGGCCACAGAAATAATCCTGTGTTGCCACCCTTCCCAATACTGGTACTGGCCAGCCAGCCAGTCAGCTCCCTGCCTTGTTACCTCCTTCCTACACCCCTCTTCACAAACCCCTTGCAGAACCAGGTGCTAGGCAGGAGAGTGTTGTATAGCTCAGCAGGGAGGAGCCAGCAGGATGAGGAGGTTAGACATTAGCAAGAAGGATGCAGGGCTTTCTCTCATCACTAAGGATGGGAGGAAGGGAAGGGAAGGAAAGGTTTCTCTGTGTGGTTTCTCAAGTTATGGGCCCCTCAAACTTTTCAAACTTCCCATAGGGTCAAAAAGCTCCCCATACTTGGCCAGTGGGACTCCTCTTGCCTTTCTGGGATTCCTAAAGTCTCAGAAATGCCAGAGTTTGGACTATGAGGAAAGATCCTTTGGTTCTCCGAATTTAAGGTCACCTACAGTTGTTGACTGTGCTCTCAGGTCTATAGGCACCCTCAACCCCTCCCATTGCCACTTCCCAAGCTCCTATGCTCCAGCGAAGATGCCTTAGTAAGAAAGGCCTTTCCTGCCTGGGCTTGAAGCTCCCTGGCCACCATGAGAGTTCTTCCGTGTTGGTCTTTGTCCACCCAGGAATCTCTTTCTGGGTGTGGACCTCATGGAAGTTCATCTTTCATAGTGACATATATATTTCTTTTTCCACTAACCAGTGTTAACAGGAGTTCTGACTCTTGGTGAGATCTGGCTTCTTTTCCCAAGGTTCTCAGCCTGCCTGAGTCTGGATGAATACTCCCCACTGGGCCCAAGGTGGTGGGCAGCAGCTTCCCTCTGTGTTTACCTGGCTGCCCTGTTTCAACAGGCTTGATCCAAATTCAAAATCCGTCTGTATTAAAGCTCAAGGTTTCCTGGTAATCACTTTCTGTGGTCCCATTTTGACCCCAAATGTTTTTCTTCTTTCCAGCACCCTTTCAGAGCATAATTTGGTTGAAATTTGCTGGATACTCAGTCCCTCTGCAGCTTCTGGCTGGACCCTGTCATCTCAACTAACCTTACCTCAACAACATGTCCTAGAGTCCTGATTCAGGCCAGACGTGGACAGATGGAATGAAGAGACAAGGTCTCTGACATCAAAGAGATCACCAGACTATAAACAAATGATTATCAAAGAGATAGTGGGTGTATGGCCAAGATGCATGGAAGATTCCCCTGGGGGAGAAAGACGGTATTTGTTAAGCAATGTCTGTGTGCTCCAGGCAGTAAATTATGAACTTCTCTCCTTCAATTCTCACAGAAATACTACTGAGGTATTTATTATTTGTATCTTCATTTTACCAGTGAGGCATTTGAGACAGAGATTACTCAGGTAATTGCCCCCAAATCCCAGAACTAGTGGTGGTTGAGCCTGAAATTACCATCAAGGTCATCCGACCCCAAACCTGGGGCATGAAGCATGCTATGATGTTTAATTTTGCTGAAAGTATTGAGAAAGGCTTAACATTGGAAGTGATATTTGAGGGAGGACATCTTGAAAGATAATTACTGTACTGAATGAATAGTGTCTTAGATTGGCTGAAAATAGGACTTGAGGTCAGAGACTTCAGGCCAGAAGGATAGATGGGTAGAAATGCTCAGAAACCTGAGAGCCAGGATACCTTGGGAATGGTTGGGTAGAGGGGAGGCTGCCCCTGGTGGCACTTCTCTCACAGGGCTGGACAGGGAAACCCCTTCTCTATGCTTTCTTTTCCTATTTCCAGCCATTAGTGATTTGCCATCACTGAGGTTTGTGTCCTCTGGTTTTACCACCTCTAACCTTTGTCACTCCAGGTATCATCCAGTGTGTGTGGTCTGCTGTGCAGCCCACTCACGCAAAACTGTTGCGATTTTTTTAATCTCCTCAGCTCCAAAACTATTTAACTACTCTTCAATCTAGACAACCACTTCTAGGAAATGTCCTCCAGCCTCCTCAGCATCTGCAGACTAACCACACTGGTAATTTCAAGGTCCATCATTTTTTTATCTGACCCTTTAGTCCACCAGCTTTCACTCTCTTCCTGCTGGAACCCCTTACAGAGAACACCAGTCCCCTGACCTCCTTCAATCCCACAGCCACCACCTCACTAGTTCAGGCACCTAGATATTTGCCAGGATTATTGCCGCAGCCACACCATTTTGCCTGGAATCACATCTCCTGACTTCCCTGGCCATTTCCATGGCCACACATTCTGGTATTTTCCATGACTCATGTTCCTTGGTGCTCAGCAGATCTTTGAGCTTTCTATGTAGCAGAGGGGCTATGAGCTTGGCTAGACTAGAAACTGCCTGAGCTGCTTTCTGTGCCAGGATAGCAGCCCTGTCTTTTTAGAAACCTCATAAACCAGCATCGCCTCTTCTATTTCATGATGGCCCCACCACTCCCACCTGGAACACCGTCCTAGATTCACCTGAGCTACCAGAGAAGTAGTTGAAATTATTGTCATTTATTTATTTACTTATTTTAAAAGATTTTTACTTTGGGGATGCCTAGGTGGCTCAGTGGTTGAGCATCTGCCTTCAGCTCAGCATGTGATCCCAGGGTCCTGGGATCAAGTTCCGCATTGGGTTCCCTGCAAGGAGCCTGCTTCTCCCTCTGCCAATGTCTCTGTGTCTCTCATGAATAAATATATAAAATCTTTTAAGAAAAAAGAAGATTTTTATTTTTAAGTAATCTCTATGCCCACTGTGGGGCTCGAACTCACAGCCTTGAGATCAAGAGTCACACTGTCTTCTGACTGAGCCAGCCAGGTGCCCCTGAAATTATTGTCATGAAAAAAAAAATGTCTAAAGTCAATATTTAATACTATTTTTCTTTTTCTTTTTTTGGTGTTGACATTTTAGAACACCTCATAACCTGGAATCAGCAATCCATCTTCACATGGATAAAAAACATATTCTTTAATAGAAATTCCTAAGAAGGTTCTGATATCAAAGAAGGGGACCTCTCCATTAAAATAAGGTGGATGACTAGCTATTGGTTGAGAACAGGATGTAAGGTAAATTGCACAAAATGTAGATTTCCTCTTCCACCTTAATGAAACTTGAAACTTGGTGCTAGAGCCTCTGTAACCAAACATTTCCCTAGATTGAGAAGCTGAAGAACTCCTATCAAATAATAATGGAATGCTTTGAACTGTAAGTTATGTGAATTTTGATGGAATTCTACAGTGCTGCTAAATTCTGTTGCAATGTGCCTGGTGTAGGTCACTAGGGCTGCTCTGGGAACATTGCTGTATTGCTTATTCTGTTTTTTGTTGTTGTTTTTTTTTTTTTCTCTTTCATTTTCCTCTCTGCCTTTTTACTTTTGGTTTTATTTTAAGAGATTTTTTTAAAATTTTATTTATTTATGATAGTCACACACAGAGGGGGGGGGGGGCAGAGACACAGGCAGAGGGAGAAGCAGGCTCCATGCGCCGGGAGCCGACGTGGGATTCGATCCCGGGTCTCCAGGATCGCGCCCTGGGCCAAAGGCAGGCGCCAAACTGCTGCGCCACCCAGGGATCCCCTATTTTAAGAGATTTTAAAATAAAAAATATTTTATTTTTAAGTAATCTCTACACCCAACATGGGGCTTAGACTCACAATCCCAAGATTGAGAGTCACATGTTATAACCGACTGAGCCAGCCAGGTACCCCTTACTTTTGGTTTAAAGTTTTCATTTGCTTCCAGTTCTTCTGACAGCTGGGAGGATTTTCCCTCCATTTCTTCAGTACAGCCTACATACCAGTCATCAACCATATTGTCAACCATGTCCATGCTGAGCCCATACCATGGACCTCTTGCTTAAGCATGAAATTTCACATATTCCTGCCACAGAGCTCATGTGTGCCACACATATAACAACTCTATACTAACTTCTCCCTGGAGAGTTAAGTTGTATGGCTTTTATTTAGCTTTATCATTAAAAAATAGGAAGAATCCTATTTAGGATTCACCATCTCTAACATACCCTAGTTATGCCTCCACTCTGGAGGGTCGTCTTGGCCCATGAAATATGAAGGGAGGGTAGCTGTCTGGAGGATGTGGGCCCAGAAAACATTACCTGTACTATTCAGCACCGAGTTGGGATCAAAAGGTAAACTGTTGCAGGTAACACTCGTGTTACCTACAATTGAACAAGGACTATAAAGAAGCATAAGACAGTGAGAATGAGGAGTCAGCATTAGCTGCACAGCTGGGGCATCTTTTATTGCATGAATGACTCTCAGCCTCCATCCTCAGATCCAGAGCCCCAGACTTGAATTTATACCTGTGTCCTGGACACTTTCAGCCTTAAGTAAGTTCCATGGAGAATTTCTCAAGGGTATGATCATTTGCTTTGTGCAATTGGCCTCTCATGATTTAGTGATCTAAAGAAAATCCTTTACCTTTTATATTCTTTTTGGAAGATATACGCTACATCCCTAGCAAGACAAGTGAAGGAACTACTTTGTTCTGGTGTTTTCCATTTCTTCCTGCCTGGAGCTTGTATTTAATAACAAAATCTTACTACCGTCTTTGAACTTGTGGTCAGATTTTCCAGCATGATCCAACACATCTTGGATGAATCTGGAGTACCACAGAGCCAGGAACGGAGGGTCCCTGATAGGCCAGGACTGAGTATTCATGGTAAGCCTCTTTGTAGTCTTTGAGTCCCCCTGCTCTCTCTTTCTGAACTGCTTTCATGTCAGAAGTCTTTGTAATTTCAGTCAGTGATCATAAACTGGGCTTTTCCACTTCTGCTATCTTTCCTATGTGGCTTGCAAAAGATTGAGTTTTCTGGTTTTAATCAGTAGGCTCGATTGACCTTTCAGAGTCTTTCCCCAGACCAGAGTTTAGAAAGGATTTCCCACCTCTGTGCATTTCATGTTAGACCCCGTGTCCTTGGTTGTCAGTTTAAAATAAAATAATTTGTATACCAGAAATAACCAAAACTAGAATTTCCTCTTGATGCTTCCTTAGACTATGAAGTCTTGAAACATCTAATACCCCACTTACCCCTTAACAATTAGGAATAGATATCCCAGACAACAGAGAACCCATGTCTACCTATTGGCTCAGCGTCATGAGGAGATCCCAAAATGCCAACCGAGCAGTCTCAGCTTCTAATTGTGTGAGACCATGACTGTGTTCCTTGTTGGAAGTGTTGTCTCACTTAGGAATTAAGACTTCTAAACTTGCCAACACCAAGATAGTGAGAACAAGAAGCAGATATTCTTTAACTGGATTATTAGATGTGCTCATAAGAGGGACGATTCCTACCTCCACCCTCTTTCTTCCTATATATGTGTGTCTCAGCTGTGGAGGAAACGACATCAAATATTGGTTGCTGGTTTAAAACATGTGCTGTTCCTGGAGGATAGCTCCCCATCCTGTCAGAGTGCTATCTTCCTACTGCCACCATAACTGAGCCTTCAGTAAATTCACTCCACTGTTCTTTTTCTTTTTCTTTTTAAAGATTTTATTTATTTATTCATGACAGACACACAGAGAGAGAGAGGCAGAGATACGGGTAGAGGGAGAAGCAGGCTCCATGCAGAGAGCCTGGCATGGGACTCGATTCGGGGTCTCTAGGATCATACTCCGGGCTGAAGGCAGCGCCAAACCACTGGGCCATCGGGGCTGCCCTACTCCACTGTTCTTTAAGGCCATTTGTTTCTGGGTAATAACATATATCTAAAACAAATAAATTCCTTGGTACAAGCCAACTGCCACATCCCTTTCACTGTAAAATTAGTTTCTTGGTCAGAAGTTACATTGTATGGAGATTGCATGGTAGTATTTCATAAGATACTCTTTGTAGGTCATTGATGATTCTGGCGAAAACATTGGGAGCATGGAAAGAAAATCCAGAAATATATATATTCCCATGAGGACACTTTTCAATCCTCAGGAAAGGGCTTTTATGAAATAAATTTAACATCAGTTGGCTGGTTGGTCTCCCCAGGGAATGGTACTATATTTGGGCACTCATTATCGGCTTCTGCTATTGGCACTCACCAGTGGTGGTAGTCAAATTAACTTTGGTGAGGGGAATTTACGTTGTTAAGCTTGTACATAGCTTCCATCTCCACCACCATGCCACTTTGTACCTGACCCCTTGGGCATCAGTGAGGTGGATGGGGTAAGAGGCTAACTGACATCTATATGACCATTTTGTCCACCTGACTATTATTGAGTGACTGAACTATAGCATATGCTTCCTGTTGGGCATTTTTGTGGGACATGATTGTCTTCATACTCTATGTCTATTCCAGTAAGCCCATCTACATATCTCCTCTCCAGACCAACCTTGTCATGAGGCCATAGAGGCTGTAGGGGTGAATTGAATAAGAGACAAAAGAAAGGGTTCAGGTAACCAATGGAGGGATTCAGCCAATTACCAAGCAGGTAACCAATGGAGGGATTCAGCCAATTACCAAGTATGTCTACTTAATACTACTGTATATATACACACCCTCATTCTAACCAGGATGGTATTTTGTACCCTCAGTGAATAGCATCAACTAAGAAACCGTATCTCCCAACAGATTTTTTCCTTCCCAGTGCATAGTCGTTTTAATAATTGGGTGTAGGTCTTTCTAGGGGAGGCTTGGAGGAAAGTTTATAATACAGCCACATTGCTGGATCCTTTTTTTTTTAAATTATATTTTATTTATTTATTCATGAGAGACACAGAGAGAGGCAGAGACATAGGCAGAGGGAGAAGCAGGTTCCCCATGGGGAGCCTGCTATGGGACTCCATCCCAGGACCCCGGGATCATGCCCTGAGCCAGGAGGACACTCAACCACTGAGCTACCCAGGTGTCCTGTTGGGTCCTTCCTTAAGGGGCCCAGCTTACCTGTTAGTTGAGCAGCTCTAGGCCTGTGATCTGGCTTGATTTGATGATTGGATATAAGGCAGTATAATCCCACTGTGGCAACTTAAGTCAGGTCTCTGTTTTCCAAATACATAGCTCATAGCTAAGGCTACACCTTAGTAGACTGTGCAACTGTTCATTCCTAAGACCCCCATGATCAATTAGCTGCCATTACAGGCCTCTGAAAGTCGAAAATACTCCAAGGGCCCTTCTGTCCTGGCAGCCTATTGTGGTAATTCACCCAACCTTTCCCTGAAGTTAAGAGTCACCATCTTGCCTCTGTCAATCCAGGATTCTGTTCCCACTGAAATCAGCACCTCTGGTTCTGAGGTGATGTCTCCCACTACCATCTTTGGCATTGTTTTTGAGGGTGCTTCCATCACCTCCGCATAGCTTATGTTGTGCCAATTAGCAGCCTCTGGACCTTGCTAAGGTTATAGATAAGGTTGGCCAAGGAGATTACACACTTAGGTATACCCCAAGATTCCCATCTCCTTGTGCTTTTGGACCTTTGACACCTTAACTTCATTGACTCTAGGTTACCACTGAGTCCAGGCTTCAGTAAACTAACCAAGCAAGCTATTAAAGCCACTTGTGGGTACTCAAGTGAAATATTATAGCCTAAATCCACGTTAGTAACTTGTAGCTTATGCCTATTCAAACTCACAATTCACCTCTCTGATCTGATGCACTTCGAATCCACTTCTATACATGCTTTCCAGCCTTTCCAGATTTAAAGCAACCATCCCTACTTATTCTGACCTACATACAGGCTAACCACTAAAGAGAGAAATCAATTTTAGAACTTTCAAAATACCAGAGGGTAAATTGGGATTTCTTTTTTTTTTTTAAACCCACTTAAACTCCTATTGGACAGGACACTTCTCTTTTGGCTTACGTTGATCACTGCTTGTAGAAATCCTCCCATTTCTTTTTGACTATTAAATATTTCATGGTTACATGGAGGAACCTCCCCTTTCCCTTAAATATAGAAATAAGAGAAATAAGGGTGCCCCAGAAGAGTTAATACTTTAAAACAGTACATAATGGGGATGCCTGGGTGGCTCAGTGGTTGAGCATCTGCCGCCTTTGGCTCAGGTCATGATCCCAGGGTCCTGGGATTGAGCCCTCCCCCCCACCCCCCCGCTTATATCTCTCATGAGTAAATTTTAAAAACCTTAAAAAAACCCCAGCACATAGTGAAACAGAGTAGAAATATAGAAAATCATTCTAAGAAGTGGGTACCCACGTTGGCAGGATTTCGCTTTTGTTTCTGTCTCTGGTTCTTAACTTTGTTTTGATAACAAATCACTTTGAGAGCCTGGTAAAAGCTATGAATCCTCTCTAGAGAAAATATTCATAGACACAAAAGATACATTCACTTTTCAAGTATCCAAGAATATCCAGTTATTCATAAACCCATATTTAAGAATCCATGCCTTTTGGGGCTGGGCCAATGTATTTAAGATATCTAAAGAAAGTGTTCATCAGAAGGGGCTTTAAGAAAAAAAAAAAAAAAAAAAAAGAATCACAAAGACAAACCTTATAGTGTCCATCCAAATATCCTCCACGGAAAAGAGGACTCTGAACCAAAAAAATTCACCTGGTCCTGAGAGCAGGATGAGAGTATCATCCTAACTTAGTCTGAAGCCAACCACTGAAATGATGGAATTCCCTTAATTTTGATTGAATACACACCAGACAAACTTCTGATGACAATTTGACTCTTTGGGTAGCCTGCCTATAGGGCAAAAGTGCTCTGAGCAAAGACTGAGTCTCTTGTTCCCTCTGCAGAAAGAGTTCCAGAGTAAATTACCAAGCTAATGTTCTTTTTTTAATGTTGTATTCTCTATGAGATTGGTTGATAAGAGTCCACATATAAAAGATGATACCAGGTTTCTGAACTCATGTGGCAGGGGGAAATACCTCTAAGAAAGATTAATCCAGGTTTCTAAGCCTGCAAGGCTGAGAGGATGTGATAGATTTGCCAACTTTCTAATTTAAATTTCTCAAATGCATTGTCTGAGGACAGAGTCTACCAGAGCCACTGACTTTATTCATTTTCTTCTGGGCTTAAGTGAGAAGAGTCAGATACAGAATTTTGAGACTCTTCAGCAGAACAAAGGGATTTAGGTTATTTATATACCTTTAGGAGTTACACCAGTTACAATCATGTGGTTTCCCATGACAACCAATTATTATGCAATACTTTGAGGTTCGAGGTTTCCTACCATAAGAAATAATATTAAAAATTTGAAGTCTCAGTGTTTTTAAGGAAACTTCAGCTAACCTTGCAAAGTTGCTTTTTAAGAAGTCTATAAAAGGGACGCCTGGGTGGCTCAGTGGTTGAGCGCCTGCCTTCGAAGCCCAGGGCATGATCCTGGAGTTCCAGGATCAAGTCCTGCATCGGGCTCCCTGCATGGAGCCTGCTTCTCCCTCTGCCTGTGTCTCTGCCTCTCTCTCTCTGTCTCTCATGAATAAACAAATAAAATCTTAAAAAAAAAGAAAAAAGAAGGCTATAAAATATTGAATAGGATAGCTACAAATAAAAATCCTTGCATGGGTTGTCTTAGAACCAATAGTCCTCTGACTATTCTCAGCCCTCATCTTTCTCTAACAAGCTCTTGAGAATAGTTTCATTGCTCTGGATTTCATCTCTGTCTTACACTGTAATAATACTTCTCTCTAGAGTTTCTTTTTACACACAACTAATAGATAGGAAGGCTGTGGTCTTTGACTTCAGGCAAGATTTTAACAGCCAGAACTCACTGGAAAATGCAAGATTTATAGAAATCTAGGAATTAACACAATAAATGAGAAAATGATAAATTGTAAGAAAAATATTCCTATTTCACCCAACACATGAAAGGTCTCTTAAAGCAAGTGTAAAGTCTCAGTCTGGTCTCTTAAGTCCTTAAACAAATGGCCTCCTGCCCCACTCACATATCCTCTTTCCTCTCAATCCCAAACCAGTGTCTCTTCCAGCAAGGCAGTACCTCAGCCTAGGTTCCCTCAGAAGCAGACAAGAAGATTCCAGTGCAAGTAGTTTATTTGGGAGGTACAGGCGCCACCTGCAGGGCACTTAGGGAAGTGACCCAGGGAGAGGAGGCAGCTGGAAAGGGCTGTTTCTAAGGCAGCTGCCTGTGTTCCAGCTGTCCCTACATACTTCTGCCTGGGGGCCTACAAAATGTTCCCCACCTAACTTCTAAGGCAATGGAACAAGATCCCTGTCTAAACTTGATATGCCAAATACCCATTTTATTTACCTTCAAAATGATACAGGAGAGATGAAGTGAAAAATTGAGAGGGAATATTCTGTCCACTGCCCGGAGCATGTGGTGAAACCTAAGTAAGTAGCAGTCCCGGATGTGGGTTCCCATGCACTTTTTTCAAGTTAGTATCTGCTCACTGACTAGGTACAGTGTGAAAAGTTCAATGAATTCATTTTCTCTCTTAAAAGTTTAAAATGACAATTTGCAACATTGTAAAAATAAGTAAAATTTCACCTAAAATCCCTTCACCCTGTCACGAACTATTTTAATGTCAGTGCTTTCTTTTTAGTTTCCCTGGAAAGTTCCAACACTTATTCAAACTTGTTTCTTGTTTTTCATTATCCTAAGTAGTTTTCTGTCAACCTCTTGTTTATATTTACCTATAACAAGTTGAGAAGTTAGTAGTCACTGGCCATCTTCCATGTTCCAAGACTGGAAAAGCCTTCCTGGTTTTGAGCTTTTGAAGCCCCTCTTCACAACCACCCTCCCCTCACTTGCATTTTTAGCTCTAATCCAGGCAGTATCCACTCCAGGCAGGGTACATCCTGACTTAGGTGTGAGGTAGTTAAGCACTTCTGTCTCAATACTCATTGACACTTCAGTCTCTGCCTTGGTACTTTATACATGCTAAATAAATGCCCGACAAGGCTCAGGGACTTAAAGACGACTGAGATAGATTACTGTTCTCAATTATTTTCTCATCTTGAAGTCTCTGAGTGCTGTCTCAGATCCATATCCATCATGTTGACCTCAATAAAACTTAATCATTAGAGGTGCATCTGAATGTTCCATTAGAGCCTAAATAGACGTGGGGAGTCTAAGAACCATGACCTTCCCCTATAAGTTCCCCTCACTGAGAGCATATACTTTAACATCTTTTTTTTTAATTTTTTTTTTTATACTTTAACATCTTGACTGCAGTTTTAATTTCCAATAAAAAATCTGACTAAAGGAGAAAAGAGGTGGTTGACACAGGGGAACTTGAATTAGGAGATGAAAGAGACAAGGGGAGATGGAATATACTCACCTGCTGACCTGAAGATGTGGGTCCCACCAGTTTAATGAGGGACCATCTGAGGTTCAGGTAACTAGCAGAGCTGCTTCAGGGGGACAGTTATGTGATATGGTTACATTTTAGAGTTTCTTTCTTTATTTTTATTATTTATTTATTTATTAAAGTCAAAGAGAGAAAGAAACAGGCAGAGGGAGAAGCAGGCTCCATGCAGGGAGCCTGATGCAGGACTCGATCCCGAGTCTCCAGGATCATGTCCTGGGCTGAAGGCAGCACTAAACCACTGAGCCACCGGGGCTGCCCCATTTTAGAGTTTCTAAGGGAATATTACTTCATCACTTGGAATACTTCTTGCCAAGTAGAGAATTTGGGCCTTCATTCCCACACCCCCTCCCAACTATAACTGCCCCCCACTCCCCCCTAGTCTTCAGCTCCTTCCTCCCCTCAACCCTAAATTCTCATTTCCATAATAGGACTTAGATTCTTTTAGATTCCATCTTATTCGAGGACCCCAGAAATTCTCCAATTCAGAGCTGCCAGGTACCTGATTCCTTTTGAACACTGACCCTGTATAATCTCGAGGAAAAATCTACTTTCCCTTTCAACAGGAATTTGATGGCCATTTTTCGGTTCACTTGATTGCTCCTACCTTGCTTGATTCCATCTCTCCTTAACCCCCAGTGCTTCTCAGCATAAATTAGTTTTACTGACAAATATGCCCATTTTGGTATATTTTAGGGACATCTTATCTATCCCCTTCATTCAGCCAAGAAGTTTGGATCCTGTTCCTCACCATGCGTTCTGCCTTTCTCTTCTTTTTTTAAAAAAATTTCATTTATTTATTCATGAGAGACACAGAGAGAGAGGCAGGGCCATAGGCAGAGGGAGAAGCAGACTCCCTGTGGGGAGCCCGATGCAAGACTCAATCCCAGGACCCTGGGATCACAACCTGAGCCAAAGGCAGACATTGAACCACTGAAACACCCAAGAACCCCTGTTCTCCTCTGTCTTGACCTAGTAGCTATTATTGTGCTCATCACCTGAGCTTCATGGACATTCACATGGTCAAGCACATCTTGATAGGCAAGGCATCTCTGCCTGCCTTTCTTCCATAAGTGTTTCTTTTTATCAAAGCGTACCTTCCAAGGAAGAGTGCCACTTGAGGGGTTCCTCAAGTCTCAGTGATATTTGTGGGATATTTAACTCCTTCAATGGAAGTTTCTTCTCACCTCAGGTCAGAGGGTTGAGTCCATGATGCTTCTGAGTTCATGGCACTCTGTCCTTAGTGGTCCACTTGAAGCCTCTCCCTCCTTTCATTTACTGATTTATTCTCTTATCCTCATTCCTCCCATTCTTTTCTCTATGTGGGCAACACTCTAATGTATGTGATGTGTATCCTTTTATGTGTTATGATTCTTATAAAATGTATTATGTTAAGTACACACATTTTTAATTCATGTAAATGGCCACTTTATGTAAAAGGCTATAACTTACAATTTTTAAAGATTTTTTTAAAGTAATCTCTACACCCAACATGGGGCTCAAATTCAAAACCCCAAGATCAAGAGTCGTATGCTGTACTGACTGAGCCAGCAAGGTGCCCCTGCTTACTGTTTCTTTTTTATCAAGCGCTGTGGTTCTGCTATGTAGCTGTGGTGCTGAAGGACATCTAGTTTGTTGCTTCTAGTTGATACAAAGCACTCCATGGGGTGCATCTCCTACATTTTACCCTATTCAATCCACCAGTGACAGGTAACTAAATTGCCTCCAACTCGCTCCTTAAAACACTTGGATTGAGCACCCTTGTACATCTCCTCTCTCGACATGGGTAAGCCTTGGATATAGGCTCAGGAGGGAAATAATTGGACAATAAGGCACATGTAATATTTTTTAAAAGATTTTATTTATTCATGAGAGAGAGAGAGAGAGAGAGAGAGAGGCAGAGACACAGGCAGAGGGAGAAGCAGGCTCCATGCAGGGAGCCTGACGTGGGACTCAATCCCAGGTCTCCAGGATCACACCCTGGGCTGCAGGTGGTGCTAAATCCTGAGCCACTCGGGCTGCCCATGTAATCTTAATTTTACTTAGTATTGCCAGGTTGGGGCCAGAATGACTGCACCAGTCTGTTCTGCTGCTGGCAGTGCATAAGTATCCCTATATTCCTTTATTCCCAATAACATGTAGCATTAATTAGCTTTCTAATGTTTACCAATATGAAGGGTACAAAGTAATGTAACGCAATATTAATTATACATTAACACAATGGAAATGCTGCAGATGGAGCCTTGGGTTCTCATTGACTCAGACCTCTCCTTCAAATCTCACACCTACTCAGTTGTTAAATCCAATCTGCACATCTCCCAAACCCATTTCCTCTTTTACTTTGCCATGATGTGGGAGAAAATTTTTTTCCTTTCACTATTGCAATTGCTTCCTCATTTGTTTCTTAGGGTCCAGATTCCACCCTGTTGATACATTCTATATCTGCTACCAAAGTCATATTCCAGAAGCAGAGCCCTTTGAGGCAAGAAGGAGGGTGTTATGAATGAATGATGGTGAGGATTTTTAACCTAAAACTCTGATTCAGGAAATCAGCAAAGATTTTCTCTCAAGCAGGGATTGCCAGACTTCATGAAATGTCAATCAGTTAAAGATATTAACTCCCATATAAGTGTCCACAGGGGGATTTCTAAAAGGTGATTATTGCACCCTCGTAAGCGAAAACAGACTCATTAAAGAATTTATGATGTCTGAGTTTGGAATCCATTCTTAAGGGTTGGAGAAGGAGATAAACCTGCCAATCATTAGCAGATGCCTCCTCCATTTTGCATTTCTAAACATTGCCTTGTCGTGTTAGTTAGGATTCTTCAATGACAAGTTCTGAAAACCAATTCAAATTAATTGAGCCAAAAAAGAATTGGGAGGCAGAAAGGGATGGTTAATTATTTATAAAAATACAAACATGTTTCACAGAAGCTAAGGGTGAAATGGAGACATCAGGGTGGGGGTGGGGGATTTAAAAGCTGCCAGTGTAACCTCTGCAAGGCCTCTGCATTCATTTCTCTCCAAAGTCCCATCCTCTGACCCTACAGCCGACTGTCACTGCCCCACAGATTCTGAATCTAAATGATATAGATGCCACATACCACAGAGATCAAGTCAATTCTCTTTTGGCTTCAGGATTATCTCACTTTGCCAAATACCTGGGATTTCTTTCACCCAAGAGGCCTGATAATATAGAAATCCCTAACAAATGAAGTGTTGCTAGTGACATTTAAAATTTCAGAGCTGCTGGCTGGAAGTGGGGAGCCTTCATTACTTCATTCAAGAGTTGTTGGATTGTGAGAAATAATATCTAGACCTGTAGCAGGTTATACCCAGAGATCCCAGACTCGGAGCTGGATGCAGAAGTTACATGTGCCTAGTGAGTTTGAGGTAGTATGTGGATTATGTTCTTGGGGCATTTGGCATTGTATGTACGAGAAAACAGGCATATATGCTGAGCAGCTAAGGGGTAGGCTGGGTGAATATGATTACTTCTATTTCACCAACATGCCTCACTTGAGAAGACTTTGAAGACCTCAAAGTGGCATACACATCTGCCCACATTCTCTTGGCTTGAACTCAGTCCTATGACCACGCTCACCTGCATGGGTAGCTGGACAAGGTACTCCAGATGCGTTTCCCGAAAGAAGAGGAAAGAAGTTGCTGAGTTTCTGACCACTCTTTTCCCCCAAAAAAGGGATGCCTTCCACTTCTGCAAAATGGCTTCAAAACCCTTGAAGTTCCAAAATTCTGAGTCTTTTTCACTCTTCTGGGTGACAGAGTATCCCTGCAGAGTGTGAACAGAGCCGGGACATATGAGGTACATGAATTAGTTCTACATGGCAGGGGGTAGTGCTTTGTTGCTGAAGAAAGGGGGAAAGTAGGTGCCTGGGGGAGAGAAAAAGAAAAATAGAGAAAAAAGCCACATAGTGTTTATTCCCCAACTAGAACAAGGAATCTGTCCTCTCAACATATTAAAGAATTAGACTTCAAGCCTCAGAAATTGAGAAGCTTCCCTAAACTTGAGGTTCAAATACCTACTTTGTTTCAGTCTCAAAATAATGGCAGGGAGAGAGAGATGAAGACTTCAGAAGAAATGGCATTCCGCTCACAGTTTGGGGCATCCAGTCTAACCTCACAGAGACTTTACAGGTCCTGCTTGTGAGTCCCCATCAGCTGTTTTGGAGTTAATGTCTATAGGCTGTTTATCTGTGAGTCAAAAACTGTAAAAATGTGGTAGGGAGAGGCAAAGGTGAAGAGTTTAGAATTTACAATGGAACCAACATTAATTAGAACATGATTTTAAAAAGAAAATGATATAAGTATGTGCATTTCAACCATAACCTTGATGCCTCAACACAGTATTTTTATTTTCTTGTGTTTCTCTTTGGTCTTTATTCCCTTATGTAAATTCATTGACATGTTTTTTTGTAAATTCATCATTTTAAAAAAACTGCATTGTAAATACTGTCATAGTCAAAGGAAGCCTAAGGAAACATGATAACTGAACATAATGTATTCTGGACAGGATTTTGGAACAGAAGGAGGACATTGTGCAGAAACCTAAGTAAAGCATGGACTTTGGTTAATAATAAAGTATCAGTATCGATTCATTAATTGTAATGAATATACCATACTGATGTAAGATGTCAATAATATGGGAAACTGGGTGTGGGGTATGTGGAAACTCCCTGTATTATCATCTCAATTTTTCTGTAAATCTAAAATTGTTCTAAAAAAATAGTCTATTTTTAAAAAGACTACATTATTATTCTATCCAGTAACCGTTTATTTAGTGTTAGACATTTGTTCTGTTTCGGTTTTCCACTGTTAAAAATAATGTTCTCTAAACATCCTGTACCTTTTAAATGAATTCAAACCAGAATCCACTTCAGCTAGAAATGAAAAGTAGTTAAACGCTAATGATTGCTCCTTCCCCTTTTCCAAACATTCAACCACAGGTTTCCCTTATTCTTCAGCCTCTTAGACGCCTGTCTGTCTCCCCACAGCTTACAGTACCTGACGCTACCTGCATAATGAGTGCCGTTATGGTCTCTAGAATGAATCCTGACCCCAGCAAAAGGTATTTAAACAATTTGGGCCCAATACTCATTGACCCAGCAAACATCTATCAAGCACCCACAATGTGACAGGTAATGGTGGCAAATAAAAGGAATCTCTGAGGCAAATATCCACTTTACTAGGATGAGAATATTTTATAAGGTCATGTTTGTGGTCATCCAAACTCAAGGGTTTGCATTTTAAAAGATGGAGCCAGTTTCATCTTATACATGGTGATCTTATCTTTAGATAGTTTTCCCCTTCCATGACATAGAGGCAATGTCCAGAATTTAAATAATAAGTTATGTCTTGTCTCAGAATGTTTCAGGAATGGGGATGCCTGGGTGGCTCAGTGGTTGAGCATCTATCTGCCTTTGTATCAGGTCATGATCCCGGGGTCCTGGGACTGAGTCCCACATCAGGCTCCCCGCAGGGACCCTGCTTCTCCCTCTGCCTATGTCTTTGACTCTCTCTCTGTGTCTCTCATGAATAAATAAATAAAATCTTTAAAAAAAAGTATCAGGAATGAAAAGCCAGTTTGTATGGGTCAACATGATATAGTCAGAAGTATGTTATAGTGTATTAACCTCGAGTCCCCACGTGAAATTAAATCACAGTGGTTAATGAGTATTAAATCATAACTAAATCTTAAGAAAAATAAGGTAATGGATGATAAATTCACCTCTTCTGCTTGGAATGCTTTGGGGGGAAAAAAGCCCAGTGAGAGGCAGATTCAATTGGATTGTTCAGGAGTGTTGGGCGTGGGATGATAAAGTGGCCTAGGAGGTACAGAGAGGATGCTCTAAAATATCATGTCGTGGTCACATTCTCAGGCCAATGTGATTTATGTTACATCCATCCCATCAGGAAGATCCTTTCATCTTGACCATTTCCTGTGGTTTTCCCCTCAGCAGGGAAGATAGAGACCTACATGAATTCTGAGCCATGGCCCAGAGTAGCCATTATAGTGTGTCCATAGTGAGTCTCCTCTATCTTGAAGGGGAGCATGCTGGGGGTTTCCTTCTAGGAAGACAGGTGGTACTGAATGCTGGAGTCCTTTTATATTGTTTTCTTTTAGTGCTCATATACGATAATCTATTAACTTCTGATCCAAGATAGAAAATATAAGTTTTTCTTTTCCTACCTAAAAACCCATTATATGACTGAAAAAAGAAAAGACATAAATGCACAGCAGAAAGAAAACAAGGGGATATCAGTGTAACAAATATGAACACATTTCTGAGGAAGTGGATGGAGAAGTAGCTCCTAATGACACAGGGTGCAGGAAGCTGCAGCCTGGACTGTGTTAGGGGAGTGGGAGACAGAGTTGGGCAGAGCTGGAACCCAAGAAAACTATTAAGACTCAGAAACACCAGGAATAGCCACAGGAAGAAGGAGGACTTGGGCATGAAAACTGGGAAATAAATTGAAGTTCTATAGATAGAACATTGTACTCTTCTTGTACTCTCTCCCACCCTATCCCCACAGAGATACCCTAGCAGGCAGGCATCTGCCTCTCAAGCATCTGTTTAAAACATGTGTTTCCAGTGTCTGCACTCTGGCCAGCTGATTACCAGATCAGCCTGGAGTCAAGCTCTCCAATAAACAAGCCCAGCACATATTTACAGAGTCCCTGTGGCTCATTTCTTTTCTTTCCTTTCCTTTCCTATTCTTTGCTTTTCCATTTTTTAAAGATTTATTTTGTAGAGAGAGCACACGCACAAGCAGAGGGGAGGGGAAGAGGGAAAGGAGCAGACTCCCCACTTGAACTGGGAGCTTGAGGCAGGACTCAATCCCAGGACACCAAGATCATGACCTGAGCCAAAATCAAGAGTTGCCTAACTGAGCCACTCAGATGCCTCAATTCTTAAGTTACTGAATTAACTTAATTCAATGAAGAATTGTAAGATAAAGACAGAAATATGAGACAAAAGACTCACTACATTAGAATTCCAAATGGAGGGGCAGCCCTGGTGGCGCATAGGTTTGGCACCCCCTGCAGCCCGGGGTGTGATCCTGGAGACCCAGGATCAGTCCCACTTCAGGCTCCCTGCGTGGAGCTTGCTTCTCCCTCTGCCTCTCTCTCCCTCTCTCTATGAATAAGTAAATAAAATCTTAAAAAAAAAAAAGAAGTCCAAATGGATAAACAGGGTAGACAAATATGAAAGAGATAAGAAGAAAATTGACCAGAGCCAAAGGACACAAGTCACAAGACTAAAAGGGTCCACCAGATTCCAAGCACATGAATGAAAAAAGACTCACATTTTGATAAATCATCATGAAATTTTAAAACTCCATGAATAAAAAGAAGATTCTGAAGGATTTGAAAGACGGTAGAAAGAGGTGACTTCCAAATTAGTCTTGAAAATTAGGCTCACATGGGACTGTTCATCTGTTCTAGTCCTACTACTAGAAGACAACAGAATAATAATGCTTTCAGAGTTCTTTTGTTGTTAAGTATTTTTATTTTACTTTTTCTTTTTAATATTTTATTTAAATTAATTTGCCAACATATAGTATGATACCCAGAGCTCACCCAGTTACCCCTTCCCTCCCACCACCTCCCCTTCCGCAAGCTTTGTTTGTTTCCCAAAGTTAGGAGTCTCTCATGGTTTGTCTTCCTCTTTAATTTTTCCCCACTCAGTTTCCCTCCTTTCCCTTATAGTCTCTTTCACTATTTCTTATATTCCTCATATCAGTGAAACCATACAATAATTGTCTTTCTCTGATTGACTTAGTTCACTCAGCATGATACCTTCCAGTTCCATCCACATCGAAGCAGATGGTGGGTATTCATCCTTTCTAATGGTCGAGTAATATTCCATTGTGTATAAAGACCACATCTTCTTTATCCATTCATCTGTCGAAGGACATTGTGGCTCCTTCTACAGTTTGGCTATTGTGGACATTGCTGTTATGAACGTTGGGGTGCAGGTATCCCATTGTTTCACTACATCTGTATCTTTGGGGTAAATACCCAGTAGTGCAAATGCTGGGTCATAGGGTGGCTCTATTTTTAACTTGAGCCTTCAGGGTTCTGATGCAAAATGTTTTCAGTCTTTTAATTTTATATCCTGACAAATTTTCTGTCAAGCGTAGGGGTAGACTAAAAACATGTTCAGACAAACAAGAAAAAAGGACCTTTGTCTCCATATCCCTGATGAGGAAGTTCTTGAGGATGAACTGAAATTTAAGACCAGTGAGTAAACCCACAAAGATGCAGAATTACAATTCAGGAGGATAATGAAGGGAACCACAGGAAGAGAACTCTGCAGCTAGAACAGGCTGGAGCAGGAGGATCGGGAGACTACAGGAGGGTGTGAAGTTGCAGAAATTCGGATTCAGAAGATTTGCTTGAGAATTTGGAGACACTTAAGGAGGTGATGAAAGCCATGTTTATTTCTAGAAAACTATTTTCTTTCCTCTCTCTAAAAAAAAAAATTAAAAAAAAATGCTTCAGAATCCTTCCTTGATGAATCTATCCTATAATTCTCTTCTCAGGGACCTTTCCAAGAGGTTCTCAGGAGCTGGCTGTTCCAGCAGAGCTTGCTTAGAATTTGAGGGTATGAGGCCTGAAACTCCCTCCCAGGTTTCTGTTTGTAAGAATTGATATTCACGAGGGAGGGGGGGATAAGTTTTGGGGAAGGGGGGATAGGTTTTGGGGACGAGGAAAGTTGGTGCCTGGAGAAGAGAAAGGAAAACTGCAAAGAAATAATTACATATTTGTTTCCTAACCAGCTCAAGGTCCTCCTCCAGTCAGCCATTTGGTCTGGGTAGGGCTCTGCCCTCAGGTCTTAAGGAGGTAACATATAAGCCAGGCTGAAGCCAAACAATACAAGGTGACGATATTGGTTAAGAGGCAGCACATGCCCTAAGATGTCTAATCACAGAGAATCTTAGGAGGTTAGTTGGAAATGTTTAGGAGGCAAAGATTTTCACTTTCCTGCTGGTTGTAAATCTGGAATGATGTCTTAGAAGTTGCTGGCTGTCATATGAAAATCACAGGGCAGAGAGAGCCTCTCTGAGGTTGAAACTGACTTACAGTGGGGAGCAGAGCTAAAAGATGGAGAGGACTTATGTCCTGATGATATTTTATGAGCTCCTGGCTTAAGTCACACCCATAGCCAATCCTATTCTGGGACTTTTCTCTTATGTGAGTCCGTAAACTCAGTTTTTCTGTAAGTGAATCTGGGTCGAGTTTCTTCTTGCATAAAACAGAAATATTCTTATCTGATACAGACTTTATACATTTGCTTATTGATTCTCAACTTTTTGATTGAACAGAATGTATTATGGCAACAGAAGAGAATATAAATACTTTCAACCTTGAAAATACAAAAATGAAAGTACAGATGATTGAAACAGATGGAAGGTAGAAGCAAAAGTAAATGAAGAACAAAGGCATTGATTTCTGTAAAAGTTAGGGTTGGGGCATCTGGGTGGCTCAGTTAAGCAGCTGCCTTCAGCTCAGGTCATGATCCCAGGGTTGTGGGATGGAGCTGAGCAGTGTTAAGCTCCCTGCTCAGTGGGGAGCCTGCTTCTCCTTCTCCATCTCCCTCTGCCCCTCCCTGTGCCTGTGCTTGCATGCCTGAGCTCTGTCTCTCTCTCTGTCAAATAAATAAATCTTTAAAAAAAAAAGTTAGGGTCAAGAGACACAGTCTATAGTTAATGAAACAAGAAATAAAGGTGTAGGTTAGCATTTGAAGTTACAAATGTAATAAATACAGGAACCAAAATGATGTTATAAGGGATGTGAAATAAATAAAATTTTTAAAGAATAATAATAAATGAAACTTTAAAAAAAACTAACAAAAATAGCACCAAATAAAAGGGAAAGTATACAGGAGAAGAAAATAGAGTTAAATTGTAATTAATTTTAACTGTAAGACTCAGAAAACGAAAGCAAGAGAAGTGAAGTGGAGCCATGAGAAACCTTGGGTCTGTATCTCCATTCACCTTTGTGAAGTGTGAACTTACCTCTGTGAGAGGAGACTTCCTCTGGGAAGGTTGGGATCTCTTTTTCCTTTTGGACGATGGAATATGATGATGCTTATGAATCTGGTTGTCGGGACCTGCACACTTTGGAGCTCAGGGACATTTGAGCTGAGGGTTGAGAGAGTGGAGTGGAGACTCAGAAAAATGATAGGACAGAGCCGTAACTAAGTCCTGTGGTTTGTTTTGACAAAACAAATGTTGGTGTTGGTGGGAAAATGGAAAAATTATCAGGTGAAAAAGGTAGGGGAAGTTGACTGATAATATCTTACATTAGAGAAAAGTAATAACCGGGGCACCTGGGTAGCTTAGTTGGTTAAGCGTCCGACTCTGGTTTTCAGCTCAGGTCATGATCTCAGGGTCATGAGATCGAGCCCTGCATCGGGTTCAGTGGGAATCTGCTTGAGATTCTCCCTCTCTCTTTATCCCCTCCCCCAACCCCAGCTCACTCTCAAAAAAGAAAAAAAAAAAGAGAGAGAGAGAGAAAAGTAACAAGAACTTTGGTTAAGGTAACTTGGAGACATGACACGATATACTCATAACTCCTTACAAAATGGGAGGGGGCATGGGTAAAAAGCCAAAAGGAAAAGAAAACTTCCTATGGCATTAAAGTAGCCTGAGAATACTCTAGCATTGAGCAGACTTCCTCTGGCTGGTGAGGGGCACTAGCTAGATTTTGATTGTTAATATTTTTCTCCTGGAAGGAAGGCTAAGATTTTGGGAAAGAAACAAACTGATTCTATCTCCAGGTAGGAAGCATTTCAAACAGCCTGTAGCACCCTGTCATTTATTCAAGAAAACAAGGAGGCCTTCAGAGATACCTGGGCAAAACTGACAAGATCTGAAAGATTGGCTTAAAAATGGAGCTATTAGGGATACCTAGTTGGCTGAGTCAAAAGAGCATGTGACTCTTGATCTCAGGGTCATGAACTCAAGTCCCATGTTGAGGTGGAGAGATTACTGAAAAAAAAATAATAGGAGCATCTGGGTGACTCAGTTAAGCGTCTGTCTTCAGCTCAGGTCATGATCCTGGGGTCCTGGGATCCAGCCCTGCATGGGGTTCCTTGCTCATCAGGAAGTCTTCTTCTCCCTCTGCCTCTGCCTGCTGCTCCCCCTGCTTGTGCCTTCTCACTCTGTTGTCAAATAAGTAAATAAAATCTTTAAATAATAATAACAAATGAAACTTTAAAAAAAACTAACAAAAACAGTACTGTGAGTGGTCAAAGAGCAACCTACATGAATGAACCCCACAGAGGGAAACACTGACCCCAGTGTGAGTCAGAGCTAGTAAGTCTGTTACAAGAATTGTGAGTTCACAAAAATCCAAAATGGAAGATTTCATAAAAGGTAGTAGTAATGTGCACAGTAGTTTGCGATAATATTGATTTAAAATTGTGTATTGATCACCCCAAACTATATGAATCATGCACTGGTATTTTGGTCAAACTCTAGAATATAAACTATAGGGGTAGGCCTGAGGAGAAAAGAAATCCTGGAAAAAGACAGGCTAAACATAGGAAGTAGCTATACATGGTAGAAGAAGGGTGCTTGTAGAGGGGGTAGGGCATTTGCAGAAAGTGAGGATAATTTTGTAGAAGATGAAGGAAGTTCTGTGGTAGATGTAAAAACTGTAAGTAAAAGGTGGGGAAATGGTGGGAACTGTTGAGCAGAGAGGAAATCTGATTAGGAAAAAGGAAGTATCAAGGTTACTTAAGAGGAATATAATGCACAGGCAGTAAGTTCAGATTATTGCATACAAGTCACCACTTCTGAAGAGTTGGTCAGAAGGAGGAGAGAAGTTTGTACATTGCTTGGCACGTGAGAAACAGTTTGGGCTAACCATGTCAGGCTGAGCAAGCTCAAAATGTATGAAGTCAGTTAAGGTAAGAGAAGGAGTCAGTTACAGGAAAAGAATGGTAGGTTATGAGAGAAATGTCAAGAAATTAAAAATAGACTCCTTTTCATAAGAAGATAAAGATTAAAGAATTATGTAAAGCAGGGGAAGGAATGAAAAGGATATGAAGGTGTCTTAGGAATAAGTAAGGCATACACCAAATGCCAGCAAAGGGAAACAGCCCCTTGCCAGAGTGCAGAACCAAAGGACAGAAAACCAACTTGTCGGCCTGCAGCAGCCCGTTAGTTTGTCACAGTTAGTGCTTATGTCATTGTGACCGGCAGGGGGCTAGTATGCCCACTGGGCCAGAGAGGGAGAACACTGTTCTCCTAGAGGCCTCCCCGCCTGCAGAAGTACCAGGGAAGGAACTTGGGCTTTCAGAGCAGGACCCATCCATCCCCCATGCCCGCAGGGCGCCCATTTCCATCAGCAGGGCCAGATATGCATACTCTGGACAAGAGCTGCTGTACTTCCTTTCTCCTCTTTCTCAGCTGCTCCACTACTCTCTGCCTTGGGCTCATGAGGATGGATCTCACTAGGCCCTTGATCCCTGTGCATGCAGCCTCCCAATCCTCCTCATCCCCCAGGGCCTATCCCTCTTTGGCTTGTATATCACCTTTTCTGACCCCATCTGCCATAACTCCTCATCTCCTGAAAACTCTCACAATGCCCTGGGAGCTCAAGGTCCTTTATGAGCAGAATATTCTGCACCCTTATCCTCTTCAGTGAATGTTCTCTTCATCTTCTTGCTCTGCCCTGTCATTTTGGTCTGAAGATACTGCTTTCTTTGAAATCGTCTCAAGAGATACTTGTTTGCTTTCCTACAGCCCTCATATCACACTGGACCCAGAGGCAAGTTACATGTTCTTCTGGTTTGTCATTGCTAATCCCAAAAGCCCTCTCTTCCATAATATGAAGAGACTAGACAATCGACAACCCCTCTGTATGCAGGCATCTCTGCCCTCCTCCCCATGCTTGGAAGATTTGGCCCCTGGATCACTTATTCCAACACTCCAACATCTTTCTTGGGGATTTCTGTATCCATCTTGATTATCATTCCAGTGCCCTGGATTCAGGTTCCTCGATATTCTCTTCTCCATGAACTTGCCTTCCCTTCCGTCTAAGCCATTCCCTTCCATGGTTGTATTCTGACCTTGTCATTACAAGAACTTCAGTCTCACCACAATTTCAATTTTAGATATTCCATCCTATGACTACACCACTTCCTTAACCCAGATTTTCTAGAACACAGAGCCGGCCTGAGGCAAAACATGTGTTGATGCTTTTTTTGGAAAGATGCAAGAGCAAGGAAAAAGGAATAGTCAGGTGGAGGAGTCAAGAGAACACCTACAAGGTGGTGCTTTGCAGAGCTGGCACCATCTTTACAAGAATGCTAAACAGGATGCTTATAGGACCCTTCCAGAGAAGCCATATGGAACCACAGCAACTAAAAACAATCCACTGGGGGAGGAAAAGGAAGCCATTCATCTGTGGGTGCCTTCCCTCGTTGGCCCAAATCCTCCCCATAGGACAGGAATTCCTTAAGATCTGCAGGTTGTATACTTGACCACTCTGGGAAGTCAGTGGGAAAACCAGAGCATCTAAGAGTCCAGTCGGTTCAGACCTGGTGCGGGAGCTGCTGTGGCTCCTGTGGCAGTGGATGTGATAGAAGTCGTGCTGAGACCTGGTCCTGAACCCCAAGGGGAGCCTGAGGTAACCAGAGCTAGGAGATGTGATGGTCAGGGCTATGACCACTGGAATGAACTAAGCCATCCCTGGGGCCTGTCTAGCCAGAAAATATGGCAAGTGGCTTAGGTCCTGGAGAGAGGAGTGGGCAAGTCAGGCTGAGCACATCTGGGGTGAAATAAACTGAATCTTGCACATCCATCTGTTGTGCCATTTAGATTTGTTCTTACCCATTTATATCTGAATCTTGTGTGAGGAAAAATGATACTGTCACTTTTTCTCCAAGAGAGGTTTAAATCCAATTCTTCAAGCTGAGGGCCAGTTGCATCTCTTTAAAAAGGGACTCTAAGACCAAGTTAAATCCCTTTATTGCAGCTGGTCCCAGGGCCATAATTGATACTCATCACCTTCCTGCTCTAAAAACCATTCTAGGTTTCCTTCACTCTCAACCAGCACTTTGGCTGATCTGAGTTACTTGCCTGGTGAGATGATCCAGACTTTCAGCCCCCTCACCTTGCTCTTGTCATGTGATGGTTACAGTAACACCTTCAGAGTGCCCACTGAGCAGCAAAACAGCAAGACTTCACCCCAGTGAATCCCCTGAATTGCAGACACACTCTTTAACCATTATGAAATGGCAACCCTCGTTATTCATGTGAATCAGGGTCGACTTCTTCTATTGCTCTAGAAACATCCTTGCTGGTCCTTTGGCATGAAGAGCCCAGAGTGAGCAAACTATGATATAGCCTCCAGTTACCTGGTAGAAGCACGCATATGTACATACACACAGGAATAGAAACTTGTCAGGGCCTAAAATTATGGAACAGGAAACATGAATTCTACAAGTGGGTCATTGGGAATAATGGTGATCAGGGACAGTCCTACTTCAACCACCTTGTAGTTGCCCAGACTTACGTATTCTACTTATTGAGGCAAAACCACTTTCCTCCCTGGCATCGTTATGGCACCTAGGTAATGCGTTCATGAGGAAATTGCAAGGATTAGCACCACCAACAGAAAGATAGAGTAGTCCTACCACAATCCCAACTAATTTGTCCTTTTGGCAGTTTGCAAAAAGCTCAATGGATTCTGGAGGGTAACTATAGATTTTTATAAACATAATCAGCTAGTGAATCCAATTACAGCTGCAACCTGGATGTGGTATCTTTATCAGAACAAATCTATTTATCTCTTTTCAGCCCCAAAGCAATCTGCCTCCATGTGTCATGACAGCTGTATTATTTTGTTATTTTTTCTCATGGCTATGTCAACCTCTGACTTTCTGGAATAACATAGCCAGGGGAGGCCTTGATCATCTTGATAACCCACAGATCATCATGCTGGTCCATTACATTGATGAAATTATGCTAATTGGACCTGCTGAGCAGGAATTAGTAAGCATTCTGGATATTTTGGTAGAACATATGCATTCCAGAGGACAAGGAATAAACTCTATGAAAATTCAGGGATCTGACACATGGATGAAGTTTCTAGAGGTCCAGTTGCCTGGGGCATGTTGGAATATAGCTATTAAAATGAGAGGCCAGTTGCTTCATTTTGAATTTACCACCCTCATTAAAGAGGTAAAAAGCTTGGTGATAAGCCTGTTTGGATTTTGGAGGCAACATATATACTATATTGGAACATGTTGCTTCAACCCATTTACCAAGTAATCCACAAGATTGCCAGTTTTGAGTGGGGCCTAGAGCCAGAAAAGATTCTGCAGCAGGCCTAAGTTGTTCAAGCTGTCCTGCTGCTTGGGTCTCAAGACCTAGCAGACCCAATAGTATGGGAAGTGTCTGTAGCAAAAAGAGCCTCTGCCAAAACCCCAATAAGATGATTACAGTGTAGACTCTTAAGGGATTGAAGTAAAGCTGTACCCTTTTCTGTTGGCTATCCTCCATTTGAAAAGCAAATCTTAACTTGCCAGTGATGATGCAAACAGATTCCTGCTTGAGGTAGGATGCTGTCAGCATGAGATGATTTTGCAATCACAACTGTCAACCGGGGATAATGGCTTAAATCAGAAGCTAAGGAGAGGTGACACAGGACACCATAGGCTCTGATACAAGTTACTCCTTGCACTGCTGAGACCCCCTTGTATTCCACATTAAATCTGTTCTATTGAAGATGGTAGCAGACTGCAACCTCTGTAGAAGATTTAGTATATGAGGATTACTGAAACAAGTGACGATCCATTAGTTGCAACTAGCTGTAAAGAGCCAGGGGTATAAGAAGGCAGATGGGGAGAGAATTTGGAACAGAGAAATGGGAAGGCAGGTAAGATGGGTCTCAGAGCCCTGGAGAACAAGCAAGATAATCTATCATAAGCACCCAAATATTATTTAAAAATCTCACTTGCAGAATGCAGCTTGTTTTCTGGGGCACTGAGATCCCTTTTACCTAGATTCCCTCTTCCCTGCTCCAAAAATCCCTCTCTATCTGCCCTCTCATACCTCTGGCTCTTTACAGCTGGCTCAAGAGAGAGAGAAACCACTTAGTACCTCCTGACTCAAGGAGAGAATAGAATGCAGTACAACACCCACAACATTCAGATATGAAGACTACACAGACTGTCAACTGGGAAGAGAGATGGAAGGGAAGGTATCCCCACGAAGAGCAGTTTTAGTGGAATGGAAGAGGAGGACACAGATGGCATCAGTGTGGTGGGACAACAGGGATGGAGGAATCTGACATGGATGCCTTGAAAAGCTCGACTGAGAAGGACCCCTAGTAGAGGTTGCCCCCAGCTAGAGCAGTGACCCTTGCCTAGACACTCTCGCTGCCCTCTGGATCTACCACCCTGCTCCATAAATATTTGATTCCTCCCCTAAACTAAGGTTAGGATTCACTTCTGCTCCGTTCTGTATCCTCTCCTGCCCTCCAGCCGTCAGCCTGGCAGCTGGCACTGTTCCCGTTGAGTGATCAACACGCAAATGAATTGTGTTATGTGTGTTGGTAGTCCTGGAGATCTACTGCTCAGTCCCCCTTCAGGGAAGGACTTGCTGCCAAGTAGAAAATGGGAGACTTTTAAACAGGAACAAGGAAATTACACTAGGCAAGAAAACAGATTAGTTACTGCAAGGTTACTCTCAATAGGGCATGGCGGGGAGTTGTCTGGCAGATTTCCTTGGGCAATTCCTGATTGGCTGGTTTAAGATTCCTTTTCTGGGGGAGCCAAAACTTAATTAAATCCCAGTTTGGCAACGTGGGTTTAGCATGAACAACTTTGTTTCGGGCCTGTTGTCTTGTTTTTAACATTTCCTGATAAACATCTGGTACCCCAAATTCCATTTCCGGCTTTGCTTCCAGAGAAGCCATCTTGTGACAGGAGATAAAGGAGCTTGTTCCACCATCCAAATAAAATGAATATGAGATTGGGGTTAGGGGTAGGAGTTCAAGTGCCCAGTAGAAGGGCCAGTCAAGCAGATCTGTGGCCAGAGTTCACCCTCCTTACTATCAAAAATACATGCTCTAGAATTTCATCTGCTCCTTTCCCTGTTTAAGATTTTGTCCTTCTATCAGCTTTATAGTTAACTTGTATATTGAAGAGTGTCAGATGAATGAGAAGAGGTTTGCATTGTGCCTGTCAGGGAGATCAGAGCCCCTTTGAGCGTTGAGGAGCCATGGTGGTCAAGGCTCTCAAGGAAGAGCTGGCCCTACAGCCAAGCATCTGGAAAAGCTCGAATTCCTTCCTGCTGGGAGTTTTTCCACCTTGCTCGCGCTTGCTGTTCAGTTTTGCGGGAGTACACCCTCACATCTCAGCTCAGAATGTGTCATATTGACTCAGCACAGTGTTGACAATCCTTTTGGTTCTTCTCTTTCTCCAAACCTCAGGCATGCTTCAGAACTGTCTATTATATGCCCGTCTCTTAACTTCCTGTGAGCTGGGATTTTGTAGTGATTAAGAGTCTGGGCTTTGGATTCAGACCATTGGAGACCCAGTTTTGCCATTTACAAGCTGGGTGACGCTGGTGAAATGACCCCTCCCCCACTTTCTTACCTGTAAAATGGAGATAGTATCATCCTCACAGGATTGTCGTTGGAGTTAAGCAAGATAATCTACCATAAGCACCTAAAGTAGAGTCTTGCTTATTATAAAAGTCAGTAAACACACACACACACTGATTTGCCCATGCAGGGAGGAAGGGCCACCACCCAGAGACACAGCTTTCTGTGCTGAGGCTCCCTCTCTCTATCCCAGGCAACACCCTGGCTGCTCTGAGCTGAAGGGATGGAGAGTGGCTCTGATGCCCAATCATTCTCCTCTCCTCTATTAACTTTATCAATATGATCAGACTCAACAAAAAACAGAGTGGAGTGTTCCTCTGCAACCTGAATAATCACTTTATGTTCCAAAAAGCCTTCTCTTGCTCCTCCCTAGTGATGTCAGATGCACACTGAAACAAACAAAAAAAATTATTAAATTCCCTTACTGCCTACAGTCCATTGACAAGCCCTTGAAACAGACAGAGTGACCTTCCTCTAGGGACTCAACTACCTCAATGTTAATACTTTGCTAGGGGCAAAAGACAATTTAGCCCAATCCCCAGGATCCTGTAAATCTACTTTAACATATAAAAATTCCTTTGGAGATTGCCTTCATCCCTATCACTGCAAAATACACGTTGGCAATTCTCCCCCAAGGAAATGGCCCACCCATATACATCTGAAGGACCTCATGACTGAGGTTTTATGAGACAGTAATAAATGACCTTTTCCCAGCCATAGCTAGACCCCTCAAGGTCCTGGAAACCTTGCTTCCAAAGTTCCTCTGAGACTTTTGCTATCCCTGACCCCCTCCCAACTTGTAAGTCTATAATGGACCACTGTTCATGACCCTAGTGCAGCTATTTCTGGGTCCTGTCCTGTGCTTGATTTAAACCACCTTTTTGCACCAAAGACCTCTCAAACTTCTCTCTTGGTTGTTGGCTTCGAAACCTAATGTTTTCCTACCTCGCCCATTAGCAAGGCTGCAGAAACAAGCATTATGGAAGGAAGGAAGGGAAGGAGGAAAGGAAGGAAGGTAGAAGGAGAGAGGGATGGAGGGAGGGAAGAATGGAGGAGGCCCACCTTTGAGTCCATTTGGGAGGAGCAGAGCATTAGACATGGGGCCCAGGAAAGGCTCACAGAGCAAAATCTTAATGTGGGAAAGAGGAGAAGTAGTGGAGTCGTTTAATTCCAGGTTTAAATTCTTGGTACAGTGTGTACTTGCTGAGAGAGCCTCGTAAGTGGCTTTAACCTCTCTGGTTATGAAATGAAGCCTCACTTCTTACCTCTTATCCTCTCCTGCTCTATGCTTCAGCCACACTGAGCATGCAGTTCCTCAAACATCCCTTTAAAAAAGTATTACCTCTGTGAGTTTCCACGGAGTGTTCCTTTTGCACTGACTCATTCTCCAAGCACCCCACCAGCCAGCTACTATATTCCCTCTTATCTGGTCAATTGTGGTTCTACCCGTAGAACTTAGCTTAGATGTCTCTTCCCTTAGGAAGCCTTTCCTGGACACTCAGCCTGCTGTGGGCTCTGGAGGAAGCCTGAATCCTCTCAGTTGTATCACTTAGAGCTCTGCTCTGCAGTGATGTCTGTGGACTGCCCCCCTTCCAGAGCTCCCAGCCTTGTTTGTGACAGTGGTTTCAGTGCCTGGCACTTCATAGATGTCTTATAAATTGATGTAGGAAAGATGTTAGGGTTCAAAGCCAACAGCCAAGAGAGAAGTTTGAGATGTCTTTGGTGTAAAAAAGTGGTTTTATTCAAGCACAAGACAGGACCCATGGGCAGAAACAGCTGCACTAGGGTCATGAGCAGTGGTCCATTATAGACTTACAAGTTGGGAGGGGGTCAGGGATAGCAAAAGTCTCTGAGGAATTTTGGAAGCAAGATTTTCAGGACCTTGAGGGGTCTAGCTATGGTTGGGAAAAGGTCATTTATTACTGTCTCATAAAACCTCAGTCATGAGGTCCTTCAGATGTATATGGGTGGGCCATTTCCTTGGGGGAGAATTGCCAACGTGTATTTTGCAGTGATAGGGATGAAGGCAATCTCCAAAGGAATTTTTATATGTTAAAGTAGACTTACAGGATCCTGGGGATTAGGCTAAGATTGCCTTTTGCCCCTAGCAAAGTATTAACATTGAGGTAGTTGAGTCCCTAGAGGAAGGTCACTCTGTCTGTTTCAAGGGCTTGTCAATGGACTGTAGGCAGTAAGGAAATTTAATAATTTCTCTTCTGCCTTAGTTTACCACATCATAACTGAGGCTCAATATTACTGTAAACTTTGACAGCTTTAAAGAGTTGGACAAATGCACAGGAGTAGGCATCAACAAGTATTTGTTTTTTTTTTTTTTTATCAACAAGTATTTGTAAGTGGAATGGACTGGAGTGGATCAGAGTGGTGAAAATTCTTCATGATTTAAATATTTAGCAGCACCATCTTAAAAGTCCACAAGATGTCAGTGTTTCCACATGAGAAATAACGCTTCAGTCAGAAACTAAAATGTACTCCCACTATTGGATGCTGGAAGTTAATATAAAGTAAACATTGATAAAGAAATAAGAGGAATTGGTTGCTTGTTTGGTTGATTTTTTTTAAAGATTTTGTTTATTTATTCATGAGAGACACAGAGAGGCAGAGACACAGGCAGAGGGAGAAGCAGGCTCCCTGCAGGGAGCCCCATGCAGAAATCGATCCCAGGACCTCGGGATCACAACCTGAGCGGGAGGCAGATGCTCAACCAACCGGAGCCACCCAGGTGCCCCTGATTGGTTGATTTAATTGAATAGTCAGTATATGCACATGGTACAAAACCTGAAAGTATGTACAATGAAAAGTAAACTCTCCTTCCCTTCCTACTTCTCTTCCTTATCCCCCAGTTCCATTTCGTCCACCCCCAGGGCAACTATTTTTATTACCCTTCCAGATATCCTAAGTATTCAAGCACATAAATGTATATATCTAGTTTTCAAATAACACCAATGTTTGTATACAACTGTTCAATGCCTTGATTCTTTTTCTACTTAAAATACCTCAGAGTATTCCATGTTAAAAGAGATAAGCTTGGGATCCCTGGGTGGCTCAGCGGTCTAGCGCCTGCCTTCTGGCCAAGGGCGTGATCCTAGAGTCCCCGGATCGGGTCCCACATCAGGCTCCCTGCATGGAGCCTGCTTCTCCCTCTGCCTGTGTCTCTGCCTCTCTCTGTGTGTCTCTCATAAATAAATAAGTAAAATCTAAAATAATAATAATAATGAAAGAGATAGGCTTTACACCATCAAAAAAATAATATTCTATAGTTTAGCTATACCTTAATGTATTTAATCAAACTCCTGTATTCAGCCTATTTCCAATGAGGAATGCTTGGGATATTTCTCTTGCCTCTTACTATTACAAATATCCTGAAACATTCCTCATTTTACACATGGCAAGTATACCTGCATTTTATTTTTTTGTATCTGCATTCTAAATTCCAATGTTTGATATTGTCAGTCAGTAGCCCTTTGTTGAAGTTGTACCCATTTACATTCCTACCAAAAACGTGTCTTTTTCTTCACAAACCTGCCACAGATGTTATATATATAGCATACATAAGTATACCTATTTACTTAATATATATGCTTGCAATATATTTAAAAATATATATTTGCCAATATAATAGGTCAACTATGTCTTATAGATTGGTATTTTATTTTATTTTATTTTATTATTTTATTTTATTATTTTATTTTATTTTATTTTATTTTATTTTATTTTATTTTATTTTATTTTATTTGTAATCTTTACACCCAAGGTAGAGTTCAAATTCACAACCCCGAGATTAAGAGTTGCACGCTCCAGTGACTGAGCCAGCCAGGCATCCCTTATAGTTTTAAATTTTATTTATTTATTTATTTATTTATTTATTTTTGAGAGAGAGAGAGAGGTATGAGTGAGAGTGCTGGGGGCTGGGCAGTAGAGAGAGAGGGAAGGAGAGACTCCATAGGCAGGCTCTGAGCTCTGAGTCAGGGCTCCATCCCACATCCCAGAGATCATGACCTGAGCTGAAATCAAGAGCCCCAGGCACCCCCTTATCTTATATAAAAACTCTTTGTTAAAGTGTAACTGACATACAATAAACTGCACGTTTATTTTTTTTAAAGATTTATTTATTTATTTATTTATTTATTCATTCATGAGAGAGGGAGAGAGAGAGAGACAGAAACACAGGCAGAGGGAGAAGCAGGCTCCATGCAAGGAGCCTTATGCGGGACTCGATCCTGGGTCTCCAGGATCATATCCTGGGCTGAAGGCAGAGCTAAACCGTTGAGCCACCCGGGCTGCCCTCATTCTTATTTCAATAGACATGTAGGTTGTTTCTTTTTGCTTGTAGCAGATTTTTTTTTTAATTAAAATTGTTGTTATTTTAAAGATTTTATTTTTAAGTAATCTCTACACCCAATGTAGCTGGAGCCCACAACCCTTAGATAGGAAGTCACATGCTCCTCTAAATGAGCCAGCCAGGCACCCCACTTGTTCCCAGTTTTTAAGAATCACTAATAAAATATTAATGATCAAGTCTTTGTATGGACATAGGTTTCTCTTTCTCTTGGGTAAATACCTTGAAGTAGAATGGCTGGATCATATGGTAGATGTATGTTTAACTTTTTTTTTTTTGTATGTTTAACTTTTAAGGAAACCACCAAACTGTCCTCCAAAGCAATTCTACCATTTTATATTCTCATCAACAGCATATGAGCTTTCCAGTTGCTCTACATTCTCACCAGTATTTGGTAGGGTCAGTCTTTTAAATTTTAGACATTCTAATAGATACATCATAATAATTTACAGTAGTTTTTATTTTCATTTTCCTAATCAGTAGTCGTAATGGCATTGAGAGTCTTTTCATGTATTTATCTTATTTCACTT
The DNA here is from genome assembly GCF_003254725.2 of Canis lupus dingo. NCBI lineage: Eukaryota > Metazoa > Chordata > Mammalia > Carnivora > Canidae > Canis > Canis lupus. The sequence goes on from NC_064263.1 coordinate 25,929,933, forward strand.
TAGTGAAGTGTCTATTCAAATATTTTTCCCATTTTAAAAATTGGGTAATTTTCTTCTAATTGTATTAAAGCTTGAAAATCCTTTTTATATTCTGGTAGAAGTCTTTTATTGGATATATAATTTACAAATAGGGGGATACAATCTTTAAAAAAAAAACAAAAAAAAAACCCCAAATATTTTCTCCCCTTTGTGGTTACTCTGTTCATTCTCTCTTTCTCTTTTAATATTTGTTTATTTTAGAAAGAGAGAATACAAGCAGGGGAAGGAGCAGAAGGAGGGAGAGAGAATCCTAAAGCAGACTCCCCACTGAGCATGGAGACTGATGATGCTAGATCTCAGGGCCCTGAGACCGTGACCAATAGTCAGCCTTTCAACTGACTGAGCCATTCAGGTGCTCCTCTGTTCATTCTCTTAACAGTGGCTTTTGAGGAGCCAAAGTTCTTAATTTTGACAAAGTGAAATTTTATCTTTTTAAAAAATGGATCATGTTTTTGGTATTGTATCTAAGAAATCCTTGCCTTACTGAACATCAGAAAGATTTTCCTCATGTTTTCTTCTGGAAATTTTAGAGTTTACATTTTACATTTAGGTCTATAATCCATTTTGAGATGATTTTTGTTTATGGTATAAGCTATGGATCAAATATAGCTTAATTTGTACCTTTCTTTTTTTTTAAGATTTTATTTATTTATTCATGAGAGACACAGAGAGGGAGAGGCAGAGACACAGGCAGAGGGAGAACCAGGCTCCACGCAGGGAGCTCCATGTGGGACTTGATCCCGGGACTCCAGGATCACACCCTGGCTGAAGCCAGGTGCCAAACCGCTGAGCCACCCAGGGATCCCCAATTTGTACCTTTCTTATGTGTGTAGTTGAGCATATTTTCATATGTTTAAATACAAGTTGTAATTTTTTCTTGTGAGCTCTTTGGTCAAGTCTTTTGCTTGAGGCTGCTCGAGGCTGCTAAGCTTGGATATGCAGTTCATGGAAGTTTAAGCTGAAATCTAGCAGCACATAGCTCAGCTAGTCACGCATGCTGTGACTCCTCAGGGAGGCCTGTTCTTTACTTTGCACAAAGGCACAGTATAAGCTAGCACAGGCATTGCTTTAGTCCATTTGTCTCTTGTATGGTAGGTCTTTTGCATATTTTATAGGACTTTTCTGTATTATTTAGCCCTTCATCACTGTGGGGTAAATATATTTTTTCCCAGCTAGTCATTTTTTCACTGTGTATATTTCACTACCAGAATTTTTTTTTTTTTTTGTAGAGTCAGATATATCTTTTCTATTATGGGTTCTGAGTTTTGTGTCACACCCAGAAAACTTTCCTACTCCAGTTATTTGTTTAATTTATGTTTTCTTCTAACTCAATCCTGCCTTGCCCCCTCCTCATGGATGTTATTTGTGAAAATCAAATGAGGGATTCATTGGGCAAGTGCTTTGAGATCACCCAGTGGTGCAAGTTATGCAGTAAACTGAAGGGTTCTGGAAAGTTGTCTACAGTAGGAGGGGCTGAGTGCTGCAAACTTACATCATCTTGTGACCCACCTGGTAATGAGAGCTCAGAGATCACCCTTCTGGCTGAGACCAGCCCTAAACTGGGAAGCATAAGTATTCTAAGAATACAGGGAGGGTGAAGCTGCTATAGTGAGTAGAGTGGTTAATAAGACAGGATGCCCTGGGAATCTCTTAAAATAGGAAGGTCAAAATGCTTTTGCTATTGAGTACCTTAATAAGTCATTTGTCCTTTTAACAGCTATTTACTGAGTTCCTTACTAAAGGATCAGAAATGAAAAATTCCATCTCTGCCTGCAAGAAGTTTAGAGTAGGGGAAGAACAAATATTGTTAAAATCTCTATGATACCTAGAGCAATCTATACATTCAATGTAATCCCTATAAAAATACCATTAACTTATTTCACAGAGTTGGACAAATAATCCTAAAATTTGTATGGAACCAGAAAAGACCTCGAATAGCCAAAGGATTGCTGAAAAAGAAAACCAACACTGGTGGCATCACAATTCTGGACTTCAAGCTGTGCTACAAAGCTGTGATCATCAAGACAGTATGGTTCTGGCACAAAAACAGACATATAAATGAATGGAACAAAATAGAGAACCCAGAAATGGACTGTCAACTCTATGGTCAACTCATCTTTGAAAAAGCAGGAAAGAATATACGATGGAAAAAAGACAGTCTCTTCAATAAATGCTGTTGGAAAAATTGGACAGCCACATGGAGAAGAATGAAACTGGACCATTTCCTCACACCATACACAAAAATAAACTCAAAATGGATGAAAGACCTAAATGTGAGTTAGGAATCCATCAAAATCCTAGAGGAGAACACAGGCAGCAACCTCTTTGACCTCAGCCACAGCAACTTCTTGCTAGACATGTCTCCAAAGGCAAAGGAAACAAAGGCAAAAATGAACTAAAGGGACTTCATCAAGATAAAAAGCTTTTACACAGCAAAGGAAACAGTTGGCAAAACCAAAAGACAACCTACAGAATGGAAGAAGATATTTGCAAATGATAAATCAGATAAAGGACTAGTATCTAAAATATATAAAGAATTTATCAAACTCAACACCCAAAGAATAAATAATCCAATGAAGAAATGGACAGAAGACATGAACAGACATTTCTCCAAAGAAGACATACAAGTGGCCAATAGACACACGAATTAATGCTCCACATCACTCGGTATCAGGGAAATACAAATCGAAACCACAATGAAATACACCAGTCAGAATGGCTAAAATGAACAAGTCAGGAAACAACAGATGTTGGCGAGGATGAGGAGAAAGAGGAACCCTTGTTAATTGTTGGTGGGAACGCAAGCTGGTGCAGCCATTCTGGAAAACAGTATGGAATTTCCTCAAAAAGTTGAAAATAGAGCTACCCTATGACCCAGCAATCACACTACTGATATTTATCCCAAAGATACAAATGTAGTGATCTAAGGGGGCACATGCATTCCACTGTTTATAGCAGCAATGTCTACCTACAATAGCCAAACTATTGAAAGAGCCCAGGTGTCCATTGACAAATGAATGGATAAAGAAGATACAGTATATATATAGATATACAATGGACTACTAGTTAGCCATTAAAAAAAATGAAATCTTACCATTTGCAATGACATGGATGGAACTAGGGGATATTATGCTAAGTGAAACAAGTCAATCCAAGAAAGACAATTATCATGTGATCCCATTCATATGTGGAATTTAACAAACAACAGAGGATCATAGTGGGAGAGAGGAAAAAATAAAACAAGACAAAATCAGAGAGGGAGACAATCCATAAGAGACTCATAATCATAGGAAACAAACAGGGTCACTGGAGGGAAGAGCGGGGAACAGGGTAACTGAGTGATGAACATTAAGGAGGTCATGTGATGTAATGAGCACTGAGTATTATTTAAGACTGATGACTCACTGACCTCTACCTCTGAAACCAAAAATATATTATATGCTAATTAATTGGATTTAAATAAAATTTTAAAAAAAGGAAGTTTAGAATAGGGTGCTTGCTTTGGCCACACATATACTAAAATTGGAACAATACAGAGAAGATTAGCATGACTCCTGCATAAGAATGCCATGCAAATTCCTGAAGTATTCCATATTTTTAAGAATGAAATCTTGCCATTTGCTGGGACATGGATGGAGCTAGAGAGTATTATGTTAAGCTAAGTAAGTCAGTTAGAGAAAGGCAAATACCATATGATTTCACTCATATATGGAACGTAAGAAACAAAACAAATGAACAAAGGGGGGAAACCCTCAAGAAACTCAACTATAGAAAACAAACTGATGGTCACCAGAGGGGAGGTGGGGGGGGGATGGTAAAATAGGTAATAGGGATTAAGGAATACACTTGCTGAGATGAGCACCGGTGTTGTATTAAGTGTTGAATCACTATATTGTACACTTGAAACTAACATTACACTGTATGATAACTGGAATTTAAATAAAAACTTAAAGATTAGTTTACAGTAGGGAATCCAAAGCACCCCTAGAGCAGGGAAAACAATTCTAGCTGTCATTTCTTGAAGACCTATTGAGAGCCAGGGACAATGGTGGTCTACATATGATCTCATTTGACACAGGCAATCCTCTTGAAGGTAGACAGGAATAACATTCCTTACCCAACTTCCCCGCATGCAGGTGTCATGAGATGCGGTGCGACAGCCCACCTGAAAACCCTTTGAAAATAACACAAGTGAGAAAGCAAGACTAGGACTTATCTGTTTAACTGAGAGGAAGTCTGTGTAGGAAAATAAAGAGAATTGCTATTACAGGTATACTGGTTATCCTAGACAACTTTTTTGAAAAGCTGCCCCAGGTTAAAAAGAGAATAGGCTAAAAGAAGCATACGTTTCATAATAGGCTTTCTGCTGAAGATCCCTGAAACTGCGCCGCATATGTTAACTAAATTTGGCGGGAGGATCTGGGATTCGAACATTAATTCTAATCTCCACGTTCCACTCAGGCATTTCCCCTTTTACCACGCCCCCTCACTCGAACTCCACTTCCCAACATGCACCAGGCTCCTCTAAGTCGGCCGTCTTTGTGACGCGAGTTCCATGGCTTCCTGGGAAATGTAGTTTATTTGTTCTCCAGCTGCGGAAAAATCTAAGGCTGTGGACTACCACTCCCGTGAAGCACTGCAGAATTCCACCGCGTTCGCGGCGTCTTCGAACGCGCCGCGGCAGCCATGTTGGACGCGGCCAGCCTAGGGGCCGGCACCAGGGGGTGATGGAAGCAGCTATCAGGATGCTGGGGTCCCTGGTATTGAGGAGAACAGCGCCGGCGCCGCGGCTCCTTCTCCAGCTGCTTAGGTCCCCATCGCTCCGGAGTCATGGAAGTGCCTCCGGCCAGAGTGTGATCACTGCGGGCCGCGGGGAGCCGCAGTGGCCGAGGACGGCCGTCTGGGGGCGCCCTGGATCATCGCCAGCCTTTCTCACCGGAGAAGGGGCAGCCACCTGGGGGCGCCAGGGAGGACGCCCGGACACCCAGAGCCTCGAAGCCGCAACGTGGGGACGCCTTCCTAGCCCAGAAGAAACACTCCCGGGACAGGACAGCTGGAACGGGGTCCCCAACAGGGCCGGACTGAGCATGTGGGCCCTGGCCACGGCGCTAGTGGTTCACTGTTACAGCAAGAGCCCGTCCAACAAGGGTGATTATCCGGGCAGTCTGGGTTCGAGGAAGACAGAGGCGGGAGGAATGACCTGACTTATCTTTGGAGGGCAAGAGTTGCTTATAGATTTAGACCAGCAGAGCTTCAGTCCTGAGGGACCCAGACATCGTCTGGTTACCGGGGCAGGGTGGTGAACTGGAGAGCTCAGTGCCTCTGAGTTGTAGAACTTCCTATCATAGGTCACCTCGTTTCTTTGGTCATTACTTTGTCCATCTGTACAATGGAAACGTTGGATGAGACATCTAAAATTAGAGCATGGTCCTTTTATGCTCTAATACTCAGCCCGGCCAAATTCCTCTCTTAAGAGGTCTCCAGGAAACCGCCATGTGTTCTAATGGCAAGTACTAGATAGTTTAGAAACGTTTTTCCCCTAAGGTGGCCTAAGAAAGGAAGTAGAGACCTGGTTTCAATGCCAGCTTTGCCACCGCTCACCCCTTGCTGCTCCCTGGTTTCAGCCCCCCCCCCCCCCCCCTTTACACGGTAAAGAATTGATTTCTCAGTACTCTTACAGTGCTGTTGTTTTGAGTCTTGGAGTTCAGCAGCCAGGGGGCTGCTCATCAGACTCTTCAGGGGTTTCGTTGTCCGTGGTCTCAGGTGTGAGGTGATCTTGCCAAGCCAGGCTGTTGGCAGGAAAAGAAATACAAGGAAGTTGGATCCTTAGAGACCCAAAGTAACCATAGGGGGTGGCAGACCCAGTTTGGCATCTCCCCTGCATGCGTGGAGCTGAGGAGGGACTGGGAAAGCAGGCAGAGAGCCAGATTTCTGGCCTGTATGAGTCCAGCCACTCAGATTCTCAGCTATTCCTCAAGGGGGAAGGCTGGGAAGCATGGTGTTCATAGGTTCCATGCGTCCCAAGCTCTGAGACTTGGGAGCAAGAGTGGGGACTACCTTGAACTTAGTTTATTTAGCAGGGTGTGGCCAGCTGTAAAGGAAGGGTCCTGAGTTGGAAGTAAGGACCTCTGAGATCCTGTTCCGGTTCTACCCCTAACTCCCACTGTGGCTTTGGACTCTTGCTTCTCTATCCTCATAGGCTGTTTGTTTCCTCATCTACAAAATAATGAGTTGAAATAGACTCTAAGGGCTCTTCTAGCTTAGGCGTGCTGTAATTCTATAACTTTGAGCATTTTTTGAATACCCTCTGTGAGCCCAATTTTGGGAGGTGTCACAAAGTCATTTAAGGAGACCATGCAGGCAGTTAGGCCTGTGGTTCTGGTGAGTGGTCTGACAATGTGTTGGGGGATTTGAGGGCCAGCAGGGTCACGAAGGCATTCCTAGAAAATTGGTGGAGACCCCTGGAGGATGGGGAATTTGAACTTGAGTTCTGTAAGATGAAGGAAGAGATGAAAAGGAGAGTGACATTGTGAGCTCTGTGAGAGCAAGAAATGCAGCTTATCTTTTTTTCAGGTTGATACAAGTTCCTTCCCCTAATGCTTTCAACATCGTTTGTCCACCATAGCATCTGGAACTTAGTAGGTACTCCATAAATGTGTCTTGAGTTGGATTGTATTGCATGCAAAAGCTTCATGGATGTGGGAGTCACAGGTCAGTGTGGTGTGTGCAGAGGCCAGCAAAGTAGCCAGCCTGGTTGGAGGACAGGGGGTCTTTGGAATGAGATGAGAGCAGATGGAGTGGGGCCCAGATGTCAGACAGGATGGTTTTTGGAGGGTTTGGAATTTCTCCTGTAGGCAGTGGAGAGCCATGGAAAATTCATGAACAGGGAATGTCCCAAGGCTAGTATGTTTCGATGATTTGGGAAGGTGTTCAGGATCTTGCCTTAGAGGTTTCTAGGAGCTCCAATTTGTACTTTTTCTACTTACTAAAATAGGTAATGACCAAACCCTGATCACTTCCAACCCTTCAGACTTTGCTAGCCTATGCTATACCCTGATTTGGAGTTGTAAGCTCAGGCCCTTTGTACATTGTGGTAGAAACTGTACCATGTAGGAGCTGGAGGCCCTGGTTTTCAGCTCCTTCCTCATTCCCCCAGTGACCTTGCCAAAGCCACTCGTTTCTGCAGAGTGAGGGAGGAGTGGATACAGTGATCTCTGAGGAAGCTTTGTTCCTCTTCCAACTGAAGGCTGGCTGAGCATCCTTGGATGTGTGCTTGGAGAACCGTAGGGGAAGATAACAGGAGAGACCTGACCCTGGAGTCTAGGCTGACAGGTGGGGTGGAGACACTAATTTTTGAACCACAGATCTGGTTTGCATATTCATGACATGGTGGCTATCTTATTATCCCTGCTCTTCACATAAGGAAACTGAGGCTCAGGAGATTAGATGAGTTGGCTCGGTCATACAACAAGTAAGTGGCAGAATTGGGGTGGGAGTTCAGGTCTCCATATCCTGCTCTTTCTACCCTACTGCAATGCCTCCTCTCATGTTTCACTGGATGAGTCTCTTGGCTGGACTGAGAACTCTCTGAGGCAGTGCTGGGTATGAGTCTCCAGTGTTCACCTAATGGAGCTCAGAACCTTGCTGGGCATATAGGGCTCCATGGGTATTTGAAAAAAATTTGCCTCTACTATGGAGTTTTTCTGAGCCGGGCAGTTTTTCTTTGTGGCCACAAGGTGGTGCCAACAGCCTGTAGGCTGCTCAGGCTAGGCCGGGCTTAGCATTGCTTTTCTGCTAGGTGATTCCTAAGGAATTGCCACCCTCTGCTTTGGGTCTCCCTTTTTCTGAGCTTGGCACTGAGGAGTTGGCAGATTTTTCAACCATCATTTCATTTCCTCGGCATCCTGTGAGGCTTGCAGGGCAAGAATTACTGCGTCTACTTATAGTCCTGGAAGCTGGAGTTGAGAGGGAAAAGTGCTGCCACAGAGCAGGAAATAGGGGCAGGCTGTTGGAGCCAGGCCTCCTGACTCCTTGTCAAGACTCTTAACTCTCAGAGGAGCCCACACCCCTGCCTGTTCCACCCCATTCTGTTCTTGGTGTTGGGTTGGTGACTTGTGATACGAGAATCAAAACTAGGTTGAGAGGGACGCATGGGTGGTTCAGTGGTTGAGCGTTTGTCTGCCTTCTGCTCAGGGCATGATCCTGGAGTCCTGGGATCGAGCCCCACTTTGGGCTCCCTGCGTGGAGCCTGCCTCTCTCTGTGTGTCTCTCATGAGTAAATAAATAACATCTTAAAAAAAAAAATAGGTTGAGAAATCAGTTGGGGGAGAAAGTGGGACAAGGTAGGGGAATGATTAATAACAATGACAGCCATGTGAAACGTATTAGTCTGAGCTTTCTAGCTAATGAGTGAAGGGATTCATCTATCAAGCATTTGCCATAGGCTATACATAGTTGCTAGCACTTTACCTGGATCACCTGTATGATAAGAGTTACAAGATTAGGGTATGTAATGAATGTGGAGGACAGGTTAACAGTGGATAGCATGCAGGCTGGGGATGATTAGCTTTCTCTTAATATACCTTGGCATCATTTTTCTTGTTAAAGCCATGTTTCTTTTCTTTCTTTTTTTAAATGTATTTTTATTGGCGGGGGGTGGGGGGGAGAGAAACCCAAGCAGACTCTGCACTTAGTGTGGAGCCTGAAGCAGGGCTCAGCCTCAGAACCTTGAAATCATGACCCTAGCTGAAACCAAGAGTCAGATGCTTAACCGACTATGCCACCCTGGTGCCCTAAAGCCCATGTTTCTCAAGTGCTTCCATTTCCATTGTTTTCCTGGGCCCCCCATGCAGCTCTGATGGTAGGTCTTGGCCAGGGATCTGACCAGTGCCCCCTTTCTTTTCAGATATAGCCCTGATGGAGGCTGCTCGTGCCAACAATGTCCAAGAAGTCAGCAGGTGAGTGTTGGATCTCCAGGACTTGCTCTCTCCCACAAGAGGGCCTGAGCTGGGTGAACCCATTCCTCCAGTGGTGACTGCCTTAGAGGAAATACTCATAGTAATCTGGGAAGTGAACCCTGTAACTTCCCTATAGTCACAGTCACTTGGGCTCCAGGTCAACCTTTAGATTTTTTAAGATAGGAAGTCTGCCCTGTGTCCCCTTTTTTCTTGACCCCAAACATCTCTGGATCCTTCCACTGTCTTGTTCTTAGCAGGACATGGTGTAGAGTCCCTTCCACATCCTGTGGGTTCTTTACCGAATCTTCCCATTTGTTCTTATTTCTTTGTGGAACTGGCCATGTGTTATTGTTTGTTGCCTCCTTGGAATACAGGTGGGAACCCATGGAAAGGTTTGGGGATTTAGGAGGGAGCTGAAAGAAGCCTGTTAGGTCTTCTGAGGCTAGAAAGATCTGCCCAAGGGGTTGGGGTGCACATGCTGGACTCCTGCTCAGGAGCTAACTGCATTCTTCTGGCCTGGCTCAGCTGGGCCGCTTAGACCACTGGTAGGTTGGATCTGAGGTTCTTGGCAGGGACAAGACTTAGGTTGGGGCTTCGCCTGGTGCCAGGGCTGGGCAGTCTGTGTCCAGGATAGATGCTCAGACCGAGGCCAGCATAGGGCATCAGTATGGGCCTGTTGGTTAGGGGCAGAGGTTTTATTTTTGGTGAAATTAGTAGCCTGCACTGGGCCTCATCTTGACCTTTTTTGGCCCTTTGTATAAAACGAGGGGCCACAAGATATCCTCTCTTCTTGCTACCACATCCACATTTTAGACAGGAAGTCCCATGTTTTGGGTGGCTACCCCGCACCCATTGCCACATTCTTGGTGCTCCTCCTCACTCTAGCTGCCTGCACATTGAAGAAAGTGTTGAAAGTCAGCTGCAGGCCCCACCAAGACTTACGGCTTTGATTCCCTTTCATTTTATCTGCAGCATTATTATTGATTCTCAAGGGTGCTTTTGAGTATTAATGTTCAAGGCTTAGTTTTTAATAAACCACTTTTGGAAGTATGGGCTGGGAGTTGTTTCGTAGCCAAATAAATATGATGGAGCAATAGTTTAATAAACATGCAATGATGCATCTTAAAAACCAAGCACAGATGTCAGCTTGTTGTTATAAGAGCCATTCATAACTGCCAGCTGTGCGTGGCATCTTCATTTCCCCAGAAACAGCTGAGGCTCGCTTCCTTACGCTGCAGTATAAGAGAGTGAGGGGGCAAAACTGACTGTGCCCCCTCCCCTCAGGCCTTTGCTGACCTTTAAGTCACCTGTTGGTGATTGGACAGCCTTCCTGCCGAGGACTGCCAGGCTGCTACTTTCCTCTGGCAACCCAGTTTAGGTGGTATATTTGCAAAGCAGCAATGCTATGAATCTACTTTTCCATCACCCTGGGGAGGCTGAGTTTACCCTATTCCATTGAGCCCCTGAGTGTTGATTATTTTAGCTCTTTCAAATACAGTGTTTTTCTGATAGCAATTAAACACCTGCCAAAAGAATGCAGAAAGTGATTGGATTTGTGGTATGTGTGATGCAGAACATTCCTTCTCACGCGTGTGGATAGCATTTGTAGGGGCCTTTCACGTGTATCTCTAGTTCTTTTCTCCTGCCTTCAGTTGTCTCATTTCTTTTGGTCATGATAACTCAGAGTCTCCCTTCACCCCTTTTAAGGGAGTCAGAGATGAGCAAGGCACAGATCCTGCCTTTCAGCACAGCAATCTTATTCTTACTCTTTTCACCTCCTGTGTCCCCCTCCGTCCCCCCGACTCTGAGGCAAAAGGTAGCGAACAAACTGAGCAAAGGCAGGGAGCAGGAGGTGCTGGGCCCAGTGTCATGTTGGTGCTGCTGAGGTGGTACATGTTCAGCACTGCAAGGGGAGAGGTGGAGGATGGTTTAAGACAAGCCAATGTGCAAGGTTTATTAAAATGCCTATGGTAAGGAGTGTTGAATTGTTATCCTATAAAGCAGTGATGAGACATGGAAGGTTTTTGAGCAGGGGAATGACCCAATTAGGATCATTCAGAAGGGTGAAGAATAAACAAGTAGGGGAGAAGCTATTTCTTTTTTTTTTTTTTTTTAAGATTTTATTTATTTATTTTTTATTTCTTTTTTTAATTTTTATTTATTTATGATAGTCACACACAGAGAGAGAGACAGAGAGGCAGAGACATAGGCAGAGGGAGAAGCAGGCTCCATGCACCAGGAGCCCGATGTGGGATTCGATCCCGGGTCTCCAGGATCGCGCCCTGGGCCAAAGGCAGGCGCTAAACCCCTGCGCCACCCAGGGATCCCTATTTATTTATTTATGAAAGACATACACAGAGAGAGAAGCAGAGACATAGGGAGAGGGAGAAGCAGGCTCCATGCCGAGAGCCCGATGTGGGACTTGATCCTGGGACTCCAGGATCACACCCTGAGCCGAAGGCAGATGCTCAACTGCTGAGCCACCCAGGTGTCCCGAGAGGCTATTTCAATAAGACAAATTCAAGGTGATGAAGGCCTGAATTAGGACATCTTTCTTTCCTCCTCTCCCAGAAGAGTTCTTGCTTATGAGTGAATGAATGGGCTTTTACTGCGTGCTGGAGATGGGAGGTGACCCAGGCTTTGGTCTCAAGGAAACAGACATGTAACCTATCAATTACAGTTTTTTTCTGCTAACAGAGCTAGGCATACAGGTGGAGGTGGGGAGCCTGCCTATCCTTGCTAGAAGAACAATTCTTTTGAATTCCCACAGCAGGTTCTTACTCAGCTTTTCCATGTCCTAGACTGCATAGGTGCTTCATGCTGCTCTTAGGTTCTTCCTTTGTGTCCTGCTTTTAGCTCTGCTAAGCTGACCTGCCTATAGCAGGATAGAGTCCCATTCTCAAATAAAAAAAAAAAAAAAAACTTAAACATAGCTTGTATTTGGTTAGGTCACCATGTGTATGATCAGTATGGTCTGTAATATCAGCATTTGGTATAAAACTCAGATCTAGTGAATAATATTGTCCTCTACCGTTCTTTCCCTGTTGCCCTCTGTGGGCCTCTGTGTATCTCTGCCTTGATGTCCCCTAACCTTCCTTAGCCCTAAAGCCTTGGGAAAGCTCTGGATAGTGAAGGCCAGCAGCCTGAGGTTCTTCTGCTCAGAGGGGAAGTGCTTCATCCTCCTCTTTAAGGATTCTCTGGAATCTGAAGTTCCTAGGTCCTGGATATGAGTCCTCTACACACACACTACCCGTCTGTACTCTGTACTTATTACCCCCTGCTTAAATCCTTTCACACTCAGCTCCAGTGCTGCAGCCCTTATGAAGCCTTCCTTGATTCTTCTCACCTGGCTGTGATTTCTTCTTCCCTTGCTCCACATCTCCCTTCTTTTCTGGGAGGGTATGAAGGTCATCTGAAAAGGGCCAAGTCTGCCTATGGCAGAAGAATAATCCTTTTCTAGAAGAGAAGTTGGAGATTAGGGAGAGAATCAGGACTGATTATCAGGACTGAGGAGGCACTCAGTCCACGAACAGGAGAAGCAGCAAGGGTCCTTGCTGCTCAAATCAGGAATCCTTAGAGACAACCTTTTGAGACAATCAAGCCAACAGCTCTGGACGGTCACCCTGATATGGGGGCACTGTTGACCTGCTTTATGTGGTGTTCGCTAACTGCATGTAGTGTGAGCCTGCCTGGCTGGAGGAGCAGGGCAGGATCTGCCACTCACCACATTCTGTTCTTGATATTAAGAAGGTTGTGAGCTAGACTTCACATTAAACTACTGGATTGTGTGCCTCCCCACGCAGGGACAACTATTTCCCCACATCTCTTACTCTATTCACCAGCACAACAGAACTTGAGGAAAGTTGCTTTTTTACTGACTTTTCAGCAGACTTGAAGCAGGCTGTCCAGAGGCTTATTTCCATACTTCCATTGGCTATTTCGGAGGGAGGCTGAGTCCCTTCCTCTTCCCTTCCTTCTCTCCTTTTTCCCTGTGGCAACCATTTCCCCCCTCCTCCACCAAGGCACTTAAACCTTGTTAGTGTGTGCAGCTCTGACTCCTCGGGAGTGGAAGCCCTGTCCTGGGGCCCCTATCCCACCTGTCAGCATCACGAGCAGGTGGCCCTACTCCTGGGCTTAGCCTATACCCAAGCCTGGCTCCTGGATACAGGAACCACTCACCCGAAACCTAGGGCACAGGGCAGACTAAAGGCACATCTGTCCAGGCTTGGGCTGAGCCATGTGAGGAGCTATCAAGGCCAGGAGAAATGAGGCCTCCTGTTCTCCCAGTGGAGATCACATTTCCTTCAGTACAAACTTGAGTGAAAGACAACACCTCTACCCATTTCCCTTCTCCCAGCAGGGAGTTGGGCCTCTCTGCTGAGTGCATAACTCAGTTGTTCATCAGCCCAAACATTCTATAATGAAGGAACCCTGGTGATATCAATCTTGAACTTCAGACTGCCTGCCCTTTCCAGTATTCATTTGATCATGTGACAAAATTTACTGAGCACCTGTCATATGCTGGGTTCTGTGCTTGGCACCAGGGACATCTGACCAGACATGATTCCTGCCCTTCATGCAGGAGACTGGGGAATACTGTGGCAACATTGTGTAATCAGTGCTGTGAGACAGGAACCCAGAAGATGCCCCTGAAGAGTCTGGGAGACCGAAAGCATCCTAGAGGAAATGGCTTCAAATATCAGTAGGGTTTAGACAATAGAAGGGGAAGGCTTTCCAGGCAAAGGGGGCTGCATGAGTGGTAGCACTGAAGCAAGAAACAGCCTAGGATGTGTGGTGTGGAGGGGGGAATTATACATTATCTGTTTTTTTTTTATATAAATTTATTTTTTATTGGTGTTCAATTTGCCAACATATAAAATAACACACAGTGGTCATCCCATCAAGTGCCCCCCTCAGTGCCCGTCACCCAGTCAACCCCACCCCCTGCCCACCTCCCTTTCTACCACCCCTAGTTCGTTTCCCAGAGTTAAGTGTCTCTCATGTTCTGTCTCCCTTTCTGATATTTCCCACTCATTTTTTCTCCTTTCCCCTTTATTCCCTTTCACTATTTTTTATATTCCCCAAATGAATGAGAATTATCTGGTATTGCTTGATCACAGTTTGAGGCCAGGAGGAACTAGAGAGAGGGAGGGACCTGGCTATGGAGGGCATTATCCGTTTGTCCCTCAGTCATTCATCTGTCCTGCCTGTCTTCTTTGCCTAGCCCTGAGCTGAATTTGCTTTGGTGGCAACACCATGAGGAAGGAGAAGCAATTCCTGCCCTGGAGGAGTTCATGAACTCCCCAGGGGAGGGTAGAGTACATGAGTCAAAATTGAGAGCCAGCAAAATATAAGGCACAGGTTGCCTAACTTCTATGAGTGTAGGTAACATGGAGATAATACCTATAACCCACAGAGTTGTAGAGTATTTGTTAATGACAAAAATAATACTTCATTTGACCAAGGTTTATGAGTGCTTATTAGGAGCAAGGCGTTGTTGGGCTTAGTGCTGGAAATACAGTGGTGAACAAGATTGACACAGTCCCTACCCTCTTGGTACTTACAGTCTAACTAGGAGCCAGTGACTAATTATGTAGACATAATTTTGTACTTCAGAATGAAGTGCAGTTTGACTTTTCAACAAATGGTTGTTGGGACAACTGGATATCCACATGCAAAAAAATGCTGTGGAGGCCTACCTCACCCATACACAAAAATTAACTCAAAATGGATCATAGACATAAATATAAAAGCTAAAATTGTAAATCTTTGTGACCTTGGGTTGGGCAAAACTATCTTAGAGCATCAAAAGCACAAGAAACCAAAGGAAAAGATAGATAAATTGGACTTCATTAAAATTGAAAACTTGGGGCACCGGGGTGGCTCAGGTGGTTAAGTGTCTGCCTCTGGCTCATGTCATGGTCTCAGGGTCCTGGGATTGAGCCCTGTGTTGGGCTCCATGCCCAGTGGAGAGTCTGCTTCTTTCTCTCTCACCCTCTGCCCCTACCCCCACTTGTACTCAAGCTTTCTCTCTTAAATAAATAAATGAATTCTATTTTAAAAAATTGAAAATTTTGTGTTCAAAGGACACCTTCAAGAAAGTGAAAAGACTCTCCCATAGTGGGAGAACGTATTTGCAAATTATGTATCTGACAAGAGATTTGTACTCAGAAAATGTAAAGAACTCTTTAACTCAATAATAAAAAGATAATGTAGAAATGGGCAAAGAATCTGAATTGGTATCTCTCTAAAGAAGATACTCAAATGAGCACATGATATTGAATATACATAAAGACACTTAACATTTTTCATCATTAGGGAAATACTAATCAAAACCACAATGAAAAAACAACAACAACAACAACAAAAAACCAATGAGATACCACTTCACACCTATTAGGATGGCTGTAAGCAGAAAGATGATAGTGTTTCTCAGGATGTGGAGAAATTGGAACCCTCATGTATTTCTGGTGGAGATGTGAAATGGTGAAACTACCTTGGATAAGACTCGGCATTTCCTCATTATATTAAATGTAGAGTTACCTTATGGCCCAGCAGGTCTGCTCTTAGGTACATAACCCAGAGAAATGAAGACACGAACATGAATGTTCATAGCAATGTTATTCATAATACTCCAAAGAGGAAAACAACCCCCAAATCCATAAATGTTTGAATGGATAGATGAAAATAATACAGCCGTAGAGCAGAATATATTATTCATCAGTACAAAGGAATGGAATAGTGCTATATGCTACAACATCAGTGAACCTTGAAGGTATTATGCTAACTGAAAGAGGTCAGACAAAAGACTACATATCATATAATTCAATTTATATGAAGTGTCCAGAGTAGACAAATCCATAGAGACAGAAAATAGATTAGTTAGTTATTGGCAAGGACTGGGGAGGTTGGGGTTGGGAGGGAATAGGGAACGACTGCTAATGAGTCCAGAGTTTCTTTTGGGGATGATGAAACTGTTCTGGAGTTAGTAGTCAAGATTGTACAACTCTGAATATACTAAAAACAATAGAGTTGTACACTTTTAATGGGTGGATTATATGGCATGTTAGTTATATCTTCACAGTTGCTTAAAAAATAAAGTACAAAGCACTTGGAAATCTAACCTTGGATCTGGGAGGGATGGAGGAAAGAGTATGTATCAGTAAGGGAAAGCACTGGAGTACGTGGGATTGAAGTGAGCTCTGAAGGACGAAGTGAAAGTTGGAAGAACTTTCAGTTGGAGGGAACAGTAGGTGGAAGGCCTGGAGGAGTCAAGAACAGATAGATGTGAAGAAATCATGCAGTGAGAGAAGGCCAATCTGACTGGACTATAGAGAGTAAGGGCAGGGTGACATGAACTGCAGCTGGAGAGTTAAGCAAAGACCATACCACACTGGGTCTGTAGTCATGGTGATGATTTTTATTTTTACTAAGATCACTGAGCATCCACTGAAGGATTTTAAGCCTGTGTGTGTGTGTGTGTGTGTGAGTGTGTGAGAGAGAGAGAGAGAGAGAGAGAGAGAGAGAGAGAGAGAATGAGAGAAAGACCTAGTGACATGATCTAGATCTGTAACTTTCTCCAGATTTCTCCAGAAGCTGCATGGAGAATAGATTGATAGAGAGCCATGGTGGGTGCAAAAAGACTGAAAGCTGTTGGAATAGGCTAGAAGAGAGGATGTTGGCAGGTGATGACTTGGACTACGATGTCAGCAGAGATGGAGGAAGTAAGCTAGACAGCACTTGGTGGTTAGAGGGGTATCAGTGCTTGATACGTTGTATGTACTAATAAATGAATGTTAAAGGAATGGATAGAGTTGGATATCACTGATTAGGGAGAAGAAGGTGTTAATGAATTTCAGTTTTTTGGCCCAATCACTGTGTAGATGCTATTCACTGAGATGAAAGTGCTAGAGGAGAACTGGGTTGGGGGGAAATGATTATGAATTTGGTTTTAAACATGCTAAATTTAACATGCTAGTGAGATACTCAAGTGGAGATGTCTACTAGGCAATTGAATGTATGTGTCATTCATACCCTTTCCACTGTATATACCATGCTATCTCTCAAAAAAAGAATCTCAATGATCACTTTAGAGATTGTTTTGTTATCTTGTCTTGATTTCTAGTTTCATGGTTTTAGAAAATTAAGGAGTTCATACATACCAGCTCAGACTTGTTTACTAGATGCCTTGAAAAAAGGTCTTATTTGGTTTACAGTTCAGGAAAGAAGAAAGGGTTAGATTTTCTTGAGTGTTAAACACATTTGTTCTAGTTTTACGTTGATGGCTTGGTTTGGTTCTTGTCCCTGGATGCCCCAGCTTGGGGCTTGAGGCACTTGATGTCCCTATGCCAGGACTAAGGTGTCCAGAATGTGCTCAGCTACAGCATAGGTAAATGTTCTGCACATTGATCCGGGGATTTTATCTAATTAACAAAAACCCTGGCTGGTAAATACATTTGGCTGTCTCGGGTCCTCAGAGAGGCTGTCTGTTTATTGATTGTAGTATCATTTTGGCTGGATGGGAAGATATTAATGATGGCATCAGAGCAACCAAACATCCAGTTCTTTTAACCAGTAAACCAATGTCCTTGTGGTGTACAGTAGATTGAAACAAAAGTTTTATTTTAGACCAAAGATCAAGGCTTCTAAATTGATGCTTGTTGTGAGAGCTCCATAAGATCATCACACTGGTTTTTGAATGCTAGGGCATAACGCCCATAGGCTTTTTGAATACTGGGATGTTGGAAGGCAGTATAATGTTAATAGAAAGAATACAAGATTTTTAGAATGAGCAGATCTGGGTTCCACTTTGGACACAGTTACAAACTGGCTCTGGGACCCTTAATAAGATTCAAAGAGTTTCCCTCTTTGAATCTTAAGTTTTCCAAATCATGTTAATGGGGGTTCCACTGAGAACTTTGAAATACAATTTCCAGTGTTCAACCCTGCAGAGAAAACCAAGTCCCTTTGGAAAGATCCAGATCACACACTGAAACACTAGGCAAGCAGCTCTGCAGAGATGTATGACTGGGTCTTTGCTTACTTGTTTCCTGGCTGGAGGGGGGGACTGGATTGACAGCTTTTTCTGAACTTCATAGGTAGGTGAGTTGTGGAAGCAGCCAGTCAACTGCACAGAAGCCCAGCAGAGTTGGGTGGTTGGCCAAGCACAGAAGCAGAGAACAGCCAAGGCCTATATGGGGGGTGGGTTGGGGTAGGGGGGTGGCTTGTAGGGAAGGGGATGTCACTGAAAGGGATCCCAGCCTTGGGATGGAGCCTCTTGTGTTGGCCTTACTGCTGCTTGGCTGTGTGGCCTCAGTCCCTTAACTTCACTAAGTCCCTTAACTTCTTCAATGGCCTAGTTTTGAAGTATCTTTTTAATATTTGTCAGACCACCCTCCCAGGTCTTGGGGAAGGTTCCAGGCAGGTGAACTCTTGTCTGGAAAATTACTCATCCTGTGGGGCATCAGTGTTATGTCTTCAGGAAGGCTTCAAGTGCCCTTACCCTCCCAGTACTTGTAGGTTTCCATAGCACCCTAAACCTCCTCTGTGACAGCACTTAATCACCCCGTATTGGGATAAGTTATTTGTTTTCTTTCCCTCCAACAATACTCTGGGTTTTATAGATGGCAGACCATTGCTTTTATTCATTGCTGTTCATGTAGATAGTTAACAAGTACTTAATTGAATATTGCATAAGTTTTTTTGTAAATGATAAAGAGCTAGGCAAATGTTAATAGTTATTTGCAGTTATAATAAATCTATAAACAGAGAACTGACCTCTCTTTCAAAAAATAAAAATGGAGCATTAGTTCTTTTATTCATTCAAAAAAGTGTCTACTATGTGCTGGCACTTTGCTAGGCCTTGATGGATCAGCGGTAAGCCAGAAATACAGGCGTCACCTCATGGAGCTTTGAGTCAGCTCAACATGTTGATCATGCAAATGTAAAATTACAAAAGAAAGAAAGAGATTATAGCTGTGACAGATGCTTCAAGGAAGGGTAAAGAGAATCCTAGAGCCTCTAGTGGATTTCTTTTGGTGAGGAGTTAACTCTGATGAGGAGTTAACTTAGGTCGAGTTAGGGCAGAAGAGCTTTTCTGGCAGAAAGAACCTTTATTTACAAAGACCTAGTGGAAGAAGGAAGGATGACAAGTGTGAAGGGGCCTGCAGCTCAAGGGTGTAGTGGTGGGGATGGTGGTGCCAGAATAAATGTTCAAGGCCATAGTAAGGAGCTTTGTCTTTATTCTAACAGCAGCAGTAGTTGATTTGGTGGTGGTAGTGGGGGGGGGGTTGTTGGGTTGACATGATCAGCAACCTTTCTGATCTGAGAAACATCAGGAACCAATCTGAATGTTACCAGCTTGTGTGTGCCAGGATCTTCTTTGGCACTGATCCAGCCACTGAGGTAGGGTAGGTCACAAAGCTGCAGTCCCCAGGGTCCCGCAGCAGGGGCAGCAGTCAGGCTTTGTCTCCCCAACAGTATTGCTGTGGCCCCTCAGTGCTGCTTCTTGAAAATCCCAGCTCAATCATCACCATAGCACAGATCCTATCAGCTTGACTAGAACCAGTTGGATTTTTTTTCCCCTGAGGAATTTTCCTAGAAACTGAGGGAGAGAAATCCAAGTATACTGAAAATGGTCAAGCTCAGTGTGTCACTGGGCTTAATGATACTCACTTTAGCTTCTTCTTCTTCTTCTTTTTTTTTTTTTTTTTTGTATATATTTTTTTTATTGGAGTTTGATTTGCCAACATCTAGTATAACACCCAGTGCTCATCCCGTCAAGTGCCTCCCTCAGTGCCGGTTACCTAGTCACCCCATCCCCTTGCCCACCTCCCCTTCCACTACCCCTTGTTCGTTTCCCAGAGTTAGGAGTCTCTCATGTTCTGTCACCCTCTCTGATTTTTCTCACACATTTTCTCTCCTTTCTCCTGTAATCCCTTTCACTATTTCTTATATTTTCCCGAATGAATGAAACCATATGGTTGTCCTCCGATTGACTTACTTCACTCAGCATAATACTCTCCAGTTCTATCCACGTTGAAGCAAATGGTGGGTATTTGTCATTTCTAATGGCTGAGGAATATTCCATTGTATACATAAACCACATCTTCTTTATCCATTCATCTTTCAGACACTGAGGCTCCTTCCACAGTTTGGCTATTGTGGACATTGCTGCTATAAACATTGGGGTGCAGGTGTCTCAGTTTTTCACCGCATCTGTATCTTTGAGGCGAATCCCCAATTTCACTTTAGCTTCTTGCCTCACAGTTCCTGCTCTGTCCCTGTCCTGTTTAAAAGCTTTCGCAGGAAATCTCACTTTAAAAAATCTCACATTTGAACTTTGAGGCTCTTTTACACCCTCGTTCCTTCCCTCTCTTCCCTTCTGAGTTGGGAGTCCCAGGTCCAGGCTCCCTCCTAAGGCAACAAGTGATTCTCCCATAGGACTCTGTCAGTGGGTCTGGCAGAAGTTCTCTTATCATTGGCAAGAATCCCAGTGATAAGGACTTTGGAGTCTGAGAAGGCAAGGTTTGATTCCCAGCTATGAGTCTGAGAAAACAAGAGTTGAATTCCAGCTGTGCCATTGGTCAGCTCTGTGACCTTGGGAAAGTTGCCTAACCTTTTCTAGCTTAGATTCTTACTCTGCAAAGTGAGATCATGATTGACCTACCTCACACTTTTGTTATGAGTAGTAAATGAGAAAATTAAATGAGAGAAACTACTTAGTGCTTGCGATGCTTAGTGCATACTGAATGCTCTGTACATGGTAAGTTTTGTTACTAAATGTTGTTAATTACACTAGGTTTTTGCCCCATCACTAGAAAAATAAGTTAAGGTAATGGATAGAATTTCTGAATATTCAGTTGTTACCCTGTATGTGTTTGTTAGCTTTTACTGTGAGCTTTCAGAGATCTCCCATACTAAAGAACCCAAGGCAAATGAATAGTAAGTGGGACAAAAAAAAACAAAAAACAAAAAACAGGCAATTATGCTTAGTTTTACTCCTTTTTCTAGAACTTACATATATTAAGAATTTTATTTACTTTTGATAGGATCTTTTTTTTTTAATAATTTATTTATTCACACATGAGAGAAGTAGAGACATAGGCAGAGGGAGAAATAGGCTCTTTGCGGGGAGCCTGATGTGGGACTCAATCCCAGAACACGGGAACTACAACCTGAGCCAAAGGCAGACACTCAACTCTGAGCCACCCAGGTGCCCCCAACCATTTTTTTTTTTTTTTTTTTAAGATTTAGTTATTTATTTGAGGGAAAGAGAGCACGAGCAGGGGGAAGGAGCAGAGGGAGAAGTAGGCTCTCTGCTCAGTAAGGACCTGCACCAGGACTCAATCCTGGGACACTGGGAACATGACCTGAGCCAAAGGCAGACTCTTAACCAACTGAGCCATCCAGGATATTACTTTTTAATGGCATAATTTTTCATGCATATGATTTTTACATGTATCAGTACATGTGCTATAAAATGTTATAAAATAATACTTTAATAATAACATTGTTAAATATTACAGTGACTGATGTTTATTGAATACCTTTTTTGAGACAGATATTATGTGAGGCTTTAATCACTAAATCCTCATAACTCTGCAAGTAATAATAGCCCCATTTCACAGACATTGAAACAGAAATGTGGATTACTTGAGAAATTTGCCCAAAGTTGCCCATTTGGAAGTGGCATACCACTTCAATTTACAGATGAAGAGGCCCGAGGCAGATAGAGGCTTCCTGGGATCACAGTTTCCTCAGCACTCTTCTAGGCTCCCGTTTCCTGTTGAGGAAGTGTTTTCTAGCTAGAGGGAGAACCCCTTCTGTCTGCCTTACTGGGAGTCTACAAGGTTCCTGAAGAGAAACTGATAGATCCAGACCCCTTATCCGTCTTCCCCTCTGCCCTTCACTCGACCCTGCACTCCCACCAGCCAAGCCTGGCCTTCCCCTCCATCCTGAAAACTCTATTCCAGTTAGACTTGGCTTCTCACTGTCCCAGATATGCAGCTTACTCATCCTACCTGGAAGCCTTTGCGGTGCTTTCAGCTCCACCTCGTCCTGTCGAGATCCAGTTCTTGCTTCATCACCCACCTCAAGCCCTTTTTTTCCAGAAAGCGCTCCCTCACTGGTAATAATAGCTGTTCTTTATTAGATACCCACAGTATGTGAGGCAGAATACTAGACACTCTATGTGTATTATCTTCCTTTCTTGCTCTAGTATTGCAGAACAGATTGTGTTATATCCATTTTCCAGATGAGAAAACTTGAAGCTCAGATTCAGTGCTTACTACCTCACAGCTAGTAAATAGTGGAGCTGTGTGATTTAAACTGAGACCTATAGGAGTCCAAAGTACTTGCTTTTCTCACTGCAGGTCACTGCTTGTTCTAGCCCATGGTGAACTTTCTTGTCCGATTCCCACAGCCTTAAAGTCTCTGCCATACAGTATCACGTTGAGTTTTCACTCCTTGCCTCTCAGCCCTGTCTCCTCACCTAGGCTGTGCCATCACAGCAAGGTGGATCACCTCCTCCTGCCTCTACCATACCTAGTCACACAAGGCTGGCTGGGCACGCAGAAGGCACTCAGTACAGAGAGAGTCTGGACGGTTGATTGATTGGTGGAATGAAACCCTGTTTATTCTCCAGAGGCTGCCCAGCAGGAGGGCACAGCAGCTGGGCAGGCGGGCTGGGCTCCCGGCCCTCAATTCATGTGGATGGGAGGTCCAGGAAGGCTGCCTCAGAATCCTCTCTGAGGCTGAGCCGAGGCTTCCATCTCAATGCCCTTTTGTTTGGGGGGGGATAGCGCCCCGGCCTCCTGGGAAGTCTGTGTGTTTGACCAGCTTTTACAGATGGACAGTGAGTAGGGACAGGATATAAAGCACAAACAATTGGGGGAGGCCTCTGAATTCCCAGGGATTCAGAGTCCAGCAGGCAGGGCAGGATCCATTCTAGAGCAGGTGACACTTAGTTACAGCTTTTGCACAGGTAGACAGGATCCAAGGCACTTTGGTCTCTTCCCTCCCCCCCCCCCCCCCCAAGAGGTTTTTGCTGGGCAGCATCCAGCCCTCAGTTGAGCTTCTCTACGTATGAAGCCCTGTCTGCCTCCTGAAGTTGATAAGCAGACTCTGAATGAGCAAATATTCATTTGTTCTTTTATTCTTTTTATTTTTGAGATATAATCTATATACCATAAAATATACCCTATTAAAGGGTACAGTGGTTTTTGGTATGTTATAAAATTATGTGACCATCACTACTATCTCATTCCGGAACATTTTCATCATTCCCTCACCCCAAAAAGACCTTAGTGCCATTAGCAGTCACTCTGTTTGTCCCCTCCCCTCAGACCTTGGAAACTACTAATCTACTTTCTCTCTCTATGAATTTGCCTATCTGGACATTTCCTAAATGGAATCATACAGTGTGGTCTTCTGTGACTGGCTTCTTTTATTTAGGGTTATGTTTTCAAGATTCATCCATGTTGGAGCATGTATCAGTACTTCTCTCCTTTTTATGGCTAAATAATATTCCATGTATAGATATACCACATTTTATTTATCATTTCATCAGGTGATGGATGTTCATATTTTTACTTTTTGGCTATTTTTAATAATTTTGCTCTGAACATTACAGGTTTTTATGTGAATGTACATTTTCATATCTGTTGGGTAGATTCCTAGAAGTAGAACTGCTAGGTCATATGGTAACTCTATGTTTAAATTTTGAGGAGCTGCCAGACTGTTTTCCAAAGTGGCTGTACTATTTTACATTCTTATCAGCAACGTATGAGGGTTCTGATCTCTCCAGTCTTTGCTAATACTGTATGTTATTATCTATCTTTTTTATTACAGCTATTCTAGTATGTGTGAAGTGGTATCTCATTGTAGTTTTTTTTTTTTTTTTAAAGATTTTATTTATTTATTTATTCATGAGAGACAGAGAGAGAGAGGCAGAGACACAGGCAGAGGGAGAAGCAGGCTCCATGTAGGGAGCCCGACGTGGGACTCAATCCCAGGCCTCCAGGGTCACGCCCTGGGCTGAAAGCGGTGCTAAACTGCTGAGCCACCCGGGCTTCCCCTCACTGTAGTTTTGATTTGCATTTCCCTGATGGCTAAGGGTCTGTCCATTGAGCATCTTGTCATGTACTTACTGGGCCATTTGTATATCTTCTTTGGCATTTATTTATTCTGGTTTTTGGGCATTTATTCTTAAGGCCCATTATAAGCATTATGCCCCATTTGGCATAGAGGAAGAGCATAAACATGTATCATGATGACCTATGCCTTTCAAGAACTTGCAGTCTGGTAAGAGAATTGTAATTAGTATGTAAGAATAGTTAAGGCTTGGGACGCCTCGGTTGCTCAGCGGTTGAGCGTCTGCCTTTGGCCCAGGTCATGATCCTGGAGACCCAGGATCAGGTCCCGCGTCGGGCTCCCTGTGTGGAGCCTGCTTCTCCCTCTGCCTGTGTCTCTGCCTCTCTCTCTCTCTCTCTCTGTGTCTCTCATGAGTAAATAAATAAAATCTTAAAAAAAAAAATAGTTAAGGCTTCATAGACAAGGTGGCGTTTAGTCTGGGCCTGGAGATAGGTAGTATTTGGATATAAGGAACTTAGTGGAAAGACTTCCCGGACATTTGGAGTAATGTAAGCAAGGAAGTTTGTAATTAGAAAAACATTTTATCTTGTGATGAATTCTGAAGCAATATGTGTAAAAGCACTGGCATAGTACTTGACACATCTCTCTCTCAAATAAATAAAATCTTTTTAAAAAAAGAGAAAGTTGTGGGGCTAATGTGAAGACTGCCATGAAGAAGAGAAGGAATGGATTGGGCCTTTCTTATCTTCAGTCTAGGAGAAGAGGATCTCTTCCAGGGGAGAAGGTTCTAGAAGGCAGAACTAATCAAAGAGTATCTCCCTCCCTCAATCTGAGGGATTGAGGATCAATCCCTCCCTCCTTTCCACTTAAGGCTTTTCCTTCTTTATCACTTTTTGTCAGTTTATTAGTCCTATTACATTCCTTGAGCATGCTGGCCTTAGGCTAAATGTGGGAAAGAAAGGAAAAAATGGGATATGTGCCCTGGAAGGCAGTGTTGGTTCAGCAGAGAGAGCATGGGTCCTGGTCCCAATCTGCCACTTACTAGCCAGTCACCTTAAGCAGGTCCTTAACTAGTCACAAGATCAGATGAGATCATAAATATCAGGTGCCTGATACATAGTAGGCTGCTCAAGGAGTGTTGTTCTTTTGACTCCACCATTCAAGAGCTGTCCACCCCACAGAGAGCCAAGTATGCTATGTGCTCACTGACCCTGTATGAAGAGCTCTTAGAGCATTTGTGATACTTAAAGCACTTATTTGCTTATTTGTCCCATTCTCCCAACCCCAGTTCAGACTAGGAGCTCCTTGTGAGCAAGGTCCATGTCTGTGTTATCTCTGTACCCTTAGTGCCCAGCACAGAGCTTGGCTTGAAGAAGGTGCTCTGTAAGGTTTGTTACTGGAATGAACCTGGTTTTTGCCCCTACCAGTTTATGGGTGGGTGGGTAGGGGGCAGGTATTTTAATGGCTTTGCACAGTCCGGTCTTCACTGAAAAGCTCGTGGGGTTCTGGAGCTTGGCAGTGGTGGCTCAAGTACCAACCCTGTTTGAGAAGTTTGAGCCACTTCTGTGTCTCACTGCCATACTGTGACACGCTTTCTGGCAACCCAGCCAGCTGCCCAGCTGCTCTCTGTAGCAGCCTAGAGTCCTGCTGTGTGGTGCCAGTAGGTGGCGCCCATGGCCCTTCCCCACACTTCAACTGCCTAGACGGGTCTTTTCCTTGTCACCAAGTTACTAGGGCAGCTGCTCACTGGGACATAGCCTATAGCCCTGGGCATTGGTACCCAGATGAGGGTGCCCTGGGCCACCCCCACCCCCTTTCTAGCCTTGTTTTGTTACTTTTCACGTTTTACTGCATCCCATCCAGGACACACATAGCTTGGGGAAACAGATGTTTCCTCAAGAGGATCCTAGAAGGTCAGGGGAATTGGTATTTCTGCCTGTCCTTTCTGGCACAGCTCACTACTCTGCCTTCAGGAAGTTGTCCCTGTAGTTCTGTTGCTCTGACCTATACTCACATGGTACTTTCTCCAGGATCCTTGCGTATATTTTAGCTGTTTGCCCCGTGTGGAGCTAAATAGTGAATGACTTGAAGGCAGGGACATTTTGGAACTCATCCTGCTCAGAGTCCTATCTATATATATAATAAGCACAGTCTCATTAAAAGTTTGTGGAATGAATGGGTGAATAATAGAAAATGGGTTCCTCAAAAAGTCGTTATCCAAACTGAAGGACATTCACAAACAAACTAGCCTTACTTTGCAAAAGTGACAGAATTATGAAAATCAAACAAAGGTTAAGCAACTGTTTGGTTCTAGATGAAAGGGAACTGAAGACACATGCAATGCCTGATTCTAATATTGATCCTGGCTTGTATCTGGTTCGTGGGGGAAATTGCTATAAAAGGATACTATTAGAATAGTGGACAAAATTTGAATTATTAGGTAAAAATATTTTATCAATGTTAAGTGTCCCAGATTTGATCATTGTTGGTTAGTGGTTATGTAAGAGAATAGCCTCACACTAGGAAATATGTGCTGAAGTATTTGGGTATAAGGGGCATAATGTCTGAAACTAACTCTCACACGGCCCAGGAAAAAATAGAGAAAAGGAGGGGTTAAGCACAGGAAGCAAAATGTAATGAGAATCTGAGCGAAGGACAGATCTGAGGTTTTTTGTGTTATTATTGTAACTGCTCTGTAAGCTTGAAATAATTTAAAAATAAAGTTAAAAAAATAATCTTTGCACTTTAATGTGTTGTCAAGTTCCTACACTTGATCTTAGCCAAGAGGCTGAGAAGCGATAATGTGTGTCAGGTTCCTGCTAGAAACTGAGAGATGGGACTGAGAGATGGGACAAAGAATGGTCACCCAGCATTAGACTTCATTCTGTTTAATCCAGCACTATTCAGTGACAGGCTGATACAGTTCCTCTGCTGTGTGCCTTTGAACAAATAGAACACTTGTGATAATGACAACTAATGTTTATAAAGTGTAAATGCTTTGCATACATTATTCCTTTGGTTATGCTCAGCACCCTTGTTAGGTAGATCTGGCAGGCTGATAAGGTAAAGTGACTGAGCTTCAGAGAGGTTAACATAACCTGCCACAGTCACACAGCCTGGAAAAGACAGAAAGATGCAGGCTCATATCCAAATCAGTCTAAGGCCAAGGCTGATACTTTGTGAACCTCCATGTTGTATTTGTAAAAGGAAGCATTGGACTGATTGATCTCTGCAGATCATTCTTCATATCTAGAAATTTAGAAATCATAAAACCTTATGTAATAGGAAAGAACTAGTTGTGAAGCTTGCAGGTTGCATAAATGCCCGTCGGTCTCCTCCCTCACTGCTTACCCACTTCCCTTTGGAGTAATTTGGATATGGCAGTGCTGGAGTGGGCCATCTCCCTGATAGGGAGAGCATCTGGAGAGCTTCCTAGAGGAAGAGTCCCAAGAGGGGCCTTGAAAGAGTGCGTAGTTCAACTGGCAAATGCAGAAGATGCCTTGTGTTTGTGGCGTTAGAGCACCAGGAACCTGCCTGAAGTTGGCTGACTGGAGCTGGGTTCTGACAGCAGCCTTCTTCCTCCCTTCCCCTGCCCCTCTCAGCCCAGGCTAACTGGGTAGATAAGGCACAGATGGAGGCTGTGTGTGGATTCTAGCCCCAGGCGCCTCTGCTTCTGCTCCGACAGCCTGGCCTGGTGCTGTTATTACTGTAAACAGGACCTTCTGCGAGGCTCCAGCCAGAGCCCTTTGCCCAGATAGTGATCATGATTGAGTCTGCATGGCTCACTGCTTCCAGGCCTCTGATGCAGGTGGGCCAGGACTCCCTACCCTTCAGCCCCCTCCCCAGCTGCAGCTGAGAGCTGGTTAATGCGAAGGATCCGGAAATCAGTTGGAACAATGCACGATTGAAGTTCAGTGGCCGCTTTGTATTGATTGGTTATAAAGAAAGAGGAAGAAAAATCAAGTGGTACCTCCCTCCTCTGCGTGGAAGAGCTGGTTAGCCAGAATAACTCAAAACTGCCCATATCCCTATCTGAGACTCTCTTCCCTCCTATAGCCTCAGCCCAAGGAGTTGTCTTTGGAAGTTTTGCTCATGCCTGTGTCAGGAATCCACTTCTCAAATTTTAACATTATACATATTTAGAATCCTAGGATTTTATTTTATTTATTTATTTATTTATTTATTTATTTATTTATTTATTTATTTTTATTTATGATAGTCACAGAGAGAGAGAGAGACAGGCAGAGACACAGGCAGAGGGAGAAGCAGGCTCCATGCACCGGGAGCCCGATGTGGGATTTGATCCCGGGTCTCCAGGATCGCGCCCTGGGCCAAAGGCAGGCGCCAAACCGCTGCGCCACCCAGGATCCCCATATTTAGAATCCTAGGATTTTAGAACTAGCAGGGACTTGAGAAATTTAATTTAGGTCTGTTATTTTACCACAGAGAAAAGTGAAGCCCAGAGAGACAGATCGGGATCACACAACTAGTTACTGAGAGAGCCGAGCCACAAGTAGAATCCATGGCCTTTAGCCCCAGGCCTGCATGTTAGGTGTCCCCAGCCCTGAGCCTGAGAAGCTACACCCACACCCCTCCATATATACACCCGAGCCTAAGTTCTTTGAAAAAGATAGGCCCACCAATATAAAATAGATAACCTCCAACACGAGACAGAGGTATTGGTGAGAGTGTGTTGGGAAGTGCTATAGACATGTACTCATTCAGCCCATGTGTGGCCATTGTGCCAGCATAGGGAGTGAAGAGACTGAAGGGGGTGGGGGAACAAAGAAACTAAGAAGTGTTAATACAGGTTAGCACAGGCCAGTGAGGCAGCATCAGGGGCTGTCTTAGGGAAGGCTTCTTGGAGAAGGAAAGGGTAAGCCCCCCCCCCCCCCACCTGCAAGAAAGTCTTGTTTCAAAAAAAGAGTAATAGTATGTTCATTGTTGGAAAAAAAAACAAAACAATAAAACTTAAAAGAATACAGAAGCACTCACAGCAGGAAGGGAAAATTTTACTCTCTCATCCCCTTTCCCCATTAACTGTTTCCTGTTTGGTCCCCCAGCCTTCAGAACTCTCCTGGATACCTGATGAGACTAGCTTTGTTTTCCTCCTTGATTTGTTAATCTCCTATGGTAATCTTCAGGTCTTGGGTGAGGGAATCCTCATTCTACCGCTGCCCTTGCCTGGGGATTTGAGACTGTTTATCAATCCACAGAAAATTTTGAGGACTGATGGTCCAAGTTCTGTGTACACCTTTCACATATCCTAATTTACTGTGTTACTTCCTTAAAATGGGATAGGTACTAAGTGGAAAATTATAATAGCACAGGCTCTTCTGTTTGTCTAGTGCTTTATTGCATGTCAAGTATTTCTATACATTTGTCTCATTGTTTCCTCATGGTACCCCTGTGTGACCTATAGAGTAGGGCTGCTGGTCCTCTCTGTTTTTTAACACATATGGAAACAGGCTCAGAGAGCAGGAGCTGTAACTGAAATGAGGGGACCAGGTGAAGTTCTGAGAGGCTAGGTCATTCATTCATGCATTCCTACCTACCTACTAAGTGCTGGGGCCTGCATGTGGACCAAGTCCATTCTGCTTCCTCCCCTGCCCCACTCCACTGCCTGAGAGGGGTGCAACATCTGGGGGGCACCTCTTGATCACTAGTGTGGTCTCCTCCCTGTCTGCTGTCCTAGAACATCCCCAGTTAGTGTCACCCACCACTGTCCTGCCAAGCAGGAGGCCTAGTTCTTTAGGGAAGGGCCTTCTACAAGTCTGGAGGGAGCCCAGAAAGGCCTACAGTGCCCAGCCCCCGGACACAGGCTGCTCTGCCCCGAGTGGCAACCTCTATTAAGCATTCCACTTATCATCTCAGGGATGATGGAATCCTAACCTTTTCGGAGACACCATGCTCTGTCACAAGCATTGCTCTTTTTAAAAGAGATTAATTCACTTGCCACATTTTGTCCGTTGGTGAAAATCACTGGGGAGAGCAGGGGTGGCTTTCTCAGGCCTCAGAGGCCCTTTCAGCCACTCTCAGCAGGCAGCCACCCGCACGCCCAGCTGGCCCTGGACTTTAAAATGACTGCCCACTGGGCATTCACTTGCAAAGCAACAAAATGAAATGGAGAAGACCAGAGTGTGTGAAATGCTAACTTTGAGGGGGCTGCTCTGTGTGGAAGGTGGGGGGGGGGGGGAGGGAACCCACCCAGCTCTGAAAGGAGGAAAAGTTGTTTGTAGTTGGGTTCTTTTGTGGTGCTTTTTAATGTTGCTTCTAGTCTTCCTTGATTTACCAGGTGCCACCACCACTCCTCAATGGAGTGTACTTTTAATCCTCACAACCACCTTGCAAATTAGAGATCAGTATCTCCCAGTCACAACTAGTAAGCAACAGAGCGAGATTCTGAACTCCAGCCCTTGGACTCCAGCATCATTGTTTTTTCCATTATACCTGAGCCCCAGGATTCTGCAAAAAATGATGCTCAGTCAGGATGCTGGGTAGGGCTCAAAAGCTGGAGTGTCACCGAAGAACACTGAGACTTACCTCCTAGACGTGACCCTTCAGGTTGGTGGAGGCCTTCCCTTCAGATTTCTGTGCCCTCTCCTGAAACCTTCATGGACCCATGAGGAGGCTGAAGCTTAGAATGGGATACTTTCTCTAGCATGTAAGAGTAGGAAGCAGCAGCCCTGGAACTAAAGCCCAGGCTGCCTGCCTGCTCTCTGCTCTTTTGGCTCTGGTCATGAATAGGATAGCAAGTTTAGAAAAGCCCTCTTTCGGGATCCCTGGGTGGCGCAGCGGTTTGGCGCCTGCCTTTGGCCCAGGGCGCGATCCTCTTAAAATCATGCACTGTAGGAAAAAGGAAAACCTCTAAATGCTAATGGGCATTTTCTTACAATTAGCCCAAAATTGTTGCTTATCAGAGACGTAAGCTAAGACAATAATGTGAGATCCCTTTAGACCTATTGGACTTGCAGTCAGTAGGAAGCTGGTAATTGCCAGGTGTTGGCTGGGAGAGCAGTACACAGGAACACCCCTGTCCTGCTGGCAGGAGGGTAGATGGAGCAGATGTCCTGGAGAGGACCCTAGCACAATATAGTCAAACCAAGTAATATAAACCCTAAAACCCAGGGATCCCACTGCAAGTACGTGCCCCAGAGAAATACATCAGGCCAGAAGGGCACATGTAAGAGGATGTTCTTTGAACATTGCCTTTGGTGGCTGGGAAATGGAGGCCTGAGTGGGTATCTCTGAGAGAATAAAGAGGGGAAAATCTGGTGAATGTGCCCTGGAGAATTATAGAGCAATTTCTAAAAATGGAATTACTGTATACTTAGCAGTCTGCGTTTATCTTGAAATGCAATTATTTGTGAAAAAAAAAGAAACAAATACATGTATATGCATGTGTGTATCTCTCTCTCCCTCTCTCTCTCTCTCTCTCTCTCTCTCTCACACACACACACACACACACAAGAGAAAGAGAACACTGCTTAGCTTAGGTTCTGGAAAGCAAGAACCTCTGTCTTGTATTCTTCTCAGGAGCCAGCATGCAGCTGGGCACAGAGTAGATGTGTACACATTTGTTGAATAGATGAATAGGAGAGTGCCTGGAGCCAGGCTGGATGAATTACCCAGGTCATCCTATCTGACCCTGTCTTAGAATCCCTGGGTATTGGCCAACCTGCTACTGCCAGCTTCAGACTAGAACACTTTGTCCATTAAAGGGGTGGAAGTGTAGGGTAAGGTGGCAGGCAGAAGCCACCCTGTATTGAACACCTGCTGTATGCTAGGTACTTGGCTGGGATCCCAGCAAATTAGAAGTTAGTGTCCCAATTTAAAGGTGACAAAACAGACTCAGAAAATTGATTTGCCCAGGATTATCTAGCTATACTAGAATTTGAATCCAGGTCTAATTTATTCCAGAGTCCTTTATTCATCTTTTTCATTACACTATACTCAGCCCTCAAGAGACATGAGGAGAAGGCACCTCTATCCTTTTTCTTTCTTTGGCCCTGCCTCCAGAGCAGAGCTGCTTCCAGAATTCTCAGGGCCCAGGCAGGGCAACATGGGTTACTAACCCACTGGAGACAGGAGGGATTCCAACTGCCTTGAATGTCTCCTGGCCCTGACCTCTTTTCTCATTTTCCTGTTCTGGTTTGTCTCCCTTGGTCTGTGTTACAGCAGCTCCCAAACTGTCTTCTTGTCCCCACTTTCTCCTCTCTCCTCTTTCAGATTCGGCTTGCTTAAGCTATCAGGTTAATTTTATAATTTCTTTCCCCAAAAAACCTTCAGTGACAACCCCTCTGCCTGTGGTGAGAGGCTAAGGAATGCCAAACAGGTTTCTTCTCTGTTGCCAGTTTTAGTTGATTGATGATGGCTGATTGGAATGAGCGTTGAGAGTTCTGAGGCTTTTTCAAAGGCTCCACAGGAGTGCAGGACAGTAGCATGCATGCCAGGCATTTGTCAGCCTTTTAGATTGGGTTTTTAACCTAAGATCTGTTATTGATTTCATGAAGACCTTTGAACTCCTGGACATTGTGTGTAATTTAAAAGTTCTTTTTGAGTATGTGTGTTCCTATGCACTTTTCTGGAGAGAGTAAAGCCTGTGGCTCAAAAAAGGTTGATACGCACTGCCTTGGCCTTCTAGCTTGGCTTTAGTGATCTTTTTGTAGGCTCTGCATACCTTGGCAGCTGCCTATTTCTCTGCTGTCAACTGTCACCTGGATGGATCTACTTGATGGTCTCTGAATGTACCTTCCCATTGCTTCCCTGCTTCCTTTTATTTGACTGCTGTGCTCTTTCTCCTATGCTTCTAAACTGTTCCTGTTCTTCAAGGCACACTTCATGTCTTTTCCTTCAGAAACCTCTTTGTTTTGCTTTAGTTGGTCCTGATTTTCTAGCTTTCTGGACTGAGGACCAGAGAAATGAGGCCATCTGATCAGAATCACAGTTAGTATCAAAACTCCAGGCTCCAGACTCTTAGACACATCCACTTTCCATGGCACCTGCTAAACCAGAGAAGGTTTTTTAAATGAGGAAGGAGGTTTTGTGCAAAAAGAGATTTTTGTCTCATAGAGTTCTTAGTCTCTTTAATATTCTTGGCCATAGAAAATTATTTCTGCAAAAAGAAGCTTAACTGTGTGTGTGGTAAAGAGGCCCAGGAGTTTCACCAGAAGAAAAATTAGAGGTTAGAGATGAGGGTTTCCTAACCTCCTCTCTTGACAGTCTTACCTCACGTTTTGGGTCCAGTCATGCTGCCTTCTCTGGGTGAGAGGCTTTACTTCTGACTGACATACTCCTTCCCCTCCCTTGATCCCATTTGTCTGGCTAACTTTCTGGCATCACCTCTTCAGGGAGGCCTTCCAGGTCACTGAGACTGAACCAGGGTTAGGTTCCCTGGGTGTGCACCTGCAGCCTGCGTGCCTCCATTCACAATGCTCCTCCAATGCATCCTTATGTGCCTGCTGGCCTGTCTCCCCCTGGGGTTTGACAGTACCTGACTCCTTCCTTGCATCAGCACAGGCCAAATGAATGCAGACATGTTGTGGCTCCTCTTCCCAGGCCCTCATCACCTGCTTTCTTCAGTGCAGAGCTTTTATTTGGCGTGGTCCAGATGAGCAATTAGTGCAGATTGTGGCACAAGAGTGGTACTAGGACTCAACTCCAAGCCTCCAGACTCTGCCGGTGTCCTTTCATTTGGTGCCTCCTAGCCTCCCCAGACACCCTCCACCCATTCCTCATAAGCAGATTCTGCATTGGTAAATTGCTTTTGACTTTTTGGTCTCCCCCTCCCCTGGCTTCCTGCAGCACTTCTGATGGAAAACCACACACTCCAGGCTTTGATTCCCTACTATCCTTAGTCCTCCCTCCACAACTAAATCATTTACTCCCTAGACAGACTCTGTGTCTTCCCACTCTCACCCCAGAATCTAGAACAGGACCAAGCACATACAATGATTTGCTAAAGTCCGTTGAGTTTCTTGTCTTCCATATTCCGTGGAGCCAGGTTCAGTCTGGAGGAAAGGTGGTGAGGTGAGAAGGATTCTGGCTATAGAGCCATTATCAACCTGAACTTCTTCAGTCACTGATTGCCCCTTAGCTAGCTTTGTGACCTTCAGCAAGTCATTTCACCTCACTGAACCTGTCATCTCATCCATGAGAAGAGGTTAATTAATATCAATGCTTTAAGCTTGTGTGAAGAATAAAATAAGAGCATGTGTGTCAATTTCTGAAGGCAGTTCCTGCTTATAATAGGTGCTCAGTAAGAATTGATTCTATTTACTCCCTTTCTTTCTGCCCACCCCCACCCTGTAGGGTCCCCTGTTCCCAGGACCCAGAATGCAGGATTTAGTTGATTTTTTTTTAAAAGCCCTGTGTTTGTTAGTTTATTCAACAACTGGAGCTCCTACTCTGTGCTAGGCACTGGCATAGAGAGTCAAATAGGCTTTTGTGGGCTTTCCTAGAAACCTAATCTAGCTTTGTTTTGCTTTGCTTTTTGAAATATTTTATTTATTTATTTGACGAGGAGAGAGAGTGTGAACAATCAGAGGGAGAAGGAAACAGGGGAAGAGGGAGAAGCAGGCTCCCCGATGAGTGGGGAGCCTGACATGGGGTTTGATCCCAGGACCCTGGGATCATGACCTGAGCGGAAGGCAGATGCTTAACTGAGCCACCCAGGTGCCCCTCATCTAGCATGTCTAACATTCTTTCCATCTCTCCTTGGGTTCAGGATTTTCAGTTTCTGGGACACCTGGGTGGCTCAGTGATTGAGCATCTGCCTTCAGCTCAGGGCATGATCCTGGGTTACCAGGATAGAGTCCCACATCAGGCTCCACAATGGGAGCCTACCTCTCCCTCTGCCTATGTCTCTGCCTCTCTTTGTGTCTCTCATGAATAAATAAATAAAATCTAAAAAAAAAAAAAAAAAGATTCTCAGTTTCCAAACAGCCACCATATAGAGAAACTTGAGGAGTGTGATCCTTTTATAAACTGTTAACTACCTAGGGAAGCTATGTCATTGGGCATTCAGTGCTAAACATAGGGAAATTCTAACGACAGAAAAGAGATCTTTGGACTGGAGCAGCCAAGGAAGCCTTCTCAGGAGGGAATCCTCAAACCAGGATTGTACCACATAACGTGCAAGTAGGATTAGTGTAGGCAAAGAATCACAGAAAGAGCATTCTGGACCAAGGGAGTGGGAGTGTCAGGGTATTAAGGTAGAGAAGGCACATTCTTTCCTCAGAAGGCTGGGAAGATAACAGCAGGGGTTGGACTCATTCAAGAGAAGAGTGAGAGAGATAGGAGAGGCCTGGGGTGGAAGGAGAGAGGCCAGAGCAGCTAGGATGAGTACTTAGTTCTCAAAGTCCTCTGACCATTTTCAGATTCATCCAGCCTCCCTGTTTGTTGACTGCGTCTTTTTTTCCACTCTTACTTCTGTGATAAGCCATATACTGAAAATATTCCTCTGTTTCTTTCTAGGCTCTTGTCAGAAGGTGCAGATGTTAATGCAAGGCACAGACTTGGCTGGACAGCACTTATGGTGGCAGCCATCAGCCGAAACGACAGGTGAGAGATCTTCTTCCACACACGGGTACCTTAGCCAGATCCTTGCAGACCACGTTCTAGAACCCTCTCCCCCTCACTTTTCTTTCTCCTTGCTTTCTTCCCCCAAGAGGCAAGGTGATGGACTGAGTAGAAGGTCAGGTCTACATCTGGTGCAATGGAAAGTATAGGAGATGTGGAAAGGGAAGATAAACCTTTGGATCCTAGCTCCATCTTTCATTTGCTTTGTGACATTAGGTGAAGTCATTTGCATTATTGAAGCCATGAAATGTTTGCAAGCCTGTGTTAAGTGATTGAAGGTACATGTGTGAGTTCCCTTCATGTTTTCGTTATCTGTCCATGTGGAAGAATCTAGTCACTGTCCCCAATGAGGGCTCCACTGGGCAGTTTCTTTGGAGGTTCTGATGGAAACTAGGGAAGGGGAAGGTACTCCCTCCCTCCCATTGGAGGCTCTGCTCTTTTCCTGTCCACTCCCCCATTCCCTCAGGGGGAAGCTATTTTGTAAAGATTAAAATAGTCCCCCTATGCGTAGAAAGTTTATCTCCAATTCTCACAACTGCCACAATTTTCAAAGTTCTCATTTTGCAGCTGAGAAAACTGAAGCTCAGAAAGATAAAGTGATTTGTCTGAGGTCACGCAGATAGGGGTTAGAATTTGGTCTGGCAGGCAGCCCTGGTGGCCCAGCGTTTTAGCACCGCCTTCAGCCCCGGGTGTGATCCTGGGGTCCTGGGATCGAGTCCCATGTCGGGCTCCCTGCATGGAGCCAGCTTCTCCCTCTGCCTGTGTCTCTGCCTCTCTCTCTCTCTCTGTGTGTGTGTGTCTGTCATGAATAAATAAATAAAATCTTAAAAAAAAAAAAAAAAGAATTTGGTCTGGCTGCCTGCAAAATTTGTGTTTTACTTTACCTCACTGCTGCCCCCCTTTGCCAGATCCTGGATGCTACCTCTTCATCCCAGTCTAACTGTAGTTATGCTAAAGAATTGATTAAGAGCAAAAAGAAATGCTTTCAAAGAAAACAGACTGGGCATGTTAGTAGCAGCCAAAATTGATAGTTTGAGGTACCAGTTTTAATTTTTCCTTCAAGCAGATCATTAAAGCTTTTGTCTGCCACTACTGGCCTCCTTTGGAAGGGTCATAAATGTGATGGAAACCAACAAAACAGGGATTTTCTAATATAGAGGAGGTACTGCCTTGGACTGGCTGAGAGGCTTAGCTGTGTTTGAGATCTCTTTTCTGTGTTCCTCTGTCCTGAACTTGTTCTCAGAGCTCCATTTCCTTATTTGCCTCTTTAGCTACAAGCATTTAAAAAATAACTTGTAAATAGGCTTTGCAGTTGACTGGTCTGGAATCCAGTCCTGGTTCTGACCCTTAGTTGAATTTCAAAATTCTGTGAGTATCCTTTTTCTTCACCTGAAATCAATTACATTTATGAACATTTGGTAAATATCTTTTTTTAATTTTAATTTAATTTTTTTTTAATTGGAGTTCAATTTGCCACATTTGGTAAATATCTACTCTGAGCCAGACTCTGCTAATCCCTGGAAAATCAGACCTTGGGAGCTGAAGGTCCAATGTGGAAAAGAAAGGCAGATAGAGAGACAGAGTATAGTGTAACCAGTGATGTCAGAGCCATGTGGAGAGAATATTATCAAAGCAGAGGGTATGAAGGGACTGAATCTGGCAGCAGAGTATATTCTTGCTATATTTTTGTGAGAACCCAGTGAGATAGTGTAGGTGATACCTGTTACTGATGATTAGTTGTTACTCTGTTGCCCATGTGACATCTCTACACACAAATGTGTGTTTATTCTACCATTGTTAACTCTACCCACCACCACTACCTCCACCCTAGGCACCAGTTTTCTTTCCTAGCTTATGGGTATCTTCATCCACAAGAGACAGCAAGCAGGTGGTGGAGGAAAGGGAAGGGGGTGTCCATCCTTTCTATATGTAGTACTTTCAGCATTGAGACAGACTAGGAAATAACACTATACTTAAGATAGTGGTCGCTCAGTGCGCAGATAGCTGGTAGATGTGCCTCGGGGACACTTTCCTCTAATTCCAATGAATTGTTGGCTTAACTGATTGCTTTGTCTTTTTCCAGCGCGATTAGCAAATCAGTGATCCATGTTGAGAAAAGTGAGAGTGTTAGGTTGTATTTACTTGTTTTGGTTCCTAGGACTAATTATTTGTGTTTTAAACACCAATATTGTGTCTTCTTTCTTGCAATGCCTAGGGACAAATTTTAATTGAAGGTAGTATACTTTTTAAATTTATTCATATCATAATTTTTTTTGGCACATACTGTTTGCCAGGCCCTGTTCTCAACAAAGATCCCTTCTTTCATAGAGCTCATTTCTATACTAGTGGTGGTCTGTGTGTAGAGAGAGGCAGGGACAGACAGTAAACAATAAATACATAAGTAAACTACATACCATATTAGAAGGTAAGAAGTGCTATGGAAAAAGGAAAAACAGAACCTGATAAAAAAAAAAATGCTATGGGATGCCTGGGTGGCTCAGTGGTTGAGCGTCTGCCTTCAGCTCAAGGAGTGATCCTGGGGTGCTGGGATCGAGTCCTGTGTCAGACTTCCTGCATGGAGCCTGCTTCTCCCTCTGCTTGTGTCTCTGTCTCTCTCTCTGTGTCTCTCATGAATAAATAAACAAAATCTTAAAAAAATAGAAAGAATGCCAGAAGTATCTTGGTCAGGGTGAGTAGGCCTCAGTGGCAAGGTGCCTTGGGAGTGGTCTTGAAAGATGATCATGTCTATACCACCACAGTCTGCCAGTAAGGAAGTGTACTGATCCTCAGTTTATCAGTCACCAAGCCCTTCTGGAATCATATTGGCCAGGCCTGAAATACCACCACCTTTCAAATAGACTTGGATGAAAGGGGGGTAGAGGAGTAGCACCCCTTGATTCAAGGCTGAAAGCAGAGAATCTTTATCTCCTTTAGACAAACTCAAGAGAGAGGTTCTGAGAGTATCTAGTCATTTCACCTGCAACTGCCTTTGGTGAGTGCCTGCTTCATGCCTGTGTCCTGAGGGATATATCATAATAGTCTCTGTCCTTAAGGAGATTAACATCTTGTGAACTATTATTTATATATGTATTTTTAAGCTTAATTTTGAATAGTAAAGACAGTACTATTTTATTTAATTTTTAATAAAAAATACAGTACCATAGAACAAAATTTTTAAAGTATGTATGGGAACTTAATTTATAATTTATTCTCTCTTTTTATTTCCAAAAAGGGTTTGCAGTGACTCAAATTAAAATACAAATATAAATGTACACAGGAGAGTTAAAACTGGATCAAGATCAGAAATCATATTGGTAAAAGGAAAGATAATTGTATCAGGATTGAACCAGAGATTTTCTTTTCTGAAAATAGGTTTATTGTTTTTGTAAAAATAATATAGAGAAGAAAGTAGCAGTCAACTGAATTCCCTCTATCTAGGGATTGATCAGTGTGTGTGTAATTTTACGTAAATGGGACCATGCTATACTCTAAATCAGGTAATTAGTGGAATTAAGTATTAATTTAGATTGAAGTTTACTGATGAGCAAGACAAAAAAAAAGAGACAGCTTGGTTCTTCAAGAAAGAAGAACTTTGTTCTGATACCCTTTATGTTATCATTTTACATGTCCAGCAAACATTTTTTTTTCAGCAAACATTTTTTTAAACTAAACATCTAGTGCTAATGTGCTACGCTATGGGCTGACTCAGATAATAAGCATCACAGCCTTTACCTTAAGAAGCTTACTTGGACTTCTGACATCAAGGACTCAAGTAATGTGATGGCCATTGTCTTCAGTAGCCGTTCTGCCAACGATTTACCAACATTCTACTAGGATGATCCTTTTGCCAGCCCTAGTAACAGCTTGGGTGTAGTAGTGACTTGAGGAACAGTCACTGGGAGCTGACCCCTTTTCCATAGTGAGGCCTCTATAAGCCTCATGCTGCAGGCACTTGTTTAGCTTGAGTCTGGGTGCCTCATTCTGTGTTGCACTTTGACCCAGCCTAGCTAAAGGCTAAGCCATAGGGTCTCAGGATGATCACTGTGACTTAGCATAGCCTTCACCAGCTCGTGCAAATATACCCAGCCTGCAGCTAAATTCAATTAGTTTTTCTTAAAGAAGGGAAAGAAATCCAATTTTACCAAAATGGACAGACGGTGGAAGGCACTTTGATGTTACAACCTCTCAGTGATGCTTTACTTAGTCACAAGTTCATAAGCAAGAAGGCTTAATTACTTGGGAAAACACAGGATTAAAACTGGACACAATGGCTGAGTATCCGCTCTTAGGCGACTTGATTCGAACCCATGTACCCAGTTCGTGTGTGGTGCAAACTTTGATGTGTGCTATGACAAGCTGAAAGTCATGACCCCCTCAGGGAAGCTCCTTCATATGGCATTTGCAGGATGTGTAGGCGGAGAGGCAGGGCCTGCCAGGCCTGTTTGCTCAACTTTGATGTCCAAGCAGCCACAGGCCCCACTGTTTGCTCTTTCACTGAAGGATGGATTGGGAGCCTCCTACCTTTCCCAGTGGACAATGGCCAGCAATGGAGTGTGACGACTGTTGACCATTCCAGGAGGCTGGTGGACCAGAACAGGGCTTTTGGGAGGTGCAGAGCCTGGGGGGCCAAAAGCTGTTTATAGGACAGCCATTTCTCCAGATGTAGCTTTCCTTAGAGTCTAATGTTGGTTGGGCTCTTACAGTGGAGGTAAAAATAGTGTCATGAGTTTTAGCAGGTATCAAGTACTGCTTGACTCTCCATCCAGTGGCACTGAGGTATTTGTGTCCTGTTTCCTCCATCAGTGTGTATATGCAAGGGATGGTGGTTTGGCAGAAAAATGGTATGATTTAGATCCTTATAATTTTTAATTCTTCAGAAAAGAAGCTGTCAACACACACATCTGATAAAAGAATATTATCCAGAAGATATAAAGAACTCTTATAAATCAGCAATAAAAAGACAACCAAATTTTTTAAAAATGGGGGAAAGATTTGAGCAGACATTGACCAGAGAAGAGGTGGATGGCAAATAAGCACATGAAAAGATACTTAACATTAGTCATTTAGAATGGCTAAAATTTAGAAAACCTGACAATACCAAGTGCTGACAAGGATGCAGAACAATTGCCATCATTGCTGATGGGAACGTATTGTGCAATGGCCACTTTGGAAAACACTTTGGTAGTTTCTCTATATATGAGAATATAGGTAAAACATATAGGTAACATATATTTACCCACAACCCAGCAGTACCAACTTTGTCCATGAGACATAACAACATA
The DNA here is from genome assembly GCF_003254725.2 of Canis lupus dingo. Taxonomy (NCBI): domain Eukaryota; kingdom Metazoa; phylum Chordata; class Mammalia; order Carnivora; family Canidae; genus Canis; species Canis lupus. The sequence continues at coordinate 25,970,884 of NC_064263.1, forward strand.
CATCTTCAAAAAGACCTCTATGCAGGTATTTGTAGTAGCTTTGTTCATAATTGCCAAACATTGGAAATCACCCAAATGTCCATCAACTGGTAAATGGACAAATTATGGTACGTCCTTACAGTGGACCACTACTCAGCAATTAAAAAAAAAAAAAAACTATTTACACATGCAACAACCAGGACAAATTACTATTACGATTATTATTTTTTTAGAAAGAGAAAGTTGCATGCACATGACTGGGGGAGAGAGAGAGAATCTTAAGCAAGCTCCATGCTCAGTGCAGAGCCCTATGCAGGGTTTGATCTCACAACCCTGAGATCTTGACCTGAGCCAAAATTAAGAGTCAGATGCTTTAACTGACTGAGCCACCTAGATGCCCCAGCAGGGACAAATCTTAAAAGCCTCATGCTAACCTAAGCCAGACACAAAAAACTACCTATGGTATAACTCCATTTATATGACAGTCTGGGAAAGGCAATGCTGTGGGGACAGAAGCCAGGTTAGTGACTGCTAGGGTTTAGGAGTAGAAGGAAGGGCCCAAAGGAACTTTTGGGATGATGGAGATAGTCTAAATCTTGATTGTGGTGGTGATTATACAATGAAAACTCATCAAATTCTATATCTTAAAAGGATGCATTTTACTATGAGTAAATGATACTTCAGTAAGTTGACTTAAAAAAAAAAACTGTTTTTAAAAAAAAACTGTTTAAAAAGCCATCATCCCTGTCTAATTTTCATTATTAATTGCGACCAGTGGCAAACTAAGAATTCACGTTTGAAGTGTAAAAATGAATTCATATAGTTCATGGTAACCTGGAATGTTTAGATTTCCTATTGTTGATGGTATTTCACATTAGAGTACTCTATACTCTAATTGTTAGTAGAGAATAAAGGTTTGTGAATTCTCATGATTTGTAATGTCATGAAATATAATTACTAATGAATAATGATAAATTCACTTACAAGTGATGTACAATGAGCTTATATAAATTCACAGCATATCCTGTTATTCTTAATAATAAGGAAAAAGTGCAGGGTACAGGACTGGGAGGTTGCCTCTCATCCCACATCATCCTCAGACTCCTTGTCCCTAGACCACCATGCAGAGAGACCTCTTAAATAGTGTGGCCACTGTAGTACTTCAGAAACCAAAGAGCCTGAAAGAATAGGGTGGTGGGGGAAGATTCAGATTTGAATCCACTTGGGCTTGCTGGTTGCTTTGAAAGCCCCTACCTCAGAGAAGGTGAGGCTGTGAGGCAGAGCTCCAGCAAAACTGTTTGAAATTCCCCACAAGAGTCTCCCTCCCTCCTCTGCCTTTTCTCCCAGAGTACATTTCATCAGCATCGGAAGGACTGCTTCCCGGCACTGCCTTCCCTGCTTGGCTGTGGTCCCTGAGGAGCTGATCTAATGAGTGGCTAACACGCATTTGCCAAGGCCTTCCTGGATGTGGTACCTGGGCTTTGTTAATTTTAAAATGCCGCCATCCTTGGCTGAAGACCATTTAATTTCCTCTCATAGCAGTCATTTATTTTTAGCATTTGCTTATTTTTCCTGCACCTTACTAAGGGGGTGGGTGGTGGGCATTAAACCCTGTCTTTAATAAACGAGCAGCCCAAACCAGATTTCTGTCCTGCTGAAGAGGTTGTGCAGACCTTTCTTGGTGGGGTCAGCAGCTGCATAGGTGTTCTTATACAGTGATGCTGTTCTTGCAGCTGGACCAGGGGGAGCTTTCCTAGGAGGCTTCATTCTTTGCTGGCTGGCCAGAGGCAGAGAAGGTAGAGCACCTCTGCACCTGTGCTTCAGTGCAGGTCCTTAGGAGTCCTGACGACGTAGAGATTCTGTCCTGCTTTAGAGGCCTACAGCCTCTTCCCAGGGTCCCTAGCTTGTTCTTGGCCTGGCTGCTTGTTACAGAGGGGTGCTTCCTTTGGCCCAAGAAGGCTGGGCTTTGTGCTGGCTGGTCTTCTGATGTAGTGGTGATCATGGCTATGGTTGTGATTGAGTGCCTTCTGTGTGCCAGGCCCACGTCAGGCACTTCCTGTGTTGGCGCTAATCCTCACTGCAATTTCAACAGGGAAAGATCATTATCCCTATTTTGCAGATGAGGAAATGAAGCTCAGAGATGCCCATGGTTGTCTTAACAAGTGAAAGAGGGAGCCAGGATTTGAAGCCAATTCTCTTTGAATCAGAAATTTTCATTCTTCCTACTAGATATACTGCCTATGGAGGGAAGGGGTGGGAGCAGGGCCATGGATGGGATGGACTAAGAGGTGCCAGGACCAGAGTCAAGTCAGCTTAGTCAGGGTTTCTTGATGACCCACTGGGGTCAAGATATGCTGCATGATTATGAGAAGTCTAAAACCAGACAAACCACTCTCCTTGTTTCAGAAAGCTGACAGGGGGTGCCTGGCTGGCTCAGTTGGGAGAGCATGCAACTCTTGATCTTTGGTTGTAAGTTTGAGCCCCACGTTGGGTATAGAGATTACTAAGAAGAAAAAAAAAGAAATCCTAAAAAAACTGACAATCAGTAAAGGGATAAGCAAATCTCACTTTTTTTTTTTTTTAATTGTGCAATGAAGCAGAATATGGTCAGTGTCCTAGAGAACATCAGCTAAAGTGCCAGGCAGAGATCATGCCATGTAGAGGTGAGATCATGAAAGGAGGCCTTTTGCACAAGGTGGGCCTTGAAAGATGGACAGGAATTTGATGGGTAGAGGTGGAGAATAGAGGGACAGCACTTCTGGAATATCATTACTACCAAAGGACTGGTGTGAGCATAAGTTCACAAAGGTGAGAAAGTAGGAATGTGCCAGATCTAGTTGGAGGTGCTGGCAGAGTCTCAGGACCAGAGAATGCGAAGGAAAGGCCTAGCCAACAGGGGCCACGATCCTCTCAGTCTGTGATAGTCTAGTGTCAGTACCTCTGTAGCTCTAGAGCCACGATTACCTGGGTTCAACTCCCAAGTTCTCCCTCTTACCAGTTATTTACTTTGGCAGATTCTTTCACTTCTCTGTGATTGTTTCTTTAACCATAAAATGGGAATAATAAGCAGATCCACCCCAGAAGGCTGTTTTGAGGTTTAACTATGTAAATATTGTAGTGTTTAGAACAATGCCTGCCATATAGTAAGCACTCAATAAGGGTTGACTACTTTAGTTAGTGGTGGTAATGCCTTAGTTGTTATTATTACTGCTGATTGTGGGTCACTCCAGGAGAAAATTAGTTAATAGTCTGCAGGCAAGCCTATTTTGAATGTGGGTTATTACTTGTCTCATACCAGCACCTTTAGGTAGCTCAGAAGCAGAAAGCCTTTGGAGTTTCTTTTTCCATTCCTTTTCATCTAAGAAGCTGGGCTTAGAACATGAGACCCCAGAGCAGGGCATTTTTATGTGGGACTGGCTCTTGTCCCGGGTGGCCACCTGCCTGATGCTGGACAGTGTGCAGTATTTCCCAGCAAGGAAGGGTGGGTGAGGATGCTGGCCAGGTGCCCAGAATGCCAGCATCATGCCCCCAGAAAAGTGTGCCGGGTTTGCTGTTTCTCCCACTGCTGCTGTGGCCGATTATGTCTGAGTAACAGTCATTTCTAATCCCATTTGGAATCGTTGCTCAAGATAATCCTGTTTCATAGTAATGATATTCCAATTCCAGCATGCACCGATTCTAGTTTGGCAGATGCATGCCTTGACCTCAGGAAACCCAAGACAGTGCTCCCTGGAAAGCAATGCCAGCTCATTTGCCTAACATAACAATCTCAGGGTAACTCCCCTTCTCCAGCACTATATCGAGTCCTGGGGTTCTGTGTTCAGGGTTCTCATGGAGAGTATCATTTGGGACCAGGAGAGCATCCAGTGTTCATCCAATTCAGCTGCCTGGGGAAGGATGTTCCACTTCTAGGGACTGTGATATGGTTCACTCCCACACCTCTTTTAAAGACATCAGATCCACATTGTGCCATAAGCTTCTTGCTTGCTTATTTTTTATTTATTTTTATAAGAGAACAAATCTACACCTTTATTTATTTCTCAGTAAGTTTAAGGGGTACAGCATCACATGAATTCTGTGGCCAAAGGCTTTAGCAGGAAGATTGCTTCAGAATTTGACATGAACCATGCCACTAGTTCCATGAACACGAGTTACTTTTCCCTAGATTGCTCAGGTTTGGTTCAGTGTGCCACCAGGAGTCACTGTGTTGTTCTTTGCTTTGTCCACCTAAGCACATCCCTTACCTAAATAGAATTCAGTTTCATCTCAAGCATAAACCCTTTCAATCTTAAGAAGAGCTGTGCGCTCCCTCTGGTTCCGGAGACCTCACTTATAGTCAGCAAAAATGGCCTTAGACCACAGCCTTTCAGACGTATTTGTTGTTTCAGGAGTCCTTTTCCCAGCAGGCCTCATAGGCTCCAAGGTGGTGGAAAGAAGTGAGCTGCTAATTTAAATAGAGCTGCAGGCTAGTGGATCAGGAGTATACGGTAATATACGGCAACATAGTAGGTTATCTGGGTTTCAGTAGGGTATTTGTCTGTATCTCATTATACCCACATGACTAAAGTATGTTGTGGAGAATAGTTCAAATGGTGAATGACCTGTTTCATATGTTGTGTATATATGATTAGAGACTGGAAAGCAAACTCTAGTGGTGAGCCACGGGGCCCTGTCCTATTCAGTCATTACATCACTGATTCCATTGAGATCATGGATAAATGCCAACCCAACTGGCAGATTAAATGAATTTTAAAGAGAGAGGGAATATGTTGGGTAAAAGAATCAGAGATATTGAAAAAAGAACCCAGTGGGCTAGGACAATGGTTAAATCTGTGGTGATAAACATTAATAGGAATGAGTTTAAGTATATAATTAAAAACAAAAGCCAACTGTAAAATCAAGAGTGAGGAAGACGTAACTTAGCAATAGTAGCAAATAAAGCCCAAGAGCTGACTACAAACTCAGTGTGTGCATCAGCACGTGCAGTTTAAGGCCCCAGAAGTAAACTGATTTAACAAATATTTACTGGGTCTTATGAGTGAGGAACAGATACCTGGTCAGGCACAGCCTCTGCTTTGGGAAGTACATATTCTAATTGTGTGTGACTTAGTGGTGAGGAACAAGGGCTCTGGAAGGAGACTGCCTGAGTTTAAAACCTTCCTTTACCTCTTACTAGCTCTGTTTCCTCATTTGCAAAATGTGAATAACAGCACCTACCTCAGCATAGGGTGGTTATGAATATTAAAATGCACATAAAATTGTTCAGTATGATGCCTAGTGCATAATTAAGTACTTGATAGGTATCTGCTGGTGTTATTAGTATTTTTTGTTTTCTTGTTATTTTCATCCAGAGTTTAGGAAATATAGCAGCCCCAGCATGCTTTGATAGATCATTTGCCTAGAGAGAACCTAGTCGAGGCCCATACTGTAGTGAAATCCCTAACAACCAGGACTTGACCACATTGGCTTATAGGTTCAGCAACCATGTCTTATTGAGCACAGATTGAAAGACACGAAAGATATGGATTATATTTAGAACTAAGCTGAGGATGTGAAATCGAGATCACCTGGGAAACCCTGTGATGGGTGACCTTGTTTCCATTGGCCCTCTCCTTAATGTGCCATGTCGTCCTTGAGCCTTGCCCCAAATGATCTCACATTGTCTAGGTCCACCATTGATTTTGACCCTTGTCCATCTGAATGAGACTCCGTCTTAACCCAGCTAGCTTTATGATCTAACTTACTTTACCATCTGAGAATGTCACTATCCCTGGTACATAGTAGAGGTTCAGGAATTATGGGATAGTAAGGCAGACTAATAGATGATGGTTGGATAAGTAAGGACCAGTGTGGTTTAGGGATATATGTCCCAGGTTTGGCTCCACACAGACCTGGATTTGAATCTTGGTTCCAGTGCTTAATTAATGTGTATGCTTGGGCAACTCATGTTACCTTGCTGAGCCTCAGTTTATTCATTTATAAAATGGGACTAGTACCTCATTGCAAGTGGTATATGGATTTGAAATAGTGAATGTACAGTGCTTCGCACACTGTGGCTACTATATTGTGATTAGTATATCTACCTTTTGAGGGAAGTAAACAAATGATTATTATCCTCTTTTGAGAAAACTGTGGCACATTTCTACTTTGCCTCCTGACAGTCCTTTATTTCCTAAGGAAGCTGGCTTTAAAAAAAAAAAAACTGCCCTCTCCACCCTCTCCATTCCTGGTTCATGCCCCCATGCCACAGAACCTTTAGATTTAATACATGCCGGTGCCTTTGGTCAGGCCACCCTGCTTTCCTGACCAGCCCAGAGACCAGCCAGTAGACTGAATGAGCCACAGCTCATTTGACTTTCCAGCAAACCTCCTGAACTGTGACCTCTTTGCTTCCTCCCTTCATCGAGGTGTGCGCTGGGTTGAGAATAGGTCAACTCTTTGTCTTCTCCTTGGGACCCGTGACACTCATCACAGTGACCCTAGGCTTTGGATGTGGGGGGTAGAGGGGAGGAGGAGTTGGAGGAGCTTCTCCTGAAGCTCAACATTGTGTGGGGACGACCTGGAGCTGGGATCACTGCCCTTCTTGCTTCACCAACTCCAGCTGCTCGCCAGCCGTCTTTGACATGCGCCTGGCCCAGCATAGGCCTCGGCCCACACCACAGGTTTCCTCGCTTTTTCCTAAACAATGTGACAACCCCAAGCCCCTCCGGCCACTAAGAGCAGAAAGCCTTAACGTCGATCGATGTAACTGGCCTCCTGTGCATTGTGACACCCCACTGTCCTGAAAGCAGGAGCTCATCAAGGTCAGTGTGAGCCAACCTTCCTACGTGTGCTCCCACCTCTAATCTAATTACAGCCTGATCAGCAAATTAAAATGCACCCCAAGGGGGCCGTGGCTCCAAAGGGAGTTCCATGAGTCCCAGGAGCTGCCATTTCAGGACCACCCTCCTATTCATTTCCTCAGCTTTGTCTGGGAACTGCCTGGTGGAAGGCAGGAAAGGCCTAGTGCTCAGGAGAGTTTGAAGGTAAAAGTTTTCCACAGCTGAATCTCCTGCAGCCTAGTTTGCACCCTCAAGTGGGAGTTGTCTGGGCAGGCCTGAGACTGTTGCATCTACCATTGTCCTCCACTTCCCACCAAATAAAATAATTTTATTTATTCATCCTTCATTTATTTATGCACTCATTCAGAAAGCATCTACTGACCACTTAGACCCAGGAGCTGGGAATGAAAGTCAAGAGATGGCCCTTGCCTCATGGTTTAGCAGGAAAGGCAAATAAAAGTAAATAGGTGATCATGGTACACTATGATAAGGGTCACCTACCCATGCGGGTGAGTACTACATTCTGGGTAGGTAAATAGGAAGGGCATGGACCCAGGCTGGGGGTCAGAGAAGACTAAGGTGAGTTGGTGACCTTGTCACTGAAGAGCCCTGAACGTGATGAGCACTAACCAATTGAAGTAGAGGAGGACACTCCCAGCAGAAGGAATGGCATATTTGATGGCCTTTGGTGTACTTCAGAAACTTCATTGTTTTCACTTGGGTCCTTAATCCTTCAGTCCATAAGACCCACTAGATTGTCATAAGAATTAGAAGTTCTGCAATTGAAAGTCTTCCTGAAGGAATGAACTTTTAGAACACATGGTCAAGTTCAGTTAATGATTAATAGAAGGGGCTAGGGAATCAATCAGCCCTTTTAAAAAATCATGTCAGTGTTATTGCATGTCTATCCAGCCTGTTGCTTCTAACTGCTGTATCATATTTCATAGCGTGTCCCTTCCACATTTAACTTACCTGTTCTCCAGTGGCAGACGCTTGATTGCCTGCAACTTCCCACTGTCACAGAATGCTGGGATGAACATCTTCCATGTTGCACTTTATGGATCTCTGTAAGAATTGCTCTGGGATGTATATATTCAGAAGTGCTGGGTCATAGGGTAAGGTACTTTAATTTGATAAAGTATATTACAAGATTGGCTTCTAGAATGGCTGCACAGACTGTCCTCACAGTGCATGAATGGTCCCAGAACCCCATGCTCGCTCCAACATTTGGCATTTTTCAGCTTTCTAACTTTTGTCAATATGTTGAATTTAAAGGGATATCTCATTGTTTTAATTCACATTTCTCTAATAACAGAGGAGCTTGAAGATCTCTTCATTTACTTAAATCTTTTTTGTTTGTTTCTTCATCTGTGAATTGACTGCATATCCTTGTCCCATTTTTCTGTTGAGCTTTCTGATCCCAGCTTTGCTGCTAAAACCTGACTTGAGGCAAAGTGCTCCCAAGGTTTGTTAGCTGTCTGGGAGTCAGTATAAGTAAGTGAGGGGCAGTATAGCAGAGGGCTAAGGACATGGACTTTGTAGCCACACTGCCCTGGTTTGAACTCCTTACAGCTAGTGATAACCTTAGGCAAGCTACTTAACTCCTCAGTGCCTCAGTTTTCTTAATCATAACCTGCCTCATAGGGTTGTTGTAAAGATCAAATGTGTTAATAAATATGAAGTGTTGAAAACATGTGGCATGGAGGAAGTATACACAAATGTTAGCTCTTATTAGACGACTGTCTTCCTCCTATTTAGCCACACTCTGTACCCATGAGAAAATAGGTATTTATACTAGCACGCAGTAGAAACAAGGCAGAACTGAGAACTGGTTCTCAGCCTAGGATGGGAGCTCACCCGTACAACCTTCACCTATAGTATTCACAAGGCCCAGTCTTTTTGGTGAGTCAGCTCACGTGGGTGGAGAGAAGAACAGAACAGATTCTGATGCACGCTCAGGAAGGCACATACTGCTGCTAGAGCCAAATCGTTAAAAGACAGACCCCCCAATCCTCCTGGGCTGTACACATCCTGTGAATCTCCAAATTAGGGAAATAGAGTCTGGAGATTATCTCTAGTCTTTGAGGCTAATAGTGGCACTGGTTTTCTTTCCACAGGCCACCAGAGACCAAATCCTGAGCTGGCTCAGAGAATTGCTGATACTCTTAAGTCTTTGCCCAGGGAGAATCTGTGGAATAGTCAGCGTAGATCCTCTGAGGAGAAATGTTCCTTGTGGTAGAAAACATAAGTGCATGGAATGATATACTCTGCCCCCTGTAATCTAGCTGTTAAGACCATGAAGGCCTAGCCCATACACTATAGCCTGTTTGGTACCAGCTACCCAAATTTAAGGCAGTAATACCTAACCCCAAACCTACAAAATGGTGACAACCAGCATGCCAGCATCAGAACAAGGGGAGGCTGCATTTATCTTTTGGTAGATCACCTCAAATAGCAGTGTCTATTTCCCTTTGTGCCATCAGATTCTCTTTTTACACCTGACCTTGTACTCCCCTTGTTAGCCAGATGGGCGATCCAACTTACCATCTCCCTATGTAAGTCACCTTCTTCCAAATACAGTTCTGAACCTGGGGATTTATTTCTGCTTCAGTAAAAAGCATCAAAGAGACAGAAATTACTTCATTTCCAAAGTCTCACTGCTGCTCCTGGTTTCTGCTTTTTCCTTTCCTTGATCTCTGATACCTGTATATTCCTTGGTTTCTGCATACCTACTTGGTTTGTGACCTAGTGTTCTTCTTTAGCCTCTAGTCCTTAACATTTGACCTGGCTTTTGACTCTGTCTCATATCTGTGCTTTACCTAGCCTCTGGCCCTCGGTTCTGTTTTGACTCTAAACTTTTTTTTTTTTTAAGATTTTATTTATTTATTCATTAGAGACAGAGAGAGGCAGAGACACAGGCAGAGGGAGAAGCAGGCTCCATGCGGGAAGCCCAATATGGGACTCGATCCTGGGACTCCAGGATCATGCCCTGAGCCAAAGGCAAACACTCAACCACTGAGCCACCTAAGTGTCCCAATTGACTCTGAACTTCTTAATACTTGTTGGACATGGCCAACTGCTAAGCCTGTTCTTACCAGCTTTGCTTTAGCTTTGTCTAACCTGACTAGTCTCCTACCCTATTTTTGCCATGCTGTAGCCCACAGGTCCAGGAAGTTCTTTTGGTCATCGAAGCTAGCTTTGATCACCAAAGCTAAGCATAGTCATGTAAGCCCTCTAGCCTGATCTGGGCTGGCTTCTCCAAGAAGGGCCTGATCCCCATGAAGGTCTGGATTAGATGCATTGTAAATAATGGCTGTTGGACAGAAAGCCTCCTAGCCATCTGGCAAGGTGTTTGGTGCCACTCTTGGCCACTAAGCAGCCATAGTTCCTTTAGTCCTAGCTATACCCCCTCAGTGGGGCTGCTGCCTTTGAGTTTTATTAAAAGTGAAGGAAATCTTGTCTGAGGTTACAGAATGAGTCACTAGCTTGGTTGCTTACCCTCTTTGGTCTCCCAAGTTTGTGAAGTGAATTGCCCATTCCCTTTGATTGGGTTAGCAGTCCGAGGGCCGAGCCTCGTCACTGTCTTCTCTCCATCCTACCAGACCACTGTCTGCCCTCCAGGGCCAAGGGCAGCATACTTGGTTGCTTGGACACGTCTTGCAGCCTGCAAATTGGACAGATGGAATCAATACTCATGAACCTGGAGAGGCCCAGGTAGCACAGTTAGTGACAGTAGCTGCCTGGAGGGACAGCCTGCCACGGGAGGGGTTGTGATTGAATAGTGATTGGATACAGCAGTTGAGGATTAACCAAATTATGTCCCTTTGAGTTTAGATCTACAAACCTTTCTCATTTGGATTTTAAAACAAGCCACCTTGTGCAGAATATAGCTGTGCTGCCTTAACAGAGCTGTGCCAGTGTGAGTTCTGGGGAGAGGGGCAGTCAGGTATATATCTGGTGCCTACTTCAGTCCAGATTCATATTCATGAACATTATACGGACAAAGAGAAGAGAGCTCATATTTGTGGAGCTCCTTCTACGTGCCATGCACTACTGAGTTTTACATACTTAAAACCTGTGAGGGGGGCATTATTATCTCCATTATTCTGGTAAGGGAATAGGTGTCAGATGTATAGTAATTTGTCCAGGATCACAGACAGTAAATGATAGAGTTTTGATTTGAATCCAGATCTCTCTGTGCCTGTTATAAGATATCATGCTGTTTTCTCAGTTTCAGTGTCTTGATTCTCATTTCTCTTGACTTCCCCACAGACTAACCATAGGGTCAGGAACATAGTAATAATAATAACCAGCATTTGTTGAGCACTTATTATGTGTCAGATGGCGTTCTAAGCACTTTTCATGCATTAACACAGCCATATGAGCCAAATGTTATTATCCGCGATAATTATGAGATTGCAAAATGATGTTCTAATTTCATTGTTCCTTCTACATTTATTAGTTGTCATTCTACAGTAAGGAAGAGCTTTCCTTTCATGCCATTTACTTACTTATTTTCAATATGGAATTATAGAATCTTTTTCACTCAGTAGGTTATAATCCATTACTGTCATTATTCATGTTGATGCTCAGATTGTCCCAGATTTTAAAGCCAGTGTTCTTAACCTCTATACCATATTACCTCTCTTGCAGATATTTTTTCTCACTACTTTCAGTTGGTTTGCCTATCTATAATAACCTTTTTGTACCCCCTTGGCTTTTAGTCTACCAGGAAACAGGAAGACTGATGCCAGTCTTATCCCAATCATGTGTAAACTAAGAGCACATACATCTCCAGGTGAGAACCTGACAGACTCTGCTGTGAATTCAATATCTGAGTTTTAGATATGGATTTTATTTTATTTTATTTTATTATTTTTTTTAGATATGGATTTTAGCTGCTTAGAAATCCTTCTAATTTCTCTTTAGGATTATAACCATATCCTGGATAGATTACCTGTGAAGGGTATTTCTTAAGATCTTTTTAGGTAAGGTGAATAGACACCTGAGACTCAACCTGACCCTGTTAGATCAGTTGTAGGAGAACCTCAGCTACGTGGGAGATGGATTCTGGTTCTTTGACTTACCAGTGAGGACTGTGTGTCTGTGTACATGTAAAATTCATCCTCCATTCAGCAAATAATTGAGCCAGGTTCTATGCCTATTGGAAGATAATGAAATTCCAGCCAGTTGGTACAGGGAAAACCATCAACACTGCTGATTTTAGATTTTGAAAAACTAACAAAGAAGAGAAAAACATTTTAAAACTATAGTTTGACTTTTTAATAGTTACGATAGAGTAATTTTTGAAATGCTTACCATTACGCCTTCAAAAGCATTAACACTTCTGAAGGCCAGTAAGCAAAATATTAACATAATAAGAGAAAAATGGTCAAAACATTATTTATGAAAATAAAGATAGTCAACTATCATTTATGAAAAAAGAAACCCTACTGACTACTAAACATATATATTTTTAAGTTCAGCCTTATTAGCATTCCAAGAAACGCAAGTCAAAAACGGCAGTGTGATTCCATTTCTGTTTACCAGACTGACATATGATTAAAAAAAATAATAAACACCCTATTTTGGTGAAAGAAAGAGATAACAATTACTCTCATCCTTCTTTCTTTGCTAGTAAAAAACAAAACAAAAAAAAGGTACAATCTTTCTGGAATTCAGTTTGATAATATTTATTAAAACTTTTAGGGTATCCCTGGGTGGCGCAGCGGTTTAGCACCTGCCTTTGGCCCAGGACGTGATCTTGGAGTCCCGGGATCAAGTCCCACATCGGGCTCCCTGCATGGAGCCTGCTTCTCCCTCTGCCTGTGTCTCTGCCTGTGTCTCTGCCTCTCTCTGTGTGTCTCTTGTGAATAAATAAAATCTTGAAAAATAAAACATTTTAAAAAGCTTACACTTTGGGACACCTGGATGGCTTAGTCGGTTTAGTGTCTGCCGTCAGCTCAGGTCATGATCTTGGGATCAAGCCCCTCATCTGGCTTCCTGCTCAGCTGGGAGTCTGCTTCTCCCTCTACTTCTGCTCCTCCCCACTACTTGTCTCTCTGTCTCAAAATAAAAATAAATAAAAATCTCAAAAAAAAAAAAAAAAAAGGCTTATACTTTTGACCTAGAACTTCATCTCCTAGAAATTTAGCCAAAGGAAATAATCAGACATGTGTTATTGAACTATTTAAAATAATCTAATGTTTTACAATAGGATATTGGTTAAATAAAGCATACAGTGGTAGAATACTGTATAGCCATTAAAAATGATGTGGTAGACAAATATTTAAAACGTGGAAATTAGGGCAGCCTGGGTGGCTCAGCGGTTTAGCACTGCCTTCAGCCCAGGGCGTGATCCTGGAGACCTGGAATCGAGTCCCACATCAGGCTCCCTGCATGGAGCCTGCTTCTCCCTCTGCCTGTGTCTCTGCCCCCCAATCTCTCTCTCTCTCTCTCTATCTATCTATCTCTATCTCTATGAATAAATGGATAAAATCTTAAAAAAAAAAAACATGGAAATTTTGGGGCTCCTGAGTAGCTCAGTCGGTTAAGCATCTGACTCTTGGTTTTGGCTCAGGTCATAATCCTCAGGGTCATGAGATCCAGCCCCACATCACTCTCAGTTTGGAGTCTGCTTGAGATTCTCTCACTTTCCTTCTCCCTCACCCTTTGCTCCTCTCCCCACTCGCATGCTTGTGGTCGTATGCATTAGCTCTCTCTTTCAAATAAATAAAAGCTTTAAAAAAAAAAAGTGGAAATGTGTGTGTGTGTGTGTGTGTTTAGAGAGAATTTATGTATGATCTTATTTTGGTAAATAAAAATATACATACATTGAAAAAACTGGAAGGATGACATATATCCTAAAAATATTTTCTTCTTTTTAATTATTTATAGTTTCTGAATTTGTTAATAGTGAACAGAGCTTTTTTTTTTTTTTTAAGGAAAAAGGGAAAGCATGCCATAATAAAAGAGAAGTGAACGTATATATGGAGCACTTCCTGGGTCAAGCACACTATGTTCGGTGCTTTACAAATTTACCTAATTTAACCTCACAACAAATCTGTAGTGGCTCCTGCCTCTAGTCCTACGCCCTCTGATCCATTTTCACATAGTACTCTTGGAATTTAGATTAAGGAGAGAGATGTAAAGGAAGATTTTCATTGTTTAATTTAATATTTCAATATGATACACATTTCTCTAGGTCTGTATATTTTGAAGTGGGGAGGAAAAGCATATGTTGTCAAGTCACTTCCTCTTTAAGCCTTTCAGTGGCCTAGCTCCTCTCCCACAGTTTTTCCCCTTACAGTCTCTGTTCCAACTCTGCTTTCTTCAGGTAAAGCCTCTAGGATTTGTGAACTCATTGAGTCCTCCCACCTCACCATTCCAGGTCTGGCAATGTAGCCTTCAAGTCTTAAATTCCTTAAATACCACGTCATGTGGGAGGCCTTTCTTGAACCCCTCCCTTGGTTTCTCACTGTATATGGTACTTATTTCATCATGACCTTTACCACTATAATTTGCTATAATTTATGCTGAATTGCTGTCCTTGCCAGAAGACTGTAAGCTCCATGAGGACGCAGATCCTAGCACCTAGAACAGTGACTACAACACAGTAAGCATTTGATAAATAATTGTTGAATAAATACTTTGTATTTTGTATGTGGAAACTTAGCCTTAGAGAGGTGTTAAATAACTTGACCAGAGCCTCTCAACTAGTGAGTTTCAGAGCTTTCCTTGTCTTCTACACTGACAGAGCTTATGTTCTTTCCCCTATACAACTCACATGAGCAGAAGCATTTCCAATCCCCAAACATGCTCCAGAATCTGAGTTTCTACTTCCTAGGCCCTCCCAACTTTTGACACTTTTGTCTTTCTGATTTCTTCTAGCGTAGTACGGATCCTGCTTGCTGCTGGTGCTGACCCAAACCTTGGGGATGATTTCAGCAGTGTTTATAAGACTGCGAAGGAGCAGGGAATCCATTCTTTGGAAGGTAAGCATCGACTCCCCTGCTGTTCTGAGCACTCTCCTCCCTTCGGTTTCCAGGCAGCCTTGCTCTGTGCCAGCTCTACCAGTAACTCAGAGAGCCTGCAAGTTCCTTATCCTCTGGGAACTCATGGATAACCCAGAAGGCTTGTAATAGATGCCCTTCACAGTCCCTTTGGCTCTGTAATTTATGTCCCTCCAAAAGTCTTAGAGAATAAGATCGAGGCCTGACTTCATGACCAGAGTAGAGAGTGGGGGATACCTATCACTTGGTGTTCCCCTGAAATTGCCTCAGGCCATAGAGCCTCAGCTGAGTGGATCATGGAGCAGGTTTCCATAAAATAATTAAGGCAACTGCATGGAATGTGGCTTTGTTCCTCTTCTACTTCCTGCAGACTTACCCTGTCCCATCCCTCTCCCAGAACTAGAAAGCAGCCTCACTGGTTGGTTTCCTCTGCCTCCGAAGTCCCTCACTACTACTCTGAATACTGTTCCCCCCACCCCTTCTATATGCAAAATGTAATCCTGTCTCTGGAACTGGCCCCTCAATTTACCATTATGACCCAGGATGGATAATGGACTTCTCTGTGCCTTTATGTCTGTGCTGATAAAATGGTGTGGTCATCAGTGCTTCCCGAGGGTGTTTATGTGGGTTGTTTGGACTTCATAAAAAGAGGTGTGTGCACCTATATCAGGGTTTGGTCACATGTCTGTTGGAGGGTAGTTAGGCAAGTCAGTCTTTGTTATTTCTGGTGAGTGGTTCTTCAGAAGTAAGGTCTAGAAGAGGATAGGTTGCTTTGGCTACAAACAGCAATGAATATTTATTTCACTTTTGAGCTTTTGCTTGTTCACAGTGCTCCCCCCCCCACCTGTCCATTATCCTGTGTCACTCAGAGAGGCTGAGTTACCCCTGTTTCCACCCACAAGGCAGCTGAGAAGTACTGCTTTAGGGTTGGCAATGATGCCAGGAGGACAGACCACCATGCAGACTGCCTGAGGGTCAGAACATTGACTGGAGGGAGGTCCAATGAGGTGAGCAGTGTGCTCAGTCCTTAGAGCTGTCAGTTAGGCTACCAGACTAACATAGCTGTGGTAGCCCAGAGCAGAGGTGTCACTGCTATCCCATTGAGGTTTCTCAGATCAGCAGCATGAGAGCAATGTCAAGAGCATCAGAACATTGCTGCCCAGGTGAAGTGTGGTGTTGCCCTCCCCCTGCCTCTCTACCTCTCTACACCTGCTCCTTCTGTCATGCTCCACTGCTGTGGCTAGATCCTCCACACAGCCTTTCCTGTCCTTGGCAATAATTGCAACTTGCCCTCAGCTGCTCTTTTGAATGTTCTCTAAATCTTGGCCTTTTATATGGTTATTTGAACTCTCGTCTGCCCATATGTCTTTCCTCTCCTCCTCAGCTGACAGTTCCATGTGCAGGCCATGACCTACACCTCCTTGGATTCCCCACTGAGCTGGAGAAATTATGTTCACTTTATGTTTCAGAGGAGAATTTCAACAGTACCAAATTTGCTCTATATTTGCTGCCTGTTATGTGGAAACTCATCTTGTGGGCTGTCCTTGCCACTCAAACACAGCATTACTGCCTCTGTCTTCTGTCCAGGTGCTCTCACCAAAAAGCAAAGAGGAGTGTTTGCTGAGGGGGCAGAGTCAGGTGGAAGGGAGGGGATTATTTGAGTGCCTTGTCACTTGCTCTCAGGATCCCCCAGTAGGGCTTAGTCATTATTTTTGATTTCACAGAATCTCTGCTGTGTAGTTTTGTAGGCCAATCTTTGCTGTTGTACCAGTCCCAACCCCCTGCATTCAAGTTTTATATCTTTGTTCTCTCCAGATTGATGCTCATATTTAACATTCTGGATCAGTAGTCAGCAAACTTTTTCTGGAAAAAGCTGTAGAGTGACTTTTAAGCTTTGTGGGCCAGTTGGTCTGAGTTGTGACTACTCAGCTTGATCATTATAGTGCAGATGCAGCTATAGACAACATACAAACAAATATGCATGAACCAATAAAACTTTATTTACAAAAATAGGCAGCAGGCTGGATTTGGCCCACAGGCTATATTTGCAAATCCTATTTTTTGTTGTAGTTGTTTTTTGTTTTTTTATTTTTTATTTTATTTTTTTTAATTTATTTTTTATTGGTGTTCAATTTACTAACATACAGAATAACCCCCAGTGCCCGTCACCCATTCACTCCCACCCCCCGCCCTCCTCCCCTTCTACCACCCCTAGTTCGTTTCCCAGAGTTAGCAGTCTTTACGTTCTGTCTCCCTTTCTGATATTTCCCACACATTTCTTCTCCCTTCCCTTATATTCCCTTTCACTATTATTTATATTCCCCAAATGAATGAGACCATATAATGTTTGACCTTCTCCGATTGACTTACTTCACTCAGCATAATACCCTCCAGTTCCATCCACGTTGAAGCAAATGGTGGGTATTTGTCGTTTCTAATGGCTGAGTAAAATTCCATTGTATACATAAACCACATCTTCTTTATCCATTCATCTTTCGATGGACACCGAGGCTCCTTCCACAGTTTGGCTATCGTGGCCATTGCTTCTATAAACATCGGGGTGCAGGTGTCCCGGAGTTTCATTGCATCTGTATCTTTGGGGTAAATCCCCAATGCAAATCCTATTATTGATATTTTCTTTTTTCTTTCTTCTTTCTTTTCTTTCCTCCTCTCCTCTCCTCTCCTCTCCTTTCCTCTTTTTTGTCAGCTTCCTCGGAACTTTTTTAAAAATCTAACACTAGCCAGCCTACATTCTAGATGGATAGGTAGGTAGATAGACAACAAAAATATTGAAAAAGGCTATTATATTCCTTATGACATAAAGATAAAAATATTAAATGTCTCTTCTTATTTTGTATGATCCATAGATTTAGTGAGTAGGCTTTCTTTGAACTCTTTTATTTACTGATAACATTCCTATCTAGCAGGGATTGGTGAGTTAGGCAAGATCCCTGCCATCAGTGCTAGTCTTTCGTTTAAATGTTTATAAGGACTGAATTTCTTACAGAGCCTTGGAGCACGTAATCATGACAGCTTTTTTTTTTTATTTTTAAATTTTTTTTTAATTTATTTATGATAGTCACAGAGAGAGAGAGAGACAGACAGAGAGAGAGGCAGAGACATAGGGAGAGGGAGAAGCAGGCTCCATGCACCGGGAGCCCGATGTGGGATTCGATCCCGGGTCTCCAGGATCGCGCCCTGGGCCAAAGGCAGGCGCTAAACCGCTGCACCACCCAGGGATCCTCATGACAGTTTTGAAGCGTTACTCAACGTACACAACTGTATCCACCAAACCTCATTTTTTTCTAGCTTCCATTTCTCATGTTGTCCACAGACTTTTAAGAGATTTTCTTAGGTTTCTTGATAAAATAATAATGTGTTTAGCATTTGTCATAGTTTTTTTGCCCAATAACTGTTTCCCCAAAAGATACTAAGTTATTCTGGCATGGTTTGGTCTTGTCCTTAGGGAGCCCATACTGATACTTAATAATTATTGAAGTGCTTAAGAACCATTAAAAAAAAATACATTCTAGATTCTCTTCAGAATCACTGATGAACTCACTCTTCTGCAGCTTGCAGGATGTACCTTTCTCTGCATCTTTTTGTTGTTGCTGTTTGTTAAATTCCAGACTACATTGCCTGCCACAGTCTCCAGCAGCTTATCCAGTTTTCCCTGGCATATCAGTTTGAATGTGCTCTACCCTCCCAAGTTCATGTGCTCAAGGCCCAGAAAAGTGACAGTCCTTTAGGATCATCCCAGGGCTCTCCTCTCTCCTTACCAAGCCTTTACTCCTTCTTAACCAGATTTTTCTTTTTTTAATGTAAAGATGCCTCATTCTTTCATCCATTCAACCACTATTTATTGCCTACTATATCTCACTCTGGGTCATTCTCATTGGTGAAGTATACAGAAAAAAGAATCTTGTGGTTCTCTTTCCTTTGGATTGGATGGACTTTTTCACAGGAGGCTACCTGATTTACAGGATGTGTGAGGAAGATAGAAAAAACAAGAGTGTGTTTAGGCAAATTCAGAGGAAAGTCACAGGCTCCATTAGACAGTCCTTCACTACTGGAACAGAATCTGTGCTAGGTCCATCAAATATACTAAATTTAAAATATTTCTGTGGGCCTTGTACTGTGCTCAGTACTGAAAGGAGGGTGTTGAGTTGTAGTTCGTGACCTTGGCAGGACCTCCCTAAACCCCAGTAATTTTTCCCTTTTCTACCTTATCAGTATTGTGAACATCAAGAGATAAAATATATGATGTGTGAATCGTAAAGTGATCTATAGTTGTAATTGCTTATTAGTTTTATTTCTTTATAATGCAGCATGCATTTACTGAGTGTCCGGCACTTTGCCAGATGCTGGGAATGTAGAAATGAATATACATGGTCTAGCCCCCTAACAGTGTTCCAAGTGAGAAGACAGACCTATGCACAGGCACCACAGTACAGAGTGATGAATTCAAAGGTAGATGTACAAAAAATGTAGATAGCACTGACATAGGCAGTGATGAGCTCTACCTAAGGGCAGGCTGCTGTCTAGGAAGTGTCATAGCGTAAGTGACTTTGAATTGGGTCTTAAGGATGAGTGAGAGTGTGCCAGGCAGACTAAGAGGGGTGGATCTTCTAGGTAAAAGGAGCATCACATGCAGAGACATGAAGTGGGTGGATGACAGCCAGTGGACTCATCTGCCATAGTGCTGAGGAGAATAGCAAAAAATGAGACTAGAAAGGGAGGCAGGGTTCCACAGGAGAAGAACATTGTAGGACAGTTCTAGGGTGCTCACACTGTTTTCTGAAGGTCATTAAAGGATTTTAAGCAAGGGGATGCTTGGTTTACATTTGCATTTTATATGGATCATTCTGACAGAGTCGGGATGAATTGGAGGGGAGAGATTAGCAATGGCTCTTGACCTTTAGGGGATGATGGACCTCTTTGAGAATTGGCTAGGAAGCTATGCTCCTCTCCCCTAAAGTGCACTTATAATTTCTGCAGATTTGTAAAAGTGATCTTTGGGAATGAAGAAAGTAGACATTAAAAAAAATTACTAAGAGGTTGAGTTCTTAGCAGAATGTGGAAGTTGATGGAAAAGGAGGCATCCATGGTGACATCCAGATTTCTGATTTGGGTGAACAGTGGATGTGTGGGTCTGAAGTTCAAAGGAGAAGTCTGGCAGGAGATAGGGATTTAGGAGTCACCAGCATTTGCTTGGTAGTGACTGCAGTGCATGTGACTAAAGTTGTCAGGGAAAAAAGTGAAGGTAAGAGGTGAGGGGAAAAGCTCCTTACTCAGGGTATAGCATCTAAGGTGTAAAAAGGAAAAGAGGATCCAAACAAGGTTACCAAAGGTATCAGAGAAGTTGCTTTGTTTTCTCTGAGAGAGGCTCTTTATCTGTTCTGCTCAGAACAGGCATGGTCTAGGAAGGAAGGAAACTACTGTGACCTCCTTTCTGAGATTTTGTCATCAGCTGCCCCATTTCTATTGAAACCCTTCTGTTTTACATATGGCCATTGCTCCTTAGCAAGAAGCCTGGTTAGTCGGGCACATTACAATATTTCCCATCCTTGTCAGGGTTGGTGTTTTTAGGCAGAGAGCAGGTCTGCTGGTGCAAGTGATGCAGGAGTGTTTGGCATAGAAACCATGTTGGCCTGACTGTTCTGTCCATTCTCTTCAGCCCTCAAAAGTGGCATCTTCAAAAGCATAATGGTGTTGTGGAGAAAGAAGAGACTTTAGTGCCAGGCAGCTATCTAAGCTCTATTCGTCAAAGTTCTGTAACTTACTAGCTGTGTGATCTTGAGCAAGACGCTTAAGGTTCTAGAATTTCCGTTTTCTCTTCTGCAACATAGGAATAACAACAGCCATCTTACAGGGTTGTTAGAATGACTGGAGATAAGTAAAGCAGAGTGTGAAGGATAGCGATACCTGATGAAGAATTTCTCTACTGAGGTGGGTTTTGACTCCCTGTAAAGCTGCCTTGGAGATACTGAGCAATTCATCACTCAAGGGGCATTGACAGAGACTGGATGTTTGCCCATCAGGGATTCTGAACAGGGAATTCTTGCCCTGGGTCATTGAATAATGTGGCCTCCAAGGCCCATGTCAGCCATGTGATTTTTAAGGTTGTAGAAGCTTTAGGCTCACCATCAGAACAAGTAATGTATTTACAAGTGGGATTTGAGCTGGGCTCTGGAGGACGGAAAGAAAGTGAAAAAATATATTCTAATCAGGGGAACCACAGCTTGAGCAAAGGCACATAGAGGGGAGACATGTGGAGGGGAGCATGGAGATTACTGCTGTTTCTCTACTAATTCATTCCCTGATCTTGACCACATTCCATTCAGTACCTTGATCGCCATCCATGCCCACTCCCAGAGAGTTCCACTTGTGGCTGGCTGATGGGTGGTGGGTCCCAATCCTCAGGTGGAGGAGGCAGTAAATTAATGGTAACAGTAAACAAGTCATCCAGCCAGGGATGCTGCAGGCTGCTTGTAAGTAACTGTTATAAACATTGGGTGTCTGGGGCTGTCAGAAATGCAAGCGAGCACTCTAAGCGCCTCTCGTATGTACAATTAAAACAATAAAACACGGCAGAAACATGGCCAGAACAGGATATAAATCAGCTTCTCTTCTCAGCTCCAAGTGGTGGCTGAATAAAGATGAGTCCTATAGAAGCTGTGTTGGCATAGGACCCTTCCGGGGGTAGAGGGCCTGATTTGACAGGCTGTACCTTCCAAGGCCAACCCCAACAGCCTGGGCGGTCCCCCTCCCACAGCTCCAGAGGCTGCAGGTCCTGGCCTGCTCCAGCTGACCTCCCCATCTCTGTGTCTTCAGATGGGGGACAGGACGGTGCAAGCTGGCGCATCACAAACCAGTGGACAAGTGCCCTGGATTTCAGGAGATGGCTAGGAGTTCCCACTGGCGGTAATGGAATGGCTCTCTATAATATTTCCCCCCTTCCCCAGGACGTGCCAGGGAATGGTCTCATCCTGGCTCATCTATTCAGTATAAGTTAACCACCCAACACCCACCATGTGCCCAGCCCTACCTAGGGACAGCAGAGAGAATATATGCCCTTGGAGAGCATAGCAATGGAAATAATTATGCTCCCAAGGACCTAAGAGTCACCTAGAGGGCTTGTTAAAACATGGATTCCTGGGCCACACTCCCAGAGATTATGATTCAGTGGCCCTGGAGCGGGAACTGAGATTTTGCATTTTTCACAGCTCTCCAGTCTTTGAGTAGTGTGATCTAGACTACAAATTTTAGTTCAGGCCTTGGGCTTGAACTGCTTTTATTTATTTATTTTTTTTCCTTTTCCAAAGATTTTATTTATCCATTCACGAGAGACACAGAGAGAGAGGCAGAGACACAGGCAGGGCGAAGCAGGCTCCATGCCAGGAGCCCGATGCGGGACCCGATCCCTAGACTCCAGGACCATGCTCCAGGCCGAAGGCAAACCGCCAAACCACCGAGCCACCCAGGGATCCCCTTGAACTGCTTTTAAAACTCATCTGGGCCTTCTCCTTGGAAGATACCTTATTTTGCCACTTTAAGCTTCACCCCTAGTTAGGCTGTGTACTTATGCCATGGTATTATGGGTAGTATAGAACACATAATAGCTATGATACCTGCAGCAATTTTCTGCATCTCACAGATGCTCTGTCTTCTTATCTATAGGATAAAGGTTATCAGAAGAGTCAGATAATATATTGTCCCTAGCCTAAAACCCAGAATAGAAGGAATTCCACTAATGTAAATTTCTGTTTTTATATCATCCTCTTTATCCTTATCATCATACTCCTGTGAAATTTTATTCAGACTCTTTGACATGGCCTTCTACATGCTTTTCAGTAATAGCAAACTGTTGTCTATAGAGAGCCAAATGACTTTGGGCATTTCTCTTTATTTCCCTGAGACTTGATTTTTTCATTTGTAGGGAAAATTATTTCCTACACCATTGGCTTATTATAAAGATCACACTGAAGTACTTATGAAAGCACTTGAAAATACAAGGCATCATGCAAATGTTTGGGGGTACTAGCAAGAAAAGTAATTAATAATAAAGATTGAAGACTTTGACAGGTATTCAGTCAGAGATACAGATAACAAGGATTATCAGAGCTCAGAAAAGAGAATCTTTGTTTGAAGCAATCAAGGAATTAAAATGGGGGATCCCTGGGTGGCGCAGCGGTTTGGCGCCTGCCTTTGGCCCAGGGCGCGATCCTGGAGACCCGGGATCGAATCCCACGTTGGGCTCCCGGTGCATGGAGCCTTCTTCTCCCTCTGCCTATGTCTCTGCCTCTCTCTCTCTGTGTGTGACTATCATAAATAAAAAAAATAAATAAAAAAATAAAAGGAATTAAAATGGTATCTGAGCCCCAGAGTATAAGAAATTTTTATGGAAGGCCTGTAGGTGGGTACAGTTACTTGTGAAGGGGTGTGTTATATCCCAAAACACCAGGAAACAGAAAAATGTGTTTCAGGCTGTTAAGTGAATGTGTTCAGGTGAAGCATCCGCATAGCAGATTTATTTTGAAGAGTAATGAACAGTAAAGATGCAGTTTTAGTACACTGGGGCCAGAACAAGATGCTTGGACTTTGTCCTTTAGACAGGAGGAGCTCTGAAGGTGAGGAGAGGGTACCACAGGTACAGATCCCTTCCAGGGTAGGGAGGCAGAGGAAGTGGTAATAAAATGGTGATGATAAGACCACTCCAGCAGCAGGGTAACACTGACTGATACTGTGTGCCCACAGCAGCTCTGTGATGCAGGCACTAGAGGAAACTGAGGCAGGGGCATATAGCCTAATGCCAGCAGAATTGTCTCCTGCTCTTACACAGAACCCAGCAACCATAGCAGCCTGTATGTGCTCCACACCTAGCCCAGAGCCTCTGCTTGTCCAGAATCTTGGAAGCCTTGGGAATCTGCCAGCTCAGAGCTGTTGGGGCAAGTTATTATTTTTAATAATGTCCATGCCTCTTCCTCATCATTGTCATAGCCTTGTCGCCCCTCTAAGGCCAGTGGTTCTACGTCTCATTTCTTGGCAATGCCAGCCACTGTAAAGTCACCAGGATGGACAGTGCACTGTCAATCCATCACGCCTGTTAGCCAACTTCAAGATGAAGTGTATCAGCCAGTTAGGTTAATTGTTTCCCTCCTTTTAGCCAAATAAATAAATAAATAAATAAAATAAGCAAGCAAGCAAGCACATTTATATGTGTTTGACTAGGAGAGGGAAATAGACTAGTTGACATGTTTTATTAAAAAGAATAAATTTGATACATTTAGAAAAACAAGGAAAAGTGGGATGGGGTGGCAAAGAACTAGTCCTGTGATTTTCAACTGATTTACATATTTTGTGTATAAATATTTTTTCATCAAAAGTTCCAAATCAGGGATGGGTCCCACACACCACACAAAATATATTAGAGACATTTATATGGATAGCAGGAAGGGAGACAGAGGGCTGAAATTTTCCAGGCACCCAGTGATTGATGGGGGCTGAGGCTCCCCCTGACGCTTTATTGAGTTTCCGATGATTATCTCTCGCTGAGACATTTTTTACAGATGACGGTCGAGCTGTCACAATGGACCATGGGGGAAAAAAAAACAACAATAATAACACTTTAATCTTTTTACTGCACTGCTCCCTAGTATCTCAGATTCATCTTCCCTGACGCACGCAGTTCATTATTCTGCCCCTCCCTGGATGGGAAATAAAGGAAAATAAATATATATGTAGACACACTTACCCACATACATACACACACACGGACTGGATATAAAAGAGACCACCTCAGAACCAGAGAGAGGCAGAATTTATTGTTCTTTTTGCAAGTGTTGAGGTTTATTAGTAGAGATGCTGGGTTGGCTTGGAATTGGCTATTAATTACAGCATTTTGTATTTGTTTTTTATTGCGAGTTTTTAACATTTTGAAGAAAAGGCAGAGAAGAGGCAAGCAGGTGTAGAGATGGGGAGCACAGAGGGACTGAGTTTGGCCAACCAAGTAGCATAACTGGCTGAAAGGCAGAGGGCAGACTCTTCCTCTTGTTGCCAACCCTACCTGAAGGATCCCTGGAGCTGAAAGATGGGATGCTTTGGTTGGGATGGGGGCAAAGAGGGGGCCATGGGGAGAAGTTAAGCTCAAAGTACGATAGGTCACCTCAGAAGGATTCTAAATTGCTGTGACATGTTACTGTTGTGAGAGTTAGATGGGAAGAAGGGGAGGATCAAACAGTGTTGATGGGTCTACAGACAGAAGAGTAACACATTCTTAAGAGTTTGTGCCACACTTTGAGTTTGATGATATGAAGATGACACGTGGGCTATGGGAAAGCTCTACCTGGGTCTGTGGTTAATGAAGAAGGAGTCCTGGGGGGCACCTGGCTGGCTCAGTTGGTGGAATGTGTAACTCTTGATCTCAGGGTTGTAAGTTCAAGCCCTACTTTGGGCATAGAGATTACCTAAAAAATAAGATCTTTTTTAAAAAGGTGGGGAGCCAGGCGGAGGGGGGGGGTCCTGGACCAGAGAGGATGCTACACTGTCTAGTACCACAGGCAGGGTCCATAGCCCGTCTTCTTTTTTTTTTTTTTTTTTTAATTTTATTTATTTATTTATGATAGTCACAGAGAGAGAGAGAGAGAGAGGCAGAGACACAGGCAGAGGGAGAAGCAGGCTCCATGCACCGGGAGCCCGACGTGGGATTCGATCCCGGGTCTCCAGGATCGCGCCCTGGGCCAAAGGCAGGCGCCAAACCGCTGCGCCACCCAGGGATCCCCCATAGCCCGTCTTCTTAAAGTTTCAGGCCAACCTTCCTACTCTCCCCACTTCCCTTTCATGGGGATGAGAAAAGATGAGCTTGAGGTTTTTAGGAGAAGGCTGCCCTTGATGTGTGCCTTCAGCAGAGTAAGTGCTGACCCAGTCTTCCCTTTAATTCTTCATACCTTTTCTGAGCTCCTCCTAGAAGGCAATAAAGAGATAGCAGAGACCTGTTTTTTGTTTTTAAGATTTTATTTATTTATTCATGAGAGACCAGAGAGAAAGGCAGAGACATAGGCAGAGGGAGAAGCAGGCTCCCTGCAGGGAGCCTGATGCAAGATTCATTCCCAGGACCCTGGGATCACGACCTGAGCCAAAGGCAGATGCTCAACCACTGAGCCACCCCGGTGCCCTAGCAGAGTCCTGTTCTTAAGATAAAAAATTTTCTAGTCCATAGGCAGAGAACATAGTGTCTGTCAGGACCATTTTCAAGTGGGGTCTTATCTTCCATCCATAGGCCAGCCTAGATGGCCATGAGTGCATTCTCTCTATGTAGGATAAAAAGATCTATAAGACACAGTGTCTATCCTTCAAGAACTCGTTCTCTGCTTGGGGAGACAAGCTTACCATCCACTCCCTAAGGAAGTATTTATCGAGCACCTGCCATGTTCAAGAATATACACGAGGCAATCTGCGAACATATAAGACTATGTAAAAGAGAATGTTAACTAACATGATGTAGACTAGGTATTACTGGAATGCATAGAGGAAAGGGAGATCAGTGAAAATCAAACTACTTACAGTAGTTATAAAGGATGGATAACACGTAAAGAAAAGGCATAATGAAGTCATGTAATCACATAGAGAAAAGAGTACAAGCCTTGGAGTTAAACAGAGCAGCTCAGTTATTGAGTATTAGTGATCTGAAACAAGCTACATAACTCTGTAAGTCATGTAAGTCTATGTAATTTCCTTATAAATTAAATAGAAATTATAACAACCTAGTGTGTCTGGTTCTTGGGAGGAAAACAGTTGTAAAGTTCCTTGCACAGAACCTGGCACATAATAAGTAAGTGCTCAATAAATGGAAGCTGTTATTTTCTTCCCCAAGAGTTACATATTTATTTATCTGAGTATTGAAGAAAGAATTTTAGTCCTGGGGTAATAGGCATCAAGACTCAACCTATGGCCCCCTACTGAGTATGAAATGGGCTCCCTGCAATGAGTCTAGCATACTCTACAGTGCTAATGTGAGAGGTGATTCTGGCCAGAATGAGAGTGGTACATCAGGAAGAGGAAAGGGCACAACAATAAATATATTACCATTATTGAGTGCCTGCTGCATGCCAGGCAGTGTGCTCACCTCCTTATATACATTTATTTTTAAAGATTTTATTTACTCATTCATGAGACACACACACACACACACACACACACACACACACACACAGAGGCAGAGACACAGGCAGAGGGAGAAGCAGGCTCCATGCAAGGAGCCCAATGTGGGACTCAATCCCGGGACTCCAGGATCACGCTCTGAGCTGAAGGCAGGCACTAATCTGCTGAGCCACCCAGGGATCTATAATTTTTTTAAATACAGTAACTTTGTTGAGATTTAATTCATAGTGCATAGTTCAGTCACTTAAAGTGTGTAAGTCAGGCACGTTGGTGGTTAAGTGTCCGACTCTTGATTTTGGGATTTTGGCTCAGGTCATGATCTCCAGATCCTGGGATCCTGCCCTGTGTCAGGCTCTGCACTCAGTGAGGAGTTTGCTTAAGATTCTCTCTCTTCCTCTGCTCCTCCCCCCACTCATACTCATGTATGTGTGTACATGCTCTCTCTCTCAAATAAATAAATATATATTTTTTAAAGTGTGTAAGTTAGTGATTTATAATATATTCACAAGAGTTGCGCATCCATCACCACAGTCAGTTTTAGAGTATTTTCAAAACTCCATTCCCCATTTGCTCTCAACTCCCCCTAACTTTCAACAGCCACTGATCTTTGTTTCTATAGATTTGCATATTCCTACCAGCTGTGTATGAGGGGTCCACTTTTTCTGCATCCTCAGCAGCTCTTTTTATTGCCATCTTTGGCCATCCTGGTGGATATGAAGTTGTTTCTTGTTGTGGTTTTGACTTGCATTTCCCTGATGGCTAATGACATTCCCCATATTTTCATGTGCCTTTTGGCCATTTGTATATCTATCCACTCAGATCCCTGGTCTTTTTTTCCTGCCTGTTCTGATGCCTAGACATTCCTGGCTGCTCAGGAGCAGGACAAGGCAGGTAGAGGTGGGATGGATTTGACTAGCCATGCATCTTTCTTGTGTTCATCATAAGAACATTAGAGTAGGAGGGACCCTCAGAGACCACCTAGTTTGGTGCTGGTTTGGTACATTCCCAGGCCCTGCCTACTGAACATTGTTGAGATGGGGGACCAAGAATCAACACTTTTTATAAGTAAACAGGTGATTTTGTTCCCACTAAAGTTTAAGAACCATTGGTATAGAAAAACTCTTCAACTTGAAAAATAGGGAGTCTGTGGCACAGAGAGATTGAAATGTATTCCAAGTTAGTGAATGAGTCATTTTTAAATCCAGCTCTCTCATCTCCTGATCTGTTGTTCTTGTTCACTATGTTGCTTAATTCCTTAACAAACCGTTGTGTGCCCATAGCTTTCAGGATAGAATCCAAACCTCTCTCAGACTTAGGCTTCTGCCTCCCTGGATGACCTCACCTCTGCCCACAGCTTCCTAGGCTCACTGAGAGACTCAGTTTCTTGAATATGGACAGGTAGTGCAGTCCTCACCCTCTGGTCTTTGTACCACTTTCTTTCTTAGAAAGCCCTTCTTCCCCTTTCCACTGGGCAAGATCCCTCCATCCTCAAGACAGTTCTTCTGGGTGATTTCCTCTCAAAGCCACAGATGTGTCCCATGTTTGCTGCCATCAGACCCTGTACATGTGTGACTCTCATAGCACTTACTGTTCCAAGGTACTCAGTGGTTGTGTGCTCATGGACAGGTGTGTGGTTGAAAGCTCTTGTGTGTTCATTGCTGAAGCTACATAAAATACCGAATGAAGTGTGGGATCCCTGGGTGGCTCAGTGGTTTAGTGTCTGCCTTCGGCCCAGGGCGTGATCCTGGAGTCCTGGGATCGAGTCCCACATCAGGCTCCCTACATGGAGCCTGCTTCTCCCTCTGCCTGTGTCTCTGCC
The DNA here is from genome assembly GCF_003254725.2 of Canis lupus dingo. Classification (NCBI taxonomy): domain Eukaryota; kingdom Metazoa; phylum Chordata; class Mammalia; order Carnivora; family Canidae; genus Canis; species Canis lupus. The sequence continues at coordinate 25,999,674 of NC_064263.1, forward strand.
TCTCTTCTCTCTCTCTCTCTCTCTCTCTCATGAATGAGTAAATAAAGTCTTTAAAAAAATAGTGAAGTGATGCTGTATGAAATACATACAGAAAATGTTATAAACTAGTTAACTATCATCCATGAGGAGCCTAGGATCTAGATGCGGGGTCAGAGGGAAATTTTAATGCAAGAAAGTATTATAAGAGGTGTTGTTGCTGAGTGAAGTAAGTCAGTCGGAGAAGGACAAACATTATATGTTCTCATTCATTTGGGGAATATAAATAATAGTGAAAGGGAATATAAGGGAAGGGAGAAGAAATGTGTGGGAAATATCAGAAAGGGAGACAGAACGTAAAGACTGCTAACTCTGGGAAACGAACTAGGGGTGGTAGAAGGGGAGGAGGGCGGGGGGTGGGAGTGAATGGGTGACGGGCACTGGGGGTTATTCTGTATGTTAGTAAATTGAACACCAATAAAAAATAAATTAAAAAAAAAAGAGGTGTTGTTGAACAATAAATAAGTAACTGGTAAATGGGTACACATAATCAGCATGACAGGTTCCAGGGCAGAGCTGGGAGGAAAGGACTTCTTGGAAGAGGAGGCTTGGACAGGGTTTCAAGGGTTTCTCTCCAGGATTTGGAGAGAAAGGAGATTAAGGGCCTTGCCCTCCCTGGGGATGGTCTCATGGTGACCCCTCACAGGGAGTCTCCCTTTTGCCCCAATCCTCTGCCTAAAAACAAATACAAGAAGTAAACCTGACTGCGTCTGCAGAGGATGTGGTCTGCCCATGCTGGCCCTAGGGGGGCTGTCTCAGGTTGTGGTGAGGATTTAAGGAGGTGGTAGATGCAGAATATCTTGAACATGAGGAAGTTAAGAGCCCAGAAACTTCTTCCCCAAGACTCTTGATAAAAATTTAACCCAGATCCTGAGCTTCAAGCCAGGTCAGCCAACCCCGGTTTATGTGAGGCTTGATCCTGCAGGCATTGACAGAAGCTGGGCATGGAGAAATATAGAGGATAGAGGTGGAAAGGCTCCGGATCTGGTTCTGGTCCACCACCAGTGCAGGTTGGGCAGACCACCCAACCTATTTACCTCTGTCTTTTAATCTTTTGATAGAGTAAATGGTATCTATCCTAAGTTGTCTTAGGGTGAGGAAACAATCGCATTAAAGTGCTTTCTAAACCATAAAATGCTGCACAAATGTAAGGGGTTATTCTTGCACTTGTCAGATTAGTCATAGAGGTTCTCTCTCACTGAGACATGCTCACATCTAGACATGCAAAGGCACTGCTAGACACTCTGTGCCATTAGGTGGCACAAGTTCCTGGGAGTGGCAGGTAGAGGCTGGCTGAATCTGAGGGAGGGCACTGGTAACTAGAGTTGCCTTTCCTCTGCACAAGGCAGCGGTAATAAAACTTTTATTATCCAGAGACCACCCATCTTGCTGCATATACCTTTTTTCAAAGTCTTCCCCAGTAGACTTTGCAAATGAGGACAAGTGCCATGTCTGATTCACGTGTGTGTCCCCAGTGCTTAACCCAAGGGAGAGAACAGCATTAGTATATATTTGTAGTGATGTTTAAAAAAACCCTATTATCAAAAAACCCAACCCTATTATCAGATTTGGTTCTCATAACATTTAAATATTTATTCAGTATTTCTCAGATTATTTCTTATCATACCCATTTTACAGATAGAAGAACTTATTAGTAAGTGGTAGAGCTTGGATTCGGGACTGTAAGACTCTTTTTTTTTTTTTTAAGATTTTATTTATTTACTCATGAGACACAGAGAGAGAGAGAGGCAGAGAGGCTTCCTTCCCTGCAGGAAGCCCAGTGTGAGACTTGATCCCGGGACTCCAGAGTCAGGCCCTGGACTGAAGGCAGCACTAAACCGCTGAGCCACCCGGGCTCCCCCTGTAAGACTCCTTTATCTTAAATCCCTGTTCCTTATTGTAGGAAGCAGTAGTGGTTTTTTGCAATTTCAGCAATGCTGGCAAGTGGCCAGGGCTGCGTGAAGGGCTTTAGGGACTCTTCCACCTCTGCTTATTCCTTGGCATTGCTGAGTCCAGGGAATCCTGCTGAGTGAACATTGGGCACCTACTTGCTACAGCACCATGGACTTTGCATCATCAGAAGGCAGAAGTCGGAGCAGAAGGATGACAGTGCAGTGTATTGTCCTCCCTGCGGTCAGAGGGGTGAAGAGACGTGACTGGCTGGCTTAGAGAAGAAACAGGAGCCCAAGCTCTTCTTTCCATGTGCTGGAGACAGGCTGGTAAATAAATGGCTTTGCTGGGAATGGGTCGTTTCCCTGTCTGAGGATCAGCTGTAAAGATCACCTTGCTGGGCAGCTGATGAGCCAGCCTTGGATGAGTCACTTTAGCTTCCATGGATTTACTTACTCCTCCTCAGTGAGCATGGGCAAATACGTGAGGGCACACGCTATACCTCCCACACACACACACCTCCTTTCTGCTGTTAGCAATTGTTTTTGGCTAGAGAATAGTATGACCTCAAATGATCTGGGGCTTCAGCAAGATTTTCTGCAATAGGCTTCTCAAACAGGGTGATATGAGGAAAAGAGCTTACTCCTGAGAGTGCAGAATGAGCCTGGCTGACCTGGACTAGTTCCTAGCTCTGGCACTGATTGTAGCACCCGTCTTCTCAACCTCAGTTTTCTCATCGGTAACATGAGAGAATAAACTTACACCTCCCGGGGTTATTCTGAAATAAATAAGGAAAGGAAAATGCTCTTTTACAAATGATGCCCTACTCAGTCCCATAGACCGTTCTGGGGAACACTAGTACTGCAGGATTTTAACAAGGAGAAGGTAGAGAGAGGCTGTCAAACAGAAAACTGCTGACACCAAATTAAACAGCTGACTCTTACTCAGCACTGTGCCTTTCAGAAGGGAAAAGTATATGCAGGATTCCCCAAATGGAACCACTTTTCACAGAGAGAATGCACTTTTGGAAGCACAAGACCAGATGGGAAGGATAATAGCTGACATTTACTGAGAGGTACTATATGCCAGGCACTGTTCCAAGCCTCTTTACTCATAGTCTTGTTTAATTCTTACAACATTCCATGAGAGGCTACTGTTATCTCCATTTACCAATAAAAAAACTGGGCACAGAGAGTTTAGGTAAGTTACCTAAGATTACACAGTAAATTCAGAGCTGGGATCTAAACACTGGGGTCTGGCTCCTGAGCTCACTTATTTAACGGCCACCCTCTAAAACAAGGTAATACGAGGACCTTATATATGTATTCTGTATTCATTAGCTAATTCAGCAAGTATTTGAATAGCCCATATTTATGTCCAGACACCATACTAGACACTGGGCATACAACTGTAAAGACAGTCACACTTGCTATCCTCAATGAGCATTTGGTCTAGTACAAAACATAGTCAAGTAAACAGACAATTGCAACCAAATGTACTAAATACTATAAATGAGAGATACTTAAGGTGCTGGGAGGTGGGGGGCTCTCTGGAGGAATAATTGCCTCAAACTCAGGAAGAATCACTGGAGGAGGGGACTTCTAATCAAAGGCCTAAAATGAATTGGCGTTAGTCAACTGAAGGCATGGGAGGGGAAAATGTTCTAGGCAGGGGAATAGTATTTGCAAAAGCTCAGAGGCAAGAAGGTACATTGGGAAGGGGATGATGAGATATGAGACCTCAGAAGTGAGCAGGAGCCCTCCTCATAGACCTTCTTTATTAGCTGGGCTATGGCACTCTGCTGACTCTGCTGAATAACTCCAGCCTTGTTTCTTAAGTTCACCTGCTTTTTATGGTAAGCACCATTTACCTCTGTCATTGTGTTTATGAAACAGTGTTATAATTTGTCTATTCCTGATTCTTGCATTAAACTATTAATTTCTTAAAGTCATTACTCATTAGTATGTCTTCAGAAGCTATCACAATGCACTGATGCTCAGTAAATGTTGTTTGTTGAATGAATAATGTGTTTTCTTTGTAAAACGAATTCTATCCTTCCTGCTTTCTTGAGCCAACTATCACTTTTCCTCAGGTTCATCATTATATCCAGCAGTTAGTGTCCTATGTGGTAGTTCAGTGGTGCCCTCAGGGGCTTTTGAGGTGCTGTATTCTGTGACTTCCTCTTTCAGCTTTTTGTGCTATTTTTTTCCCTTCCTGCCTGGCCAGCACTTGACTATAATAAATTTGCTGGATTCTGAAGCCTCCTCCCCGGCCTTCTTGTTTGTTTCTCTTAATCTGTAGTGGGCTAGAAACAAGATCACTTACCATGATTTGATAAGACTGTTTGTGACTAGGAGTTAGTAATCTCTGAATTAGTTCCTAAAGAGCTCTCGTATGGGAAAAATGCAGGTGCACGTGGGACTTGCATGTTAGCTACTCAGAGGCCTTCTTCCTGTTCTCCCTGCTCTGGGAAAGGTCAGACAATACTTGGGGTTGAGGGCGGTCCTCAGTCTGGAGAGCCTCTGTGTGAGGCAGAAGAGCTGATCTACCATTATTTGTCTAAACTACTGTTCTTCAGCTATACACTCCGCCAAACACTTGAAATGCTTCCACCTTAGCTTATCTAGGGGCTAGCTACAAACCTCAGGGCAATCTCTTTTAAGGCAAGTCCCACCAAGAGTGTGCTTGTACCTTCATTTGAGCAGAGAAAGAAGGAATAGGAACCAAGGCTGAGATCAGAATATCTGGGCTCCAACTCCCTCATTTGCAAAATTAGAGGGACATGATATGATGTAAAAAAAAAAAAAAAAGAGAGAGAGCACTCAGATTAGATCTGGGTTCTAATCTTCACTCTACCACTCACTGATGATGTGACTTCTGTACCTCAGTTTCCTCATCTGTACAATGGGAATTATAATACCTATTATATAAGGTGGTTAGAATAATTAAATAGATTCTGTGGAGTGACCATGCCAGGCATAGAGTGGAAGAAGGTTAGTAAGTGACATTTACTAATATTAGGAAGAAATGTGACAGTCTTCTGGTTTGGGGGACTTTTAAATAGGAACTCTAGTTTCTCAGGAGAAGAAGTGCATAGATTCCATCCCATGACCATTAGGAAAAGAATGATTTAGAAATAATATGGTGTGGAGCGCCTGGGTGGCTCAGTCAGTTAAGTCTGCCTTCAGGTTGGGTCATAATCCCAGGGTACTGGGATTGAGCCCTGCAGCCAGCTCCCTGCTTAGTGAAGAACCTGTTTCTCCCTCTCCTTTTGCCTGCCGCTCCCCCTGCTTGTGCTCTCTGTCAAACAGTTAAATAAAATCTTAAAAAAAAAAAAAAAAAAAGAAAGAAATGGTATGGTGCTTTTGACGACCTTAGCAAGATTCCCTCTTGACTGAATTATACCCTTTATCCAATGGGAGATAAGAAGAGTCTACCATTGTAGACTCTGTGCTGTGGGCTGGGGGCTATAGGTAGGTAGTACCCAAATTCTGCCTCCAAGAAACTCAGCTGAAGAGGGAACATAAGACAATAACTCCCAATAATTTCTACATGAGGCAGAAAGAAACTTTGTTGTTTACACAGGATAGATCTTGTTCTCTGGGGTCTCATCTCCAAGGCAGGGCCCCAGAGGTGGGGTATCCATCCGATTTATTGGCCAAATGGGGACTGCCCAGGATGGTAGGCATAAACCAGACCTATCCAGGATGAACCAGAACATACATGGTCACCCAACAAAGAGAGTCCTGTAAAAATGATGGAACTGGTATTAGGTTCTTTTGTATCAAATTGAAGAGAGTCATGAATATTAGCACTAGAGTGAACCAGATTCTTTTGTTCTTTGACCACATGAAATGCTTGTTCTCTTACCTTCAAAAAAAAAAAATGTTCACAATACATTATTAAAGATAAAAAAGATTATAAAATTGCAATATAGTAAGCCCTAATTTTGAAGGACAAATATGCATGAAAGATATATGTGCTTTGTAGGATTTGTATGTAGGAGATACATACGTACATATATGTGTATATATATAGATATATAAGTATATATATTTTATATATCTATATACTTATATATTTATATATATACTTATATATTTATATATATATATATATATAGAGAGAGAGAGAGAGGAGAAAGACATATACCAAAATATTAAATGTAGTTTCTTGAGTTGCTGAGCTGTTGATATCCTTTCTACTTTGTACTTTTCTAGGTTTCAAATTTCTAATGGCTTTTAAAAATTAAAAAAAAGTCCTTTACAAAATACTATTAAATACTCACTAGATTATAAACATCATTGAAATAGAGAGGTATGTTACTGTTCTGCTAGGAACAGCCTGTTTTTCCCACCTACCTACCATCCCTAGCATATCCCCCAGCCTCTTCTTTCACCTGGGTAACTTCTCTTCACCCTTCAAGACTCTCATCTTTTGGGATACGGTCTCATGTCCAAATTGAGCTAAGCTCCCCTCTGCCTTTCTGTATCATCCTGTTATAACTCTAACATAGCATTTATCTCAAATAGTACTGTAAACGTCTGTTTTTGTTTACCTTCTTTATCGAGTTGAGTCAAGGTCCATATCTGATTAATTTTGGAGTCCCCAAATGAATCCTAACACATAATAGATGTCAGTAAACATTCATGAACTAACTGGTCTTGTTTTACCTCCTCTTGCCCCTCACAGATGGCCCAGCACATAGTAGGTGCATTGTATGTTTAGTAAGCAGGTGGATGACTGAGGGAGGGAAATAAAACACCGAGAGAAAGGTGAGATTGGTGGCTCATGGCATTAGGTGCTGATGGAAGGGTTTGTGTTGCTGTCCCCACAGTCCTGGTCACCCGAGAGGATGACTTCAACAACCGGCTGAACAATCGTGCCAGCTTCAAGGGCTGCACAGCCCTGCACTATGCTGTCCTCGCCGATGACTATCGCACTGTCAAGGAGCTGCTTGATGGAGGTGAGTGCCTAGGTGAATGGGGCTTGGGGTTGGCAGGGAAAGAGTACTTGGCACCCTCTCCACTCTGGAACATCGAGTTTCCCCAGAGCTCTGTTACTCTCCCAAAGCTGGAAAATGCCCCAAGGGTGGCTACAACTCATGAGAGTGGCTCTGTGCATGTGTGGCTCTGTGCATGATTTGCCTTTGTGTGGCTGGAATGTGTTCTTTGCCTATGTGTGGGTCATGTACCACACCATGCCGCCCATCCACACATGCCTGAGTTGCTCTGAGTTTTCTTGATTGTGTCTTTCCCCAAAAGTGTCCTCTCCTCTCCCCTGTGACCTCCAGAGCAGGGCTAGTGGAGCAAGGAGAGAAGCCCTTCAAATCTCTACAAATGCAGGCCTCAGAGACATCCTCCTTGATCCCATCCCCCACCTCAGTCTAAATTAGGTCCCTTCCATTACACTGGATCATAGCACCCTATTCTTTACCATCGTCACTCTTGTCACAATCTGGAATTATTTTCATGTGTTCATTAGCCTTCTCCCTAACATGGCTCTGACTCCCTAGAAGCCAGAACCATGGCTGATTTGTTCCAAGCACCTAGTATGGTACGTAGCATACAGTAAGCACTCAATAAATCTTTGTTCACTGATTGAATACCCTTCTTTTGGAGAGTATTGGTTTAAGTGGAGGGGCAGTATGTGCCATCCTCAGATTCGGGTGGGGCTTATCCTATCTGGTATAGAGTTACCTGCCACCCTGCCAGTTACTTCCTAAGCTGTCACTTTTCCCTCCTATTTGCCTTTATCCCATTCTGACCTCTCCTTGGGATAGGGAGAAATGCATCTTGCCAAGGTGTTGTCATGCCTAGGCTTCTGAGTATGTCACATGACTGCCTGTTCATGCCTTTGCTACCACTTCTTGAGGGCTTAGGGACCCTCTTTTGGGCCTGGATGCCAAGGTCCTCCTTGTCAGTGGTCATTCTTCATAGAGCCTCGGAGCCGGAAGGAGCCTCAGTCACCCTGAGTCACCCTGATTGCTTGCTCCCCCTCCTCCTGGCAGGAACCTCCAACAGCTGGCAGGCTGGCATTTCCTTGGATCCTGGCAGGAACTGAGGGAACTCTACTTATTCCCCAGGAGTCCAGTCCGTTTTCATTCTTTAACTGGTTAAAATACCCTTTTTTTTATAAAAATACACTGATTTTCCTTCTCTGTAATTTCTGCCACCTGTCTTCTGCAACCTAATTACTTTTTCAAAATCCAGTATTCAGAGAAAGTTCTTTCAATCTCAGAGCCCTTGCCTCCACAGCCTAACATTCCTTGATTGTATTCTAGTCCTTGTCATATGATTGGGTTGGGGGGATTTCCCAGTAATCCTGAAATCCTGTCACCTTCTATCAGCCACAGCCACATTGGCTTTGAACTTAGGCCTGGCCCATACCCCAGCCTGGGTGACCTGCCCCAGGGCAGCAGAGTGTACATGGGTCTGCAGCATGAACACTGTGAGGTGTAGGACTGCTGGTGGATATGGTGACAGTGCCTGGGATGATTGATGGTTTCAGAGCAAGTACTCACTACTCTCAGAAGCAAAGACTTAGGAAACATCTCCAAGCAAGATGCTACTCACTTTGTCCTTTGGAAAGATCTCAGGCAGGACATTTGCAGCTAAGAATTGGAGCATTCACCATGGGGTTTCTTGCTGCCAAGCTTTAAAATCAGTCAGTACTCCCAGCTATTGTCCAGTGGTTTACATTCCCTGCTTCCCCTCAGCCCCCAAACAGACAGGGAATTCACTCTAAAGAGAGACCCTCTCCCCAGCCTAACAGATCGAACACCTTTGAAATGAAGATGCACAGGCCTTTTATGAAGTACCCCCACCCTCACCCCCCAGGCCAATGCTGGTCCTTTGAGCCGTTCCAGGGGCATGGTTCCTGCCCATTGACTTGGAACAGATGCCCTTAGCCCCCAACTTAACAGTTCCCCCACCTGCCTTTTTACCCAGCATCCATTTACACCCCCTGCCCTAGCCTCCCAGCCTCAAGGGCCAAAACCATTAACCCACTTATTTCTCCTTTCCCGACCTGAACAAGTGGCCGTCACTCACGGCTTGCAGGCCTGCCAACTTCTGTCCTCCCTTCCCCCTTGACCTCTCTTGGTCTGCCTGTGTGTGTGACCAGCCAACCGAGAGGCAGGATCCTGCTCCCTTGTCCTAGAGGCTATTGCCAGTCACATTTCCAAAGTCTTCTGACCTCAGCTGACCTCCTCCCAAGGGTTTCAGGAAGGCAGGAAGGCCTGCCTTCCTGCCCATCTAGCTTTCTTGGCCTGAATTTGCCACTGGCTTTGCTGCAGCAATGTAGAGAGGCTCTCTGGGAGATCCAGGCAGGCCTAGGCACAGGGGCAGCTGGTACTCACGAGGCCCACACAGAACCCTGATGTTTGAAATTGCTTAGTCCATAGGGTTTTAGAGCCCCCCGATTGTAGCAGGTTAGAGCTAGAGGAGGCAACCACTCTTGTCTCTGGCCAGGGGTCCCCATGTGAGAGCTGGGAAGTAGGTCAGGCAGCAGCATCAGTCTGTTGATTTGGGAAGTTCTCTGACCCCTTAGGAGGCAGCATGGAGTAGAAAGGACACCTCAGACTTCAGAGTCAGGCCAACCTAGGTTTGAATGCCACCTCCCCCACAAACAAGCTGTAATGCCTTGGCTGTTTTGCCATAACTCTCTAGGCCTCAGTTTTCTTGTCTGTCAGATAATACCTGGGAATTATCACAGGGATAACATGAGGACTAGTGATAATGTCTAGAAAAGGCCCAATACATGGTTGTGGCACCATGATTGTATAAAGAGGTCAAGCTCTCCCCCTGACAGCTATAATCCTCATTTCCTCCTCATGTAAAACATGTGCTTCTGCCTAAAGACTTCTTAATTCTCTTTCTGCCACAACTTCTCCACCCTGCATAAAACACCATCGTGTTCCCTCTTTTCTCATCTAGATCCTTGGGCCCTTCAAGGCCTCCCTCTCTCAGGAAGCTTCTCTTGGTGCCTTGGTCCATTTTGATAGCACCACTTCTAAACTCTTGCGGTGTTGGGCTGGGTGCTTAGCACAGGTCATTTCTTCATCTTTAGAAGGTCCTGTAATGTAGTAAAAAGAATACAAGTTTGGGAATCTGACAGACCTGGGTTGTTTTTTTTTTTTAAAGATTTTTATTTATTTATTTATTCATGAGAGACACACAGAGAGAGAGAGAGAGAGAGAGAGAGAGAGAGGCAGAGACACAGGCAGAGGGAGAAGCAAGCTCCATGCAGGGAACCTGACGTGGGACTCAATCCCAGTTCTTCAGGATCAGGCCCTGGGCTGAAGGCGGCACTAAACCACTGAGCCACCCAGGCTGCCCAGACTTGGGTTTAAATCTCTGCTCTGTACTGTCACTGTGGGCTAGGTAGTTGTCATTTCTGAGACCATGGACATCAGGGCATCCTACGATGGATCAGGCAAATTGACCCTGATCCCAAGAGACTCTCAGAGTGGTAGAGGAGATAGATACAGAAACAGGCAGTGACAGCGGGGTAGGTGTTGGCAGGGGACTGGATAGGAGCTCTGGAGACATAAAGGAGGAAATACCTACCTCTGCCTAGTGAGCAGGAAGGTGGAGTTAGTTACAGAAAGCTTAGGGGGAGGGGGTAGAAGATGTGTATGCTTAAGCCTTATCAGGAAGGACAATGGGAATTTGCCAGACATATTTCTGTGGATGGATTCTTAGTTCCAAATTCACCAATTTTCTACTCATGAGCTCCACACAGAAGTGGAGGTCTTTGTGGTTTTCATTCTACGAGCGTGCTGCTTCTGCCTATGTTGTTGGCTTATGAACTAGAAAGCTGTACCTCAACACTTGACTGCCAGGTACAAGAAAAGGTTTGAAGGAGATAGTAGGGAGAGACAAAGATGACTGGGAAAAGGAGTAATCAGGGAGGGTAGGAGACACCTCCCTCAAGCCACTGGAGCTGACTTCCCAGTATTTCTAGGGCTCCTCAGAGACTTTTGTAGCCTTTCCTCCCAGGGATGTGATTCCACTGCCAGATCTACCTTCCTAAGACATACCTCCAATAATGGCAGCTCTTCTCAACCAGGGTTCCTCCAGAGAATTGAGCCCTAATACTCTAAAGTTGTCCACTGTTCACAAGGAATAACTTCTCTCCCAGGCATCTAAAATGGTACAAGTTATGCACCATTCTTGGGAGAACTGAGAAAATCATCCCTCAGATAATTTCCTGTATGTGGTTCAGAGGAGAAACCCAGTTGAAGAAAGTGGCAAGGAAAGAGCATGAGCTGTGGAGTCAGGATCTGAATGCCAGCCCTGCCATCAAATAGCATGTGATCCTGGGCAAGCTCCTGACTGCTCTGAGGTTCTCTTTCCCCATCTGGAAATGGGAGTATGCCACCTACTCTCAATGGTTTTGTCAGGATTAGGGCATGTATAGGTTCTACAAAGTAGGTACTTTATAGATAATACCTATTATTATTAACTTCAGAAACACTCGGTGCTTATTTGTTAAAAAATAAATACAAACTAGGGGCACATGGCTGGCTCAGTCTGTAAAGCATACGATTCTTGATCTTGGGATTGGAGCGCCACATTGGGTATAGAGATTACTTAAAGAAAATAAAACCTCTAAAATACATACACATACACATATATACGAAATATAAAAAGAATCCTACCCATCCTAACTTCTTAAGCTGCTTTTGGAGTTGTTCTAGTCTGACCCTCACTTAACTTTATCCCCAATGTTCCCTGAATATCTGGCTCTACAGTAATGTCGCTTTGGTGTTCCCACCGAGGTGCATTTACTCACACAGGTCTTTCTGCCAGTCAGTCCCCACCTCCCTTCTAAACTCGTCCCTGTTCCTTGGGTTTTGGGTCCAGTCCCCACTACTAGATTGAGGTAGGTTGAGGGCAAACACTGTGTCTTACTTGCCCCTGCCTCCTTTACCAGTGCTCTGTACATAGTTTAGTACATGTTTGGATGCACTGTTAAATCTCTAAGGCCACTGTAGATTTTCCGTTTTGAGATGTGACACCCTTGTTTCCTGGCCTGCTCGTTCTTAGTGTCAGATTGTATCTGGTATTTTAGAGCTTCACACACAGGGATCCACCTCTTTGCAACCATCTTCGCAGTTACAGTATCACTGCCTTTTCAGTGCTCCTCACCTCAGAAACACTTGGCCTTTATGAAACCTAATAATACTTTCCCTGGGGTTTCCCTTAGCCTCTTTTCTTTTACCTATTTTCATGGCTCTTCCTTGCCCTTCACTCCCAGGGGCACAGCTCAGTTAACCAGCCATCATCAAATGAGTCAGATTCCCCACTGTCTCCGCCTAAGGCAAAGAGCCTTTCCAATGCTGACATCTTCCCTTTAACACCCTGTTAGTTTGTTTTTGGGGCTGGAAATTTAGAGTTCCATTTCTTGTTCCACTTCACTGTCTGTCCATCTGGCTCTACTGCCAGATGCTGAGGGAGTCGGCTTTGCCTCAGGCTGTCCTCTGGAAACTTCACCCTCTGATTCTTGCCAGCAGTACAAAGAAGGGGAATGAGCACTGGGCTGAAGATCAGATGTTCTGGCTCTGCTACCAGCAAATCCTTTCTCCTTTAGGCAAATCCTTTCTTCTCCTCAGTAAAATAGAGAAGAAGCTGATCCCATGGACCCCTTCCAGCTCCAGCGTCCTTTGTAACCCCTGGGCAAGTCTTCATTCATTTTTCAAACACTTACTGAGTACCTCTCCTGTCATAGGTCCTACCCTAGGCACCTGGGAAATAAAGATGATCCAGACATGGTCTTTGCCCTTAAGGAACTCATAGTTCAGAGAGGAAGTCAGAGATTCTAACAAAGAATTGCTATCAGGTATATTAATGGAGATGTATAGGAGGTGCTCAGGGATCACAGAGAAAAGACCTTTGGGTCCCTGGGGAGGGCAGGGAAAGCATGGTGTCAGGGATGGTGTCTGCACTAAGTCTTACAGGATGAATGCAAGTTTATCAGGTGTCTGAGGGAGAAAGGCAGAGGAACAGCATCTCCAGAGGCATAGAGTATGAAGCAGCTTACTTTATTCAGTACATTGCAGGTAGTTCAGAAGAGCTGAATTTATAGGGTACAGATAGAAGGCTCAGAAGGCAAGAATGGAAAGCAGGAGCTAATAATGGAGGCCTGTACCAAGCTCTGCTAAGGAAATTGGACTTTATACTCCAGTGAGAAAGCATTACAACTTGGGGGGGGTGGGTGAGGATTGGATTTATGTTAATGTGAAAAATGGTATAGGAGTTTCAAAAATGTTTATCAGTAATTGAATGGATAAATAAATTACAGAATGTTCGCACAATGGAATAATCAATTGAATGAATGAATGAGCAAACAGTCTCTTTCAACACGAATGAATCTCACAAACCTAACATCCTGGATATAAGCCAAACATGAAAGAGTACTTACTGTATGACTGCATTTGTATATGCAGAGTCCAAAATAAACAAAACTAGCCAGTGGTGTATGAAGTCAAGGTAGTGGTTGCCCTCAAGCAGTGACTGGGAGAGGGCACTGGGGCTTCTGGGATACATAATACTCTTTTTCTTTAGATGCCAGTTGTGCAGCTATATCCACCTTGTTGAGAATTCTTTGAGCTATACCCTTATGTACTCTACTTTTCTGTATATATGTGTTATACTTGAAAGAAAGGTTAAAGAAAATAGGAAAACATGGGTAAGAAGGGGCATGACTGGAGGAAGGAAAAATATTTCATTTAAAGTCTTGGGACACCTGGGTGGCTCAGCAGTTGAGTGTTTGCCTTTGGCCCAGGGCGTGATCCCAGGATCCAGGATCAAGTCCCACATCGGGTGCCTAGCAGGGAACTGGCTTCTCCCTCGGCCTGTGTCACTGCCTCTCTCTCTCTGTGTCTCGAATGAATGAATGAATAAATAAATAAAATCTTTTAAAAAAATAAAAAAATATATCGTAATTGCCTAGGTGAGCCCTAAACCAAGGCACTTGCAGTAGGAAGGGAGGGAAGACTGATCCCAGAAAGAGTGAGGAGTAGGATCAGATTGTGAGAGAGAAGGAGGAGTCAAGATGAGGTCCAGGTTCTGGGTGGGAGGGCCAAGTAGATGGCATGTACCTGCATTGAGATAGGAAATAGAGGATTGGAGATACAGGGGAATGACCAGTGCTATTTTAAAGATTTCCTCCTTCTCTCCCACTTTTAGATTCCATGGTCTGATGTTCTGATGATTCCCTTGCTGTTTTCTCCCTTTTTACACTCATCTGGTGAAACACTAACCGTACTTAAACCCAATTTCTTTCTACTCCATGTCTGTATCTGAAGAGCTGAATACTGCTGGAGAAAAAAAAATCACACAACCATGCTAACTGGACTCACTTTGCATTTACAAGCATAAATCTCACTTAGCACTGCCATCCACCCCACTGTACTTGTGAGTAAAATCACTATCTTGTTCTGGAGCAAGACACCTTTTTTGGACCTTCTTTCTCCTCATGCCTACAGTCCTCTTCTCCAGCTCCCAAGCCAATGATCCTACCTCACACCTCCTACAGAAAATACATTGTAGTCAGAGGGGAACTACCTCATCTTCCCACCACTTTCCCTAGCCTATCCCCATCTGTACTTGAATGCTGCCTGACTTCCTCTGTAGTTCCTACGACCAACCCTGCATTTGGGCTCAGGCTCCTATTTCCTCTGCTTCTCAAGGACTTTGCCCCATCTCTGCTGGCTGATTCCAGTCAGCATAAAAACATGCCCTAGCATCACTCATCTTAAACAACAAAGCAAACTAAAAATTTCCTGGGGCCCCATATCTCTTTCCAGCTGCCACCTCATTTCTCTCCGTCCCTTCATGATAAAAGTCCTGAAAAAGAATGATCCCTATCCGCTTAATCCACTTCCCCAGCTCCTGTTTTGCCTTCTGTCTCAGTGTCAGCCAGGCCACAATATGCATCTGCTTTTCTCCCAAAATTGGCATCTGTTAGGTCTTCCTCAACTCAATAAATGATACCGTCATCTACATAGTTTTCAGGCCCTAAATCATGGTACCATCCTTAAAGTCTCTTTTTCTCTTATATTCCTATCAGATCCTTCAGTAAGTCCTGTCAGTTTTTGATGTGTGTGTGTGTGTGTTTTTAAGATTTTATTTATTCATGAGAGACACAGAGAGAGAAATAGAGAGATAGGCAGAGGGAGAAGCACCCTCCCCACAGGAAGCCCAACCCAGGACTCGATCCCAGAACCCCAGGATCATGCCCTGAGCCGAAGGCAGACTCTCAACCACTGATCTACCCAGGCACCCCAGGTCCTGTCCCTTGTACCTCTAAAGTACATCTTGAACCCATTCCTACTTTGCCATTTCCATTGCCACAGCTCTAGTCCCAGTTCAGGACAATGATTAGCATAGCTTTTTGGCTAGTCCCACGATTTCCACTCTTGTCTCCCCAGATCCATCCTCCAAATAATAACCAGGGGCATCTTTTTAAAACATAAATCTTGGGCGCCTGGGTAGCTCAGTCAGTTAAGCATCTGCCTTTGGCTCAGGTCATGGTCCCAGGGTCCTGGGATTGAGCCCCGCATCAAGCTCCCTGTTCAATGGGGAGCTTGCTTCTCCCTCCCCCTCTGCCACTCCCCCTACTCGTGCTCTCTCACTCTACTGTCAAATAAATAAATAAAACCTTTAAAAATAATAAAACATATATCTTGTCTTTGTTCTATTTAAAACCTTTCATTGGTATGCCACTGATACTAAAAAAAAATCCAAACTCCTTCTTACTTCTTACTAGAGCCTATAAGGCCCCATGGAACCCACACCCTGCCTGCTTCATCATTAGCCACTCTCCCTCTTGTTCACTATTCTCCAGTTACACTGGCCTACTCTTGTCCCTCAGGCACACTGAACCTCTGTACATACCTCTCTGAGTGATTGGGATGACTTCCCCTTGGAAATTTAGGTCTCGACTTAAATGTCCCCTCCTCAGAGAGGTCTTCCCTGAGTACCCTCGTAAGATAGCTCCCCCAGTCACTTTCTGTCATATTATTTCTTTTTATCTTCTCTCTGCTATTTAAGAGTCCCTATAATGATCATGTTTGTTGGTTTATTATCTCTCTCTCCTCCACTAAAAGGTAAGCCTTATGATCATAGAGACCTTGTCTCTTTATTTTACTGCTATATTCATAGCTCCTAGGACAAAAAAACCTCACATTTGGCACATGGTAGGTGATTAACAAGTAGCTGTTGACCAACCAGGCAACCTGTGGAACACTCTTGGAGAGCTGTGTAGCTGGCAGTTGGATAAATGGGTCTGAAGCTCAAGAGAGAAAAGATCTAAGTTGAGCGTGAAAATTTCAGAGCCGTTGGTCTCTTGAGGGTGGTAGAAGCTGGCTACTTCTGTGAGTTGCCCATAGAAAGTTAACAGAGCCAAAGAGACCTAAGAACACAACTGAAAGAACCTACATTTTAGATGTGGGAGCATGAGAAGAAGAGCCAGTGCAAGAGTGTCAAGGAAGTGTCGAAGAAGGAAAGGGAGAAGCAGAAGAGAGTGAAGAATGGGTTGCTCTAAAGCAGCACTTGTCAAACAACCTCTGAAAGATCTGTTGTTTGAATTTGCAATCTGTCATGAACCAATACTTTTATAACAAAAAAAAAACAAAAACAAAAAAACAAAAAAAAACAGGGCAGCCCGGGTGGCTCAGTGGGTTAGTGCCACCTTCAGCCCAGGGCCTAATCCTGGAGACCTGGGATCCAGTTCCGCGTCAGGCTCCCTGCATGGAGCCTGCTTCTCCCTCTGACTGTGTCTCTGCCCCTCTCTGTGTCTCTCCCTCTCTGTGTCTCTCGTGAATAAATAAATAAAATCTTTTTAAAAACCCAATAAATTACTAGAAAATTATATTTTAAAAAGGCATATGAGGGATACCTGGGTGGCTCAGTGGTTGAGCATCTGTCTTCAGCTCAGGTCATGATCCTGGGGTCCTGGGATTGAGTCCTGCATCAGGCTCCCTGATGAGAAGTCTGCTTCTCCCTCTGCCTCTCTCTCTTTGTCTATCATGAATAAATAAATACATAATTGTAAAAAATAAAAAGGCATACATACAAGATGGAGGCCCAAATTTGTCATTAGGTCCAACAGATATGAAATTATCCTAAGTTACTTTAAAAGTTTCCAGACACTCTCACTGTACTTATCAAGGCTCATGGACTGGCACCAGTTCATGGACCACACCTGAGACATCACTGCTCTGATGGCACTCCTGGGCAAGAAGGGAAGACAAATGAGCAGAATATAGCCTCTGCCCTCAAGTAGCTTAAAGTCCAGTGGGATAGAACATTTGGGACACATAGTAACACTGTGTAGCAGAGAGATCAGAGCACTGCCATTAGGATGTGGGCACCCAGCTTGCAACCATCTACCCCTGTAGGACTTATGGCATCCCTGGCATTACTTGTCTCATCTGTATGATGAAGAAATCACGTCAGATAATTGGACACTGAAGGTTTCCTCGTATTGTTTGGATACAGAGCTAAAAACCCTCAGTGCCAATAGTTGTCTATGGGAGGGATGGGGAGTGACTGCTAATGGGAACAAGGTTTCTTTTGGGGATGGTAAAAATATTCTAAAATTAGGTTATGGTGATGGTTGTACAACTCTATAAATAAACTAAAAGCATTGAATTATATCTTTAAATGGATGAACTTTATGATATATAAATCATAGCTCAGTAAAGTTGTTATAAGTGAAAGAAAGAAAATCCTACTTGCCACTCAAAACCAAGAATGATTGCCTGTGTGGGTGAGTGGTTGCAGGCCAGAAAACCAGGAGGACTCGACTGGCCCCATAGCTAAGTTGGTGGTTAAGAGGAGCTTCTCTGTTGTGTATAAATTTTCTTTTTACAAACAAGGGGTAGTGGAAAGGAAGGTGGGTGGGGGGATGAGGTGACTGGGTGATGGCCACTGAGGGGGGCACTTGACGGGATGAGCACTAGGTGTTATGCTATATGTTGGCAAATCGAACTCAATAAAAAAATACAAAAAAAATTTCTTTTTAAAGAATACTATTCAAAACAGCTGTAAAACTTTTTCTTAAAAACTGGTCTTTTTGTTGATTTCCTCTTATTAGTTTAACAACTATTTATGGCACTCCCATCCTTGTGAAGCTTAAACTCTGGCAGAATATAGACATTTTGCAAAGAATTAACAAATTATTAGCTAATTTCCACTGAGGTAAGTATTATTAAGGAAGAGTAGAGGGTACTATGAGAAGGGACCTAATCTGTTCAGAAGTGAGAGAAGTCTTCCCTGAGCAAATGTGTTGAGACCTGAAGTGTAGATGTCAGCTCCTTGCTTAACTTGAGAAAGTCTCATGGAGAGCACTGGACACTAGTCATCCAAAGGGACCCAGGAGTCCAGTCAGGGGCATTGTGGGGAATGGAGGGGTTCTGTGGTGCTGTAATTGCAGTCCTCATGGTAGGTCAGGGCTAATGGGGGGCCCTCAGTGACCCTGAGTCTTTCCTCTGCGCTTGGCCTAGTCAGCCCCTTACCCAGTGCAGAGTAAAGAACTGTCCTTGCTAACCCCTAGGGAAAGATATTTCTGTATCCGAGATCCTGTGGACATAGAGGAGTCACTGCATGGTTGAGTTACAGATGAGTGCCTGGCCACCAGAGCCCAAGCTCTCCAGAACCGCCTGCCATCCAGGCACCCGCATTTCATCAAGGCTCTAATCGGCTCCAAGCAGTCCTCAGATGAGCCTGGCTGGTATCCGGCATGACCTCATCACCGCCAACAGTGGCAGCTGGAGGCCAAGTCGCCCCTGGGTGAAGGAGAGGTCAGCATCAGCTGGGCCAGGTCTGTTCCCTGTGCAGTGTGCTGCTTCACCTGCACTGTGCCTAGAAGCAGAGCTGAGTAGGATTCACATTTCCTAAGGCAAGGGCATCTGCCCTTTGCTGGCCCATTCTTGCTCCTTCAGTGAAAGTGCTCGTGGACAGAATGCACAGAGAAAATGCTGTGCTGCAGCCTTTAAGAAGGAATGTCAGTCTGAAGGTTAGGGCCTGCAGCATAGCCGCAGAGTTCCCATCCTAGAGTTAGACTGGGGGGCTTGCTCAGGACCAAGTTTTCCTTCCCTAAAGGAGTTTTGCTTCTAGTATTCATGCTGTCTCTTCCTCTACAAAGAGGCCTGGCAGTGTCCCAGAAAGAGCACAGCAGAGATGCTTTCTGTAGGTTTATACACAGACTCCTTCCTGAACATCATTTTGGAAATGAATTCTTTTAAATGTGGCAGAGGAAAGAGCTTGCCATGTCAGGAATCCTCCAGAAACTCCCGTTGAAGTAATGAACCTGTGTGGTTGAATGTGCTGAGTGGGGGTCAGGTGGCCTGGCACTAACTCAACCTTGCTGTGCAACCTTGAGGAGTCCCTCCACCTCACTGAGCCTCATTTCCCCGTCTGTAAAACTAGATAATTGGACTGCAATTTCAGAGCTCCCCTCTACTTTAATATTTTGAGTCTGAATGAGTAATTGCCCTCTGATTTATCTGATTGCAAATCTAAGTATTCATAGTTAATTCAGCAACTATTAATTATTTTCCTGCAGCTCACCACCAATATCCCTTTTCTTGGTTCCTCTGATACATGCTTTTAAAGTGTTCTGTATAATTTCTTTTTTTACCCTTAACCACATGTTGTCATATAGCTATTTGATCAATAGACCTCTCCTTTGTTATATAATGTGTTCCCTGAAGGTAGAGTCTGCATCTGCAGGGCTTACATTCCCAATACCCTGTAATATCCTTAGCACATAGTGGGTGCTTGGTAAACATTTGTTGAGTAAGTGTATTTATAAATGAGCACTAGGTGTTACAGGAAATAAAAAAGAAAAAATACAGGCTCTTCCTTCAGACTGCACCCTCTAGACTGCTAGTTTGGTGCAAAGGCTCATACACACAGCACACTGAGAACAGTGCAGAACCTTGAAATAAACTTATGTGAAAGGCAGAATAAACAAGTGTAATGAACAAGGAGGGGAAGATCAGTGTTGGCATTGTGGAAGCTCCGGAAGGAGGGGGACTGGAGACAGTCTCAAAGGACAGGTGTAGTTCAAACAAGCAGAGGGAAGGAGGAAAGCTTTTCAGGTGCGTCAGTAACAGAAATGAGGTTTGCACGTTGGAGATGTAGAAGAATCCGACCACCTGCTGGATTATGGGTAGGGAGTGTGGAGGGCCTTGGGGATGAGCCAGAGAATTTGTACTCCATTTTGAAATCAATAGAGTTCCTGAAGTGACTGTTTAGTGACTACAGTGATTTTTACTTTAAAGATTTTATTTTTTAAAATTTATTTTAGAGCGAGAGAGAGAGTATGAGCAATGCACATGAGCGGGGGTAGGGGCAGAGGGAGGAGAGGGCAAGCAGACTCCCTGCTGAACATGGAACCTGACAGATGGGGAGGCTCCATCTTAGCACCCTGAGATCATGACCTGAGCCGAAACCAAGAGTCAGATGCTCAACCGCCTGAGCTACCCAGGTGCCCCAACAGTGATTTTTACTTTAAAAAATGTAAAAGATACAAATTTCAAGTGGTACCAGAGGATATTTAGTAGAAAAGAGGTCTCCCTTGAGCATTCCTGGTCCTCCTCCTCAGAGGCAACCACCGTAACTTGTCTTAGTATTCTTCTTATTGCTGCTGTAAATAGATTATCAAAACCTTAGTGGCTTAAAACAACTCAAGTTTATTATCTTAAAGCTCTGGAGAGGAGTCTGGAATGGGTCTCTCTGGACTAAAAGTAAGATGTCAGCAGTACATTCTTTTTTGGAGACTCAGAATCTGTTTTCTTGCCTTTTCCAGCTTCTGGAGGCTGCCCACATTCCTTGTCTCACAGTCCCCCCCCCCCCCCCCATGTCTTCAAGCTGGTAGTGATCAATTAGTCTTTCTCCTTTTTCACACTGACATTGAGTCTTCTGCCTCCCTCTTTCACTTTTAAGGACTCTTGTGATTACTTTGGATCCACCTGGGTAACCAGGGTAATCTTCCCTTCTCAGAGTCAGCTGATTAACAACCTTAATTCTATCTACAACCTTATTCCTCTTTGCCGAGTGATTTAGCTCATTCACAGGTTCCAACGATTAGAATGTGGACATCATTGGGGGGCCATTATTCTGCCTGCCACACTCTCAGAGATATTTTATGTTTTATTTTTCTTCCTATTCTTGAATAGTTAATACTTGTACACAGTACAAAATCCAAGAGTCTGCAGCAAAAGATCTTACTCCCACCCCATCACCAACCCAAGTATTGCCGTTTCTCCACTCTGTATTTATTACTTTTTCCCTTGAAATTAATAAGCAGTCTGCAGATAGACAGTTTTGACCATGCAGATATCTTGCTCCTCTTCCATTGATAACTCTTTCCTGAACCAGTCTTCACACAGTGGTTACAAAATTAATATTTTATAACTTTCCCAACTCCAGCAGTTACTCCACATTGACCATTCAGCACTTGGCATCCTGTGGTAAACAAAAACCCTTTCTCCCCCATATATCTATCTAATTGTGAAAATGTGCTCATGGATACTATAATTGTTCTGTAACTCATTACCATTCTTAGTTATGTTGGTGCTTATGTGCTAAAATTGTCTCAGATTTAGCCAGTGTGGCATACCTCAATTTTTTTTTTTTTTTTGGTAGCATTTCCATATCTCCTGGCATCACAAGATGTTTCAGTCTTATATCCACCTTGCTGCTGCCCTGGAATCAGCCATTTCTCTGAGGAGCCCTGAGACTTTTTAGTGAGCAATGATATTAGAGACTGAAACCTGAGTACCTAGTTTGCTTATTACCCCTTCTGTTTATAGGACCATGAAATATATATTGTTATATACACATGTGCTTACATATCCATCACAAGATACATACACGTGCATATACATATATAGACACATATGTATGTACATATTTTTGAAATCTTGAATGCCACTACCTCTCATTCCAGTCCATCCCTGCAAGGTTCTTCCTTGTCTTTACACATTTCTTATTTGTACACCCCTTCTTCTGTAGGAGAATGCTAGCTCCAAACTGATACAGTTGCTCATTTTCTTACTCCTGTGATACATCTAAGAAGGCTTCAGCCTTGCCTTACCCATACCACTATAGAAAACAGACCTACTAAACAGAGTTCAGATCAGGATTTACTTGCAGTTCTCATACCTACTCCATCCAAGGCTAAGAGTATATAGTCGAATACTAGATTCATAAGTTACTTGGTGGTATTTTTTCCCCTTCAGTATGTGCGTTACTCATGTGAAATATAGTTGGGTTAATTTTTCAATTCACTTTCAGTTTTAGGGTTTATCTCCCCTACCTGTTTTTGTATTAATTTTGTTGTTTGAGCTATATAGAAAGATACACTCAGAGAAGTGAAACTCTCTCCTGTATCCCTTTTTCCCCTTTTCTGCTCCTCTCAGGGAGCCCTTATGTTATGTTTCCTTGTATAAGCAAATTATATGTATTTTTAAATTTGCCCTTTTTTCCTACACAAAAAATAATACCCAATATATACTCTCCTGCAGTTTGCTTTTTTTGCATAACCGTATTTCCTAGAAATTACTCAGTATCAGTTCCCAGATATCTTTCTCATTTTTTATTTTTTAAGATTTTATTTTATTTATTCATGAGAGACACATGAAGAGAGGCAGAAACACAGGCAGAGGGAGAAGCAGGCTCCTTGCAGGAAGCCCGATGTGGGACTCGATCCTGGGACCAGGATCACGCCCTGAACCAAAGACACTCAACCGCTGAGCCACCCAGGTATCCCTCTCTTAATCTTTTTTATAGCTGCATAGTATTCCATTGTGTATATGTACTATATACTCTATGCTTGGACATTGAGGTCTCCAGTATTTTTGAGTTATTCATAATGCTAAATGAATAACCTCTTGCATGTCTATTTGGGATTGTGGGGGGTATGTCTTTACAGTAAAGCCCTAGAAGTGGTATTGCTGGGTCAAAGGGTAGATACATATGTCCTTTAGTTTGATACTGTGCATTTCTCCTCCACAGAAGTTGTACCATTTTGCATTCTTGTTAGCAACGTATGAAAGTACTTATTTTTCTCACAACCTCTCCAACAGAGTGTATTGTTTAGCTTTTAAGTTTTTGCCAATCTGATACGTGATAGTATCTCAGCATATTTTAGTTTGTCAATTATAGAAAGCGCTATATTCAAGTCACCAAGTATAAGTGTATTATTATCTAAATATGTCTTAACTTTGGTTATTAATTGATATACTTGGCAGCTCCCACATTCGGGGCATAAATATTCATGATTGTTAGGTCCTCTTGTTAGATAGATCCTTGAAGTATGATATAGTGTCCCTCTTCATCTCTTACTACAGTCTTTGGGATAAACTTTAATTTATCTGATATAAGGATGGCTACCCCTGCTTTCTTTGAGGACCGTTTGAATGGTAAATGGTTCTCCAACCTTTTATTTTCAGGCTGTAGGTGTCCTTATGTCTAAGATGAGTCTCTTGTAGACAGCAAATAGATGGGTCTTGCGTTTTTATGCAGTCTGAAACCCTGCACCTTTTGATGGGGTCATTAAGCCCATTCACGTTCAGAGTTACTATTGAAAGATATGAATTTAGTGTCATTATGATACCTGTTTAGTCCCTGTTTTTGTGGATTGTTTCTTTGGACTTCCTCTTTCTTTTACACAGTCCCTCTTAATATTTCTTGCAGAGCTGGTTTGGTGGTCACATATTCTTTCAGTTTCTGCCTATCTTGGAAGCTCTTTATCTCTCCTATTCTGAATGAGAGCCTTGCTGGATAAAATATTCTTGGCTGCATGTTCTTCTCATTTAGGACCCTGAATATATCCTGCCAGGCCTTTCTGGCCTGCCAGGTCTCTGTGAAGAAGTCTGCTGTTATCCTAATGCTTCTCCCCATAAAGGTTAGGGATTTCTTGTCTCTTGCTGCTTTAAGGATCTTCTCTTTATCTTTGGAATTTGCAAGTTTCACTATTAAATGCCAAGGTGTTGAGCAGTTTTTATTGATTTTAGGAGGGAATCTCTCTATCTCCTGGATCTGAATGCCTGTTTCCATTCCCAAGTTAGGGAAGTTCTCAGCTATGATTTGTTCAAATACACTTTCTAGACCTCTGTCCCTTTTGGCGCCCTCTGGAACCCCAATTAAATGTAGATTTTTCCTTCTGAGGCTGTCATTTATTTCCCTTATCCTATTCTCATGATCTTTTGATTGTTTTTCTCTTTTTTCCTCCGTTTCCTTCCTTGCCTTCAACTTCTATGTCACTCCCTCGTTCTTCTACCTCGTTAACCCTCGTCGTTAGGACCTCCAGTTTGGATTGCATCTCATTTAATTGATTTTTAATTTCTGCCTGATTAGAACTAAATTCTGCAGTCATGAAGTCTCTTGAGTCCTTTATGCTTTTTTCTAGAGCCACCAGTAGTAGCTTTATAATTGTGCTTCCGAGTTGGCTTTCTGACATTGAATTGTAATCCAAATTTTGTAACTCTGGGAGAGAGGACTGTTTCTGATTCTTTCTGAGGTGAGGTTTTCCTTCTAGTCATTTTGCTCAGTGCAGAGTGGCCAAAAACAAGTTGTACTTGATAGAAGCGCAAACTCTTCTCACTGTAGCATTCCAGTTGTTCTCTCTTTAAATCTCAGGCTGAATTCGTAGGTTTTCAGGATGATTTGAAATTTATCTAGGTAACTTGGTGGGGACAGGTGACTCGGGGACCCTACTCTTCCACCATCTTGCCCCACCTCTCTCAGCATAGTTTTAGTTTGATTCTTCTGTTATGAGTGAGCTGAACATCATTTCATATGTTTAAGAGCCATTTTATATCTGCTTTTGTAAATTGTCTATTCATGTCTTTTGCCCATTTTTCTATAGGACTTTTGGTCTTTGTTTTTATATGTTAAGGGTGTTAGCCCTTTATCTGTGATATATATTGCAGATATTTTCTTCCACCTTAGATTGATATGTTTTTAACACTTCCTGTATAATTCTGATATACAACCAGGATTGTGAACTACTGGGATAGTTAAAGCTGTGCCAGTTGGAACTGTTTCTTAAATGAGAGTGCCTACAGAGAAAGGATCATGAACTGAGGACTTAACCTCCGGTGTCACCTGTAACTTGGA
This sequence comes from Canis lupus dingo, assembly GCF_003254725.2. Classification (NCBI taxonomy): domain Eukaryota; kingdom Metazoa; phylum Chordata; class Mammalia; order Carnivora; family Canidae; genus Canis; species Canis lupus. The sequence continues at coordinate 26,024,741 of NC_064263.1, forward strand.
ACAAAAGAGTGAACAGGAACCTCCATAGGCAGATAAAGTCATGGGTATTATGTATCATGAAAATTAAGGTTGAAAGAATTGCAGGATTGGTCAGCAGCATTGGTTACTATAACCATGAGGAAGAAAAAAGAGTTGTTGGCTGTGATGAGGTCCATACCTCTGTCTTCCAACACTGCTTCATCCCTGTTCATTTAGGCTAAGAGAAGATTCTCCTGATCTCTGTGATTTTGTCTAGCATTATTTGCAGGGACTGGATTATAGGATGCCTTTCCTGACAAATAGAAATTGAAGGATGTAGCCCAACTGCATCATAACTAGAGTGTAATTATTCAGTTAGTAAATATTAAGCTCCTACTGTGTGCCAGCTACTATTCTAGCCACAGTCTCAACAAGGACCTCATTTTAAATATGTGATTCTCTATTACCACATTCTGAAAAGTTTCTTTTCCGAAGTCCATCTTTCTGGTTTGTCATGTAGCCTCAACTGAAATAATCTTGGTGAAGTCCTTAGAATTAATTAGAGAAAAGTCCTCTTGAGGGAAATGGAATCATTAGCACCAGCTGGAAGCTCTGAGTCAAAAATGTTCCTCTTGGTATAGACTGCAAATCTATTCCCTGCCCTCTCCTTCCTCCTAATCTCCCCACTGCCCTTCCACTTTTATTTTTGGTGGCTGTTGCCTGGTGACTGGGGTTGGCCATAAAGGAAGGAGCATAAACTGAGAGAGTCCTTGTTGGCAGTGACTTCTGATTTAAAAAAAAAAAAAAAAAAAAGGCCACAATTTTATGAGGGAGATGAGCAATTCCTTCAGCCTTGATGGGTTGAAAAGCAGACGTCAGCAGATGAATGGTTCCTGAGCCCAGGACTGGAGCCTGTAGCATTTAATATCATAAAGATACTCACCCCCACACTCCTGATTCTCTCCCTACTGGGAAGTACAATTAGCAAAAATATTTCACTGGGTTCTGTTTTTGCAAGTGTTCTCAATGCCACCTGTAAAGAAGGCCTCCTGCCTTCCTGAAGGTGTATCTTCCCTGTGTATCTGAGTGTACAGTTGGCCCTTGAACAATGCAGTGGTTAAGGGCTCCATGCAAGTGCAAATCTGCTTGTAACTTTTGACTCTCCCAAAACTTAATTACTAATAGCCTGCTGTTGATCAGAAGAATGACCAATAACATAAACAGTTGATTAACACACATTTCGTATGTTATAGGTGTTATATACTGTATTACTGCAATAATGTAAGCTAGAGCAAAAATGTCATTTTAAAAATCATAAGGAGGAGAAAACACATTCATAGTACTACTGTACTTATCAAAATAAATCCATATGTAAGTGACCTGCACATTTCAAACCTGTGTTGTTCAAGGTCAGTTAAACTTCATTTCAGTAAGCCTGGCTCAGCCACCACTTTAATGTACTGATAGCTCTCATCCAAGCAGAAGGCTTTACTTAGCTTTGGGAATAAACATGTGAGTTGCAGCATAAGCCATCTCTTGATAACCCCTCTTCTCTGCTATGGACATTAGGCTGGGATTGGTCAGCAAAAGCTTAAACATCTGGTCAGGTCAGTCCTTTGGGGTAGTTGATGTTTTATGGACAACCCATCAAGATTGATTGGCCTTATAACTGAATTAGCCAGATGTGTGGGCATTGTGTGCCCTCTCCTCAGCCTCCCTTCATTGTTAGACAGAAGCAGACATGCGATTAGCATGTTTGAAGATGATGTGTTTTTAGTGCATGAACAAAAGCTGCTGCCTTCTGCAGAGACTGTGGCTCTGCCCCAGACGTCAGCAGTATAATTATGACTGCTAAATTCAGCCCAGACCCCAGGCTTGGCTGCTTTGGTCTCAGCTGTCATTTGTGGGAGGGGGTGGGGGGAATGCAGAAGCCCAGGGACCCAGGCTCTTATTATGTGCACTTTGAACTCTGCTTTATCCAGAGTCATTTCCTCCCATGACAGTTGCTCCCAGCTGCTTTCTGGGCACAGAGCCTGCTATCACCTCTGGGGGTAGTCTGTGCTGGTTTGTGGGTAGAGAGAAGTGAGGCTGGCCTCCTGAGAGCCCACAACTTCCAGGAAACTTGCCCAAAATGAAAATGAGCTGAAGATCCTCATACTTCCAGTGCCTGTGTCACATGCTACCCAGAAACATTATCTCTTCTCTAGAAAACCCCTACCTTAGGTTGCATTGAGCAGAAATCCTTGGCAGGAGCTTTTGCTTTTGCCCTTTTTCCCACCTAACTCTGTATATGAATTCTGTTTGAACATTTATATCCATGCAATTGTAACACTTCTTTTCTAACCAGACTGGCCTACGTATTTGCCTTACAACAAGCCAGGCATTTTCATATCTCCAGTAGCTCTGCTGATGCTTAATATTCTGTAGACATCTCATATTCAATGTATCCAAACCCAACCCCCCTCAGACTCTTCCATAGTCCCTCTTTGGTGACGGGCAGCATCAACTACTGGTCACCAAACAACAAAGTAGTATAAGTAAATCTGATGACTTTTTTTACACTTCCCAACAAGCCCTGTCTGTCTGAGAATTTTCTCTCAAGTCCATCTTCTCTCCTCTGTCCTCACTACCCTAGTTTAGACTTTATCACTCTCACTTGGCCTACCATAAGAGTCTTCTTGTTGGTCTCCCTACCTCCAGGTTCCTCTTCAAACCAGCCTCTACCCTGCAAACCCTAGCATTCCTCTGTTTGAAAACCTTCAGCAATTCCCCATGCCTGGAAGATAACCCCAGATGTTTAACCTGCCTACAAGTCTTCCTGCAGTGCCCCATGAATCTTTTGCCACCCTATCTCCAAGAGGCCTGGGGATGATGGTTTGCTTCGGGATTGGGGCCAGAGCTTGGTCGGCCTTCCAGGGTCCCCTGCAGCCAGGCTGGTCTGGGGAGACAGGAACTATTACTACCACAGGCCCATTCAAGTTCTACCTCCGTAGCCTAGAATCTTTGCTGCCTCCAAACCTTTACACATCTATTTTCTTTGCCTGGGATGCCCTTTCCCTGCTTCTCTACCTATAGACTCCTATTTAGTCTTTAAGAACCAACTCTATCTCTCTTCTGTATAACTTTCCCTGGCTTGCCCACATAAAGTATATCACTTCTCAGTCTATTCCCCCACAGCAATTTTAGGAGGCTATTTTATTGTTTCAAAGATTACAATCGAAGCTTTAAAAAACAGAGCTTCAACATGTATCTCTTCCTCATACACCCTCTACCCCCTGCCCCATTGTGCTGCCAGGAGCCCTGGCCAAATGTCTGACCTGTGGAAGGCCACCCCAGTCTCCCTTCTGTCTGCTAAAGAGATGGGGGTGGCTGGCTTCCTGTACAATACCCCATCTCTGCAATAGACCCCATCTCTGCAATAAATGATGGTGAGATGTATTGTAAGAAAGAATGCCTATTAATGGTAATTGTTGTAACAATAGCTAGCATTTATTGAGTTCTTTCTGTGTACTGAGTTCTGTACTAAGGCTTTTATCTCTTTTAATAATTAAAATGTGAATTTGATACTCTTATTAACTGTATCTTCCATATCTACAAACAAAGGCACTGTTAAGTAACTTGTACAAGTTCCACCGCTTACTAGTAAGTATAAGTAGCACAGCCATTGTGATATATCTCTGTGTATGCTCTCAGGAGCAGAATTACGAGTCTGTATGCCAGAGCCTTTACAGGGTCTGGCATATGAAATAGGTATTCTGGAATGTTGGTTGATTGAATGAATGAATGAATGAATGAATCCATGTTATTCCCTTTGAACTTGCTTTCAGGCTTAAGAGGGTCTGGCTGAGCGTCTGTAGCTTATGCCAAGAAGTATGGATTTTGTCTCCTCTCCTAATACCCAGCTGTACACAGACATGTTCCCTCCCACTCAGTAACAAACTGCCTAGAACTCTTTCCTGGCTCATATTTACAAGAGAATGTGATAAATTCTGTATTGATCCCTCCTGTTCCACTGTAAATTTTGCAAAAGATGATTAAATAGAGCAATAGAGTCTGCAGGCATTGTGGCTCAATATGTTGTGGAGTGGCGTATCGACCTCCTCCATCCAAAGGCAGCCAGCGCCTATCCCTGCTGCCCCAGACCAGTAATTAAAATCCTGTGAGACTGGGATTTAAAATCCAATCATATCCCTGAATCAAGCCTTCTAGCCTCCCCATGTGACGAGTGCAATAAGGTAACGGCAGGAGCATGTTTATGTCTGTGCTGAAGCAGTCCCCATAGGGTGGGTAAGAAATGGAGAGTTGGGTAGCCCTGCTGGCTAAATCACTTCACCCTGACATCACAGCCACTTGTAAGACAATCTGTAGGTACATAAACAAGTCCCAGCCAAAGACCAGATCTCAGACTCTAAGAGAAAAATATCATGTACAAAAATTCATGAATTGTGTTTCACTGTACACTTCTGTTCCCACAGCCAGTAGTTGGTTTAAGCAAGTGATTTGGCTTGATTAAGCTATGGCCTTTAGTAATCAAATCTGTGTTTGAATTTCCACAGGATCTCTTTGGTTTAATCTAAGCTAAAGCCAGCCTACCCTGTGCTGAGGCCTGTAATCAAGGCACAAGATACTCTTGAAATAAACTTAGCTGTCTTCTCCTAGTAGGACTAGGAGCTCTGTAGAAGCTGAGACAGTGTCGTCTTATTCACCTTTGTATGCCTAACACCTAGCTTGATGCCAGACACATAAAAGGTTCTCAGAAAGTATCTCTGAATGAATAAACACAAATTAACAATTAGTCTTAAAAGAAACCTCTGAAAGGTGAGGCATAGGTAGTAGACCTACCAAATGGTCATCCACTCAGTGTTTAAACACTTCCAGGGCTGGAGAACTCATTTGTTCCTGAGACTGCTCAGAATCTATCTTTGGGTGCTGGTTAGAAATTTCCCTTATTCAACAAAAATCTTCCAAGGGTCTTAATTTTACCATGGGGTTTATGTAGAATGAATCTAATCCCTGTTCTACTGCTGGCCCTTCCAGTACCTAAAGATGCACATATGTTCTTCTGAACTATCTTTTCTCTAGCCTGAGCCTCCCGTTCTTTAACTCATTATGCTCATGTGGCTTCCCAACCCTTTCCTATTTTTTTTTGTTTATTTATTTTTTTTAGTAATCTCTACACCTGATGTGAGGCTTGAACTCACAACCTAGAGGTCAAGAGTCACGTGTTGAGCCAGCTAGGCGCCCAACTCTTTCCTATTTTGATCACACTCCCCAGAACCATCTCTACTTTGTCTTTGAAAACCCGTGACTTCCCATTTATCTCCATTACTTTTTTTAAAGATTTTATTTATTTATTTATTCATGAGAGAGACAGAGAGAGAGAGGCAGAGACACAGAGGGAAAAGTAGGTTCCATACAGGGAACCCGATGTGGCACTTGATCCTGGGTCTCCAGGATCACACCCTGGGCTGAAGGCGGCTCTAAACCGCTAAACCGCTGAGCCACCCAGGCTGCCCCTATCTCCATTACTTTTCATCTCATTGTTTCAGCTCTTTTCCCTGGGTGTATCTGGCTCTTCCCACCCTAATCTGATGCCTGCAGATTTTATAAACAGACCATCCCTAAGATATCTGTGTTGAGGATAAACATACTAAACAAGACCAAGCCTATTTGCTGCCGCTCAGAACTTCCTTCCAGGTCACCTATGATCTATTAGTCATGCCATTCCCCTTGGATCTGGTTAGTCCACCACTCACCAGTAACCTTCCATGCTATACTAGCACCCAGCCACAATTCTCCATCATGTCCTTAGGTTGTCCTGAGATATCCCTCAAATGTCTGGTGAAGTCCACATTTGCCCTGACTGTACTTGATTGAGCAAACAGATAATCCTGATGAAGAAAGGAAATGAGGTTAGTCTGGCATGACTTGGTTTCTGCGACCCTATCCTCATTGACTGGCAATCATTACCACTTCCGTTTTTAGGCATTCACAGGGCATCCCTTTAGTAATACATCTGATTCTGGAGACGAGATATAATGTGTGTGAAAAGTGTGTGATCAGTTAAGTGCTCTAGGGGATCAAAGGGAAAAGTGGTCCACATAGGCTAGAGTGGTCTGGGAAAGTTTCTGGGCAGGGGAAATGGAGCTGGGCTTTGCAGAATAGAGGGTCTAAGTGGTGGGAAAAGGGGGGTTTGCTACCAAAGAGAATAGTGACAGCTCCATGTGTTCCAGTTCTTTCTGGTTAGTTGAAATTGAAAGCTTAGGGGTAGGTTCCAAGACTGACAGGTGGAAAGAGCCTTGGACTGGAAGGTCCGGGTCTAACTCTCAGTCTCCCACTCACAATCTCCATGACCATCTTGGGCTCCAACCTTCCCTTCCCCAGGCTTCTCCAGTCTTTTTTCCCCTTAGTGCTTTCTCAGTGCAACATCTCTGCTCTTCTACTGCTGCTTCTTCTATGCTGTGGTTTCCCATTTACCGCAGCTACACCCTTGTAGTGGGGGAAAGGGAGTCATCATCCTCATCTCCTTATCTGCCTCCACCACACTGCATCATTACTTTTTGTCTCCCTGTCTGTCTCCCATCAGTCTGGATTCTGCCCAAAGGCAAGAACTGATCTGATTCTACTGTGTCCCCAGCATCAGTGCTCAGTAGGTTTTAATGGAATGGCTGGATCCAGTCATGAGGCAGTAAGTCTCTGTTCCCTGAACTCTAGATATCTCCCTCACTAAAGGCAAAGGATCCCAACCAACTGTGTCCATTGAGGAGTTAGGACTTGTAGATGACCTTCTAGGATGTCATTTATCATTTAATGTGGGTTACTACTCCTCTGGTCCTCATATGGGAAAGCCCTAAATGAGAGGAAAAGGAACCCCATTTTATACCCTTTCTACAAAGCGCTGTCTGTCTGAAACCTACCTGTAAACCCGCCCCCCCCCCCCCCATATTTTGGTTTGGGAGCATCTCAGCACACTAGAAGGAAAGAGGAAAAGAAGAGAGATTTTTTTTTCCTGTTTTTAGTCATCAGAACTTTGGAGGGTAGCACTATGTGGTGGAAAACCAGACCTGGCTTCTTTAAAAAACAATAACAAAAAAACTGATTATGTAAAATTGGAAACACATACAAAAGAGAAAATCACATAATAAATCTCTGCTTTAAATTCCAGCTCTACTCTTTGTCTGCTGGGTGACCTTGGGCAAATTATTTCAACTCTCTGAGCCTGTTTTCTCTGAGTCTTTGTATGATGAATAATTCAGACACTGTGTACAAAGGCTTATACCCAAAAAATGTTAGCTTATCTCTTTTCATCCTGCTCTTCTGCCAGACTCTGTTAAATCATCTGGAAAATGGGAAACGATACCTTTTCTGCTTTCTTCAAATTGTTGTTAAGAATTAAATACATGAAAAAAAAAAAAAAAGAATGAAATACATGGGGACACCTGGGTGGCTCAGCAGTTGGACACCTGCCTTCGGCTCAGGTGATGATCCTGGGATCTCGGATCAAGTTCCACATCAGGCTCCCTGCAAGGAGCCTGCTTCTCCCTCTGCCTGTGTCTCTACCTCTCTCTCTCAGTCTGTGTCTCTCATGAATAAATAAATAAATCTTTAAAATGAAATACATGGAGGGATACCTTGGTGGCTCAGTGGTTGAACTTCTGCCTTCAGCTCAGGTTGTGATCCTGGGGTCCTGGGATTGAGTTCCACATCAGGCTCCCTGTAGGGAGCCTGCTTCTCCTGCCTGTGTGTGTGTGTGTGTGTGTGTGGCTGAATGTTAAAAAAAAAAAAAAAAAAAAAACCTGAAATACATGGAAGGAGTCAGCACAGGGTATGGCATGTAGTGAGTGCTGAGTAAAGGTTGTTGGTTACCAGGGTGGCATATCTAGAGGTGCGCAGGTATGTGTGTGTACATATCTTGAGAATGCTCAGTGGTTTATGGAAATGGCTCAGGACAAGATGTCGTAACTGGGGCTCTTCCTGGTTCCACTCAGCCTCCTACAGCATACTGGACAGGTCTCTTATCTCTCACCTTCAGTCTCAGGGAATAGAGGAGAACTGGTTTGTCTGTGACCTGAGGAGCTACATACATACTAGCTGTGATGACTAAACAGGGATGGGGCCCCCAGGAAAGGGAGGGTGTTGGGAAGACAACAGAAGCCCATGGACAGATGAAGAGCATTGAGAGCAAGAGGGTGGTAAAGGCTTCCCAGAGGGAGGGACCTTAAAGGAAGGGTAGGATCTAGATGGTCAGGGAGACAAGGAATGGGGTTTCAGAGGTGAAGAGTGGCCCAAACAACAGTGTGAAGACAGGGAAGGTGTGTAGCTTCTCTCATGTGATCATTCTGTATTTCTAGGAATGCTTCCTTGGTAGGGAACTCTCAAAACCAGAAAGAATAGATTGCTGTACACTGACAGACATCTCTGATTATGGGGAAAATATTCCTTCTATTCAACAAAAAACTTCTAATTGGAGATAGTAAACAGACTGTTAAAATAGTGAAATAGATGAAGGTGGTAAAGGAGCTATCAGTAAAAATAGAAGGAAGAGTGAATATGGACATTATTACAGAGAACATTGTATGGTCTTTTTTTTCCCCCATTTTCAAGCTTTTAATTTTACTCAGTCCAGACAAAACCTCTAGAGGTTGGCAAGGACAGCAATCAGTTACCACCAGAGAAGTGAAGCAGGTGTCCTGGATCACACTACCAGGGAATGGTAACTCCCACTCCTGCAAGCTCCCCCACCCAGTGCTCTTTTTTCTTTTTTCTTTTTTCTTTTTTCTTTTTTTTAAGATTTTATTTATTTATTCATGAGAGAGAGACAGAGACAGAGACATAGGCAGATGGAGAAGCAGGCTTCCTGCAGTGAGCCCAATGTGGGACTTGATCCCAGGACCCCAGGATCACAACCTGAGCCAAAGGCAGACACTCAACCATTGAGCCACCCAGGTGTCCCCTCAGTGTTCTTTTAGAGGGCTGGGAGCCACCTACATGTAGGGGAAGGGATGAGTCATGGAAAGTCAGTGGTGGTAGACCTAGATCACTAGAAGGCTAGTATAGCTAAAAGAACTGCAAGGGGCAGTGGGGAGTATATGAGCATGTCAATATTATTGATAATACAGCTTAACACATTTGTATAGGGCAGTTACTGTTGTGTTTTTTAAAGCCCTCTTAAACTAGCATTATCTTCTTTGATATTCACAGAGGTAAGTAGAGGGCCAGATTGGGTAGTGAGAAGGGAAGAGGGAGTAACAGGCCTCCCCTTCCACCCTAATTTCAGCCCTCTCCCAGGGAAGGGCAAGTGAGCCAGTCTATCCAACCACTTCCTCCCCACTTCCTGCCCAGAGCCAAGAGGGTGTTGGGGCCTAACTTGATCTAATTTTTCAGAGAGGTGTCTGGGACCAGAAAAGAGACTAGGAGCTTTGGCCTACAGGACCAGGGACATGATCACACACTTGCTGTCAGAGGGCTCTTCTGAAGCAGGAAGAGCAGCCATGTTTTGTGTGGCCTCAGAAGACAGTCCCCAGAAAGAAGTCCGTTCATTTGATATATATTATTGAAACCTGTTCTCTGCCAGGCCCTGTGCTGGGTAGCAAGGATATAGCAGTGAATTAGACATGGTCCCCGACTTCTAAGAGAGCTCTCAGTCTTGGATGCAGACAGACAGTTTTCATGTGGGATGATCAGAAAGGTAGGAGCAGAAGGGCCTGTGGGTGCACAAACGATGGTACCAAACCTGGGACGGGAGAGAAACCTTCTTGGAGAAGCTTGGACTAGGTCTTTGACGATGAACAAGTGTTTGCAGGAAGACCAGGGTGGGAGTGGGGTTGGGGGGAGAGGCTGGACCTCATATGAAACCAAGTTCTACCCTCGGTTTAGTGGGGTGGGGGTGGGGGAACCTCTTGGAGAGCCATGAGCTTAGGGCTAGGTTCTGGGCACATTCAGAGGGACAAGGGTGACCACCTGTTTTTGATGTAGTAGAGGGGAGTCTCTTCTTAGGGAATTGGAAGAGCTCACCATTAAGGTGTTTTTCCACTCAGAAAATCTATGACTGTGTCAAACCAAAGGCAGGCACTATGCCAGAGAAGAGCAGTGGGTTCCCTAGGTCCTAGCGGACCAGCCTCCTGTCCTACCAACACCACTTCCACTGCTTTAGATGATGAGACCCACGCCAGCCACTGGTACCAGCCAGAACCAGCCCATAGCACGCCCCCCCCCCCACACACACACACCTTACTTTCCTGACCCAAGCCCTATTGACAGATCCCCCAGAATCTGAAGGAATTCAAGACAAATGGTTAAGAGGATGGAGTTAATAAAATTTGAAAAATTGAGGCCTGTCACTCCACTAAACTTTTTTCAATACCACTGACAGAAACATATTTCCCCAATGAGTGACCTTCCACAGCTGTAGCGGGCAGGCACAGCCGCAGCAGTGCTGCCAGGAAGCCAGTCTGCTATTTATCAAATATTATAAGCTGGGACACACTAATCTGGAGCATGGAGAGGAGAGGAGGGGTCCTGCACTATACTGCCTGGGGTGCTCCAGGTGTTGGCCCCAGCCCCAGACAGCCAGTGGGAGGTGACGGATGGCCTGCGATTAGCACTCCCCACCTCCATTCGGCCCTGTCACTTGCTCCCAGAGGCCTGACCCTCTAGACCAGCTGCTCGGCCCGGAGGGGCCCAGAGGGGCCCTGGGTGGGAGACAAGGGGAGGTCAGGCCAGGGCACGGGCCATCCTGATGCCCCTGGAGAGGGCAGGGGGGTGAGACCCAGTGTGGTTATTTATTGGAGTATAATGGTTTGTGGCCGTTGGTCGTGGAGGTGAAATCGATCAGTTGTAGAAGTCAGGTTCTATCAATTATTACAGCAATTAGTCAAGTCAGCATCAGAGCAAGGGTGTGTGTTGGGGGGGGGGCTGGAGGACTGATATTAGATGGACATTTCCCATGGTGCCCCCACCTCAGCCTTCCTAAAGTGAGAGCAGAAGTGCTGCCCCGAGGCTCCAGAACCTTGGGGAAACCAGCTGGCTTCCCCCCTCAGGAGTGGCTGGGGTGGGGACTGACTAAGAGCTTCCTGAGCTAGAGATGGGCCGGGACACCGCTAAAAAGCATCCCTATGCTGGCTGGCACAGGTGCACAGATGTCTTACCTGTCCCCATCCCATCCTTTATGAGAAGTGACACGACTCCTACTAGAAATTACTCAGTGGCCAATGTTTATGGCACACATTTTTCATTCTGTAAGCAAATATAGATCACTGACAGCACTTGTTTGACGCAGCTAATCTCACCCTTGGTTCTTTCTCCCACTGTCTTCCTCTCTGACCTTCCCTCCTCTCTGCCTTCCCCTTCTCTTCCATTTCTCTTTTCCTTGTTGCTCCTCTTTACCTTCTATAGATCTCTCCTTATAGATCCACCTTTTATTCCAATTCATATCTAGCAACAGAGTTCGTTCCCCTTGAGGCTGCCTAAGAAAGGCCTTTGCACTGCTGAACTGTAGCTCTTTTTCAACCCTAGCCACTATCTAGGAACTTGGGGGGAGGGGAGGGTGCCATCTGCCACTGGCCGCAGCCCTTGTAAGCCCCTCACTGTTGAGCACCAACAGTGAGGGCTGGTAAGGCCAGACCAGTGAACAAGCCCCTTAGCACTCCGCTCCTTCCTGCACCCCACAGTACTGTCTGTTCCTCCTTCCGCACAGTGACACATTTGGCCTGAGTTGTAGTTGTTTGATCAACTCATCCCCATTAGCTTCTGGAAAGCTGGAATTGTGCCTTGACACCAACCCTAGGTAATACCGGATCTTAAAGACAGGAAGTGGAGTCTGCACAAAACATCGTCATAGGGGTGTGAGGAAAACCTGAAAAAATGGTTATAAAACCATTTTTATAACCTGAGTTTTATTTTTATAAAACTCAAAGCAAAGAGTAGCCAAGGTATCAGTTGCTACAGAGTGGTCAAGAAATAAAAATAGAAGACTATTCCTTGGCTTTGCCAGTCTCCCATCATCCTGCATACAGAGCCCTGCAGATACAAAACATCCAGTCACTGCCAATAGAATTGAAAAAATGAGGTTGCAACGGAGCCCTTAAGGACTTGCCTACTAGTTAGGAAGAGCACAGACACCCTCCTTACCAGGGAGGTGGCACTTTATCCTGTAAGTGGTGAAAAGCCCGGGAAGGAAATTTCAGCAGGGGTATATCATGGCTGCCATGTGGAAGTGTGGAGAATTGGAGTTGAGAAAATCTAACGAAGGGTTTGACTCCTGGTCCAAGCAGATAATGAGCTTTGTGACCTTGGGCTAGTTATTTCATTTTCCTGGGCCCCAGTTTTCATGTCTGTAGCATGGGGATTTTAATTCCTACCTCTTAACAGTGGTTGCAAGGATTAAGTGATACAGTGTACATGAAGAACAGAGCACAGTGTCTGGCACATAGCCAGTGCTCAGTAAATACTAGCAGCCGCTTTTATCACCACTCCTAGATTTATAGCCAAGAGACTTGAAAACACATCTATGCAAAGACTTGTACACACACATTCATAGCAGCATTATTCACAGTAGCCAAAGGGAGAAATAACCCAAATGTCCATCCACTGAGGAATGGCTAAACAAAATGTGGCCTGTCCACAGAATGGAGCTTTATTCATCCATGAAAAGAACTGCTGCTTTCCTGCTTTCATGTGGCAGCATGAATGACACCTACTACAACATTGATGAACCTTGAGAACATGCTAAATGAAAGCAGACAGACAGGAAAGACCATACATTGTATGTTTCCATTTACATGAAATGTCAGGTATAGGCAATCTATAGGAACAGAAAGTAGACTAATGGTTGTTGGGGTTGGGGGGATAGGGGGTGTCTGTGATAATGGTTATGGGATTTCTTTTTGAGATTATGAAAATGATCTCAAATCAGTGGTGACAGTTGTACAACCCTGTAAGTATATTTAAAATCACTGAATTGGACACCTGGGTGGCTCAGTCAGTTGAGCATCTGCATCCTGGGACCAAGTGCCGCATTGGGCTCCCTGCTAAACCAGGACTCTGCTTCTCCCTCTGCCTCTCCCCACTGCTTATATGCACTTTCTCTCTCTCTCTCTCTCTCTCTCTCTCTCTCTCTCTCTCTCAAATAAATAAATAAAATCTTAAAAAAACAAAACCACTGAATAATACACTTTAAAATTTTTGAATTTTATGGTATGTGAATTATATATCAATAAAAAAAGAATATAAATATTTCAAATTCCTATTAGAAAATAGGATCATGTATAATTTTTCTCACTGATATTAAGTGTCCTTGGTCTGGATCATACTTCTTACTCTCTGTCCCACTCCCTCCTCCTCCCACACCTATTCCTCGGCAGCCCAGGCAGACAGCCACATTTAAATGCTTAATAAATCCTTACAATTGTTGATAAATTTATAGACCTTTAAGTAGCCAAGAGCTTCAGTAGGAATAGTTTTATATCATGGAACAAATGTTTCCACAGCCTAGGATTGAGAAATGCTGACTTTTATAGTCCAGCATCAAACAGTAGCCAGCCATCCACCTTGAGCCAGGCCCCATGCTGTGTGCATTTGCCTGCAAATTTAGTGTTCGCAGCCAGCCCACTATACTTTTATGGCAGGGACTGAGTCTTAACCCTTCTTTACTTCTAGACAGTACTTCTTTAGCAAGAAAGAAGGTCTAGGAATATTCTGTTTAATATGTAATTCTTGAGCATGAACTGTGTTCAAGGCACAGCTTTCTTATGTTTCAATCTCCCTGCTTTGAGAGAAGTGCCTTGGGGACCAGGCCGGACCTGATTCCTCTGTGTCTCAAGCCCTACAAATTCAAGGTTTGCCAAATTGAATGGACAGTTTTTGAAGAGGACAATGAGATGTTCAGACCTGGGCTTCGGGAAGGAGATTCTGACAATGTGGAGATCAGAGGAGCCTTTCCTCCATATCTGCCAAGACATTGCACCAAGTAGACACTTTATACAGGCTTGTGAGCTGCCAGAACTTAAAAAGAAGGTAGATGTATGGCCTGGCAAGCCCCTTCCTTTTATCATATTTCAAGTTCTTTGTTCTCAAATCACAGGTATTAATGATTGGAAGAAACACCTGCCCACATGCTCACACTTAACAACAGGTATCATTGGTAAGGGCATCAGACCTTGGGGCTGCCAAAGCCAGGCTCCTGGTGATGCTCACTCCCTTCCAGAGCACTCAGCTAACTCTGAAAGCAGGAAATACCAGAGATAAGAGAGCATTAAAGGAGAGACAGAGGACCAGAGAGCAGAAAAAAGGGGGCTGTTTTACTTTTTTTTTTTTTTGGATATTCTGTGTTTTAGAAAGGAACTCTTTTATGTGATTTTATAAATGAATATTCACCTCTATGCAAGTAAGCTTGATAATATAGGCATTTTAATAACTAATGCTTTGGTGGTAGGATATATTAATCTATGTATTCGGTATTTTATTTGGTATTTGTTAGCATGTTCAGCTGTGTGTATTTGTTATATGTGTGCATACTCGTGTCTGTATAACACACCTGTGTGTATATAACATAATTTTGTGTATGTAGTAGTGTGGGTAGTACGTATTTGCACATGTGTATGTGTAAGTGTAGGAACCCCAATACCCTGACCTCTGTGTCAGAAAGAACTAAGGACTGCCCTCTCAGAGTAGCTTAACATGTTTTTCACACCATTCTGCAATCTCTTAGGGTTTTGTTGCTCCCTCTTTCCATGGGAATGCCTTGCTCTGAAATCAGGGCCCAGGTCACTTCTGAGGGAAGGCTGAGGCCACATTGATGACCACTGATAGAGCCTTTGACTACTTCTCTTCCTGCCAGGAGCCAACCCCCTGCAGAGGAATGAAATGGGACACACACCCTTGGATTATGCCCGAGAAGGGGAGGTGATGAAGCTTCTGAGGACTTCTGAGGCAAAGGTAAGTCTCATAGAAAGGAGAAGGCCTATGGGTACTCCGTGCTGCATTTAATCTTTCACTCATCAAATTATGTCTGGCTCCACACCAAAGCCACTTCTCCTTAGGTGATTATTGTCTGTTTAAATACAAATCCAGCCCCCAGCCTCATCAAGAATAGGAAGCTGCCCCTATCATGACCAGGCAGAGGCCTGAGACACTTCTGACTTCTGAGGACTTGTCTTCAAATTCAGTTTTTGAGGTGGTGGGCCTTCTAGTTTCTTTTCATAGGTCCAGGGATAGACAAAATCTTTAGCCCAAGTAATGTTACCCTGGGCCTCACATATTCTGTAACCTTAGCAAGCAATCTTTTCCCATCATCACTCCTTCTAAAACCATTCCTTGATCCATCTCCTCCACACATACTCCAGAGAGCATGGTACAGCTTGAGCCAAAAAAATCTCCATCTTAATTTGATCTTCTCAACCAAACTTTTGAACTCCCTAAAAGCAAGCTACCTTCTGCTCTTCCCAGCTACTGAGCTATCACTCAGGAACTAGTTGGCAGAATCCAAGAACTAGAATCACAAATCTCAGAGCTACCAGGGACTTCAGCAATCATCAAGTACAATAGTGGGAAATCTTACCAAAGTCTGAACATCTAAGAAGAAAACAAAGCTATTGTGGTTGAAGGAGAGGTGGACCAGAGCTACACCCACCTGGCCTAGCCCTTCTCTCCTGGGCAGCCTCTGTGGAGGCTCTTCTGTGAGGCACATGTTTTAAATATCTGAAGCCTAAATCAGTGGACTCTTACCCTAAGAGATTGTAGAATGGTATGAAAAACATGTCAAGCTACTCTGAGAAGACAATCCTTAGTTCTCTTTGACACAGGGGTGAGGGTATCAGGGTTCCTGCACATAGATGTACACATGTGCAGATATGTACTACCCACACTACATAACACAAAGTTGTGTTATATACACACCGATGTGTTATACAGACATAAATACACACAGATACAACAAAAACACACAGCTGAACATGCCAACAAAAAGCCCAGGGATATGACATGGCTTGCCTTTGGTCCCAAAGTGCATTAGTGTCAAAACCGAAACTAATAGATTTGAATACAAGGTCACGTAGTAGGTTTGGTGTTAGGACTAGAACTGAAAGACTTGGTTTCTTTTGTTAAGATTTTTTTTTTTTTTAATTCATGAGCAACACAGAGAGAGAGAGGCAGAAACATAGGCAGAGAGAGAAGCACCTGATGTCCTCAGTCGCAGGACCCCAGGATCACAACATGAGCCAAAGGCAGACGCTCAACCACTGAGCCACCCAGGTGCCCCTGACTTAGTTTCTATTTTTGTTTGTTTGTTTTTCTTCATATGGTGAAAAAATTTAGATTTAGCCAGCTAGCCTCAGTTTAGATGATCCCTGTTTTGTTGGCAACATCCAAAGCATCAGACTCAGGAGCCAGTCGAACATATGCCTTCTTCTCTCCACTGGGCCTGATCAGGATGTTGACCTTGGCCACATCAGTGTCATAGAGCTTCTTCACAGCCTGTTTGATTTGGCACTTATTGGGCTTGACACCCACAATGAACACAAGTGTGTCGTTGTCTTCTATTTTCTTCATGGCTGACTCAGTAGTCAGGGGGAAGTTGATGATGGCATAATGGTCAAGCCTGTTTCTCCTGAGGATACTCTTTGGAGGATATTTGGGCTGCCTTTGGAGATACAATGTTGTGGGCTGTCAGAATGTAAGTGACATGCAGATCTTAAAGGCGTCCATGGATGCCTTTAAGCACCACTCTCTTGGCCTTAAAAGCCTTGGCTTTGGCTTTGGCTTTGGCTTTGGCTTTGGGAGGAGCAGGGGCTTCTTTCACCTTCAATGCCATCTACGTGAAAAGATGGAAGACTTAGTTTCTGATTCTCAGTCTTATGCTCTTTCCTTCATCATGGAGTCTCTTTTGGCACGTTGGCTGAAATCCTTTGAGATGATTCAGTGAGACAGGTCCCACCTAGTGGCAAATATTCTGTCTTGAAAAAGAGCACTTAGGTCACTGGACTGAGACAGACAAGACATGATTTGTGGTCCCAGCTCCACCACTCACTGACTGGGTGATGTAGGCCTAGCATTTCCCTTCACTGAAGCTCAGGTTACCTCTGTGAAATGAAGACATTGCACAATATGGTTTCTAAGGTTCCATTCAGTATATAATCATCTATGTTGTAACAACGCAGAATTTTGATGGTGTAAAATGGTAAAGATTTCCTTTTGGCCTCATGAAGCCTGTCCATCATGTGTCAGTGATAGAGCCTCTGTTCATTATAGGCCCTCAGAGACCAGACTGGCATTGCAGCCACCTTCTGGGATGTTGCAGGTTGCTGGCCAGAGGGAAAAGAATGCTCTGGAGGGTCTTGCATCTGTAGTTAAATGCTCATTCTAGAAGACCCTTTACTTCCAATCACACTGGACAGAACTAATCCTTGTTCACACCCAGTCACAAGAGGCCAAGAAGAATAATCTTGTCATGTGCCCAGAAGGGGGAGAACTAGAAATATCTGGCAACCAGCATTAACCATATACTTTGTTTCCCTGGGATCCTTAGTAACTGTCTTGCAGTGGTTTCCTCCAGAGAAGAGGGGGTAGAAAGGGAGATGGGATTTCACAGCACATCCTGAGTGCTTGGGACAGCAAGAGTGAAAGTTCCTAGAGAGCAAGCACTTCTCTCCTCTCTGTTCAGATTTTCCACCCCTAGGAGCAGCCCTAGAGGTCAAATCAGTTTCCTCAGATGTCTTAAGGAAATCCCTGAACATGTTTCACTAACCTCCAGGACTGCTCTCCTATCATTCCATGAGAGTACACCCTGGACTTGGCCAGGAGAACCCATGGTGTGTCAGGTGGTATGACATAAGGCAGACCTCTTAGTGCCAGCATACGTGGAGGGGTTAGGGCTGCTGAGGAACACTTAACAAAATTTTGCTGCCTAAGAAGTGGCTTAACGTTGGCCATGTTAGTACAAGGCTAGGGCCCGAGTGAATAAATGGTGGTTGCATCCCTCTATTCCAGTCAGACCCTTCTGGACCACAGAGGGCGGTTGCAGATATTATCATCAAAGTAGACACAGAGCTCTCAGAATCTGTGCAGAGTAGGGCAGCTAAAGGGGCAAGAGAAAATGTGCCATAGAAAAAGCCAAAGGCAGTAGGAACTTCTGGCCCAGAGAGGAGAGACCACACATAGGTACAGGAATGGCTGTGAGGGGGAGGAGATTCAGAGGCCAAGCTGGGACAGAGCCAGGCTTGGTGGTACCTGTAGGGAAGGGGCTCCCTAACAAAGCTGTCACATAGTATAAGGGGCTGCCTTTAGAGGCCGGTAGACCACTTAGAGACAGCCCGGGGTTCTGTCACCTTTCCATGGAGAAGATTATTTCTCTCTTGTCACCTCTCTGCACTTGATCCTTTCATCTGGTCTGGAATGTCCCAGCTGTGCATTAAGTATCTCCACCTGATTGCTCTGCTGTCCCGTCACCCCTCAGTTCTCCTTGGATATCTGTAGCATTGTCTTTCTCCCAGTTGCCCAGCATCTACTTGTCACCCACTCTTTCTGCTCTGCTTTTTTCCTCTAAGCTGAAAAACACAAAACAAAACTACCCCTTCAAACTCGTGAGGCAGAGTTTCATAGGAAGAACACTGCTTTAGATCTGGTCTGTCCTTCTTGACAGTAAGTAAGCAGCAGCTGCTGCTGAGTTCATGCCCTACATCTGTAACCTGACTCAGGCCTGGAGAGTGCTAAGGCTCCAGCCTGAGACCTCATCTCCTGGCTCTTTGTCTAGACATGGGTGACTGCAGCTCTGATCTTACCTTGCTCCCCTTCTATCTGTCCAGCATCCCCCTGCTACCCAGCTACCTTCACCTACCACCCTGTAGTCAAATATGGGCTCATTATGGAAAATGTATCAGTATAAAATTCCTGTGTCTCATTATAGAATATCTGGAAAGTAAACTGAAGAAATTTAAATAATTCAGTACATTTTATGAATAACATCTGTGTGCCATGGTCTAGGCTAGGTAAGAAGACAAGTGGATGAAACACTCAGGGAGCTTACTGTCTGATGAGGAGACAGGCAAGTGAAGCCTAACATCACTGAGTCATAGTCTCAAGGAAGCCCAGAAGCTCTGGAAATCCAGAGGTGACTTCAGATCCTGCCTGGGAAGATCAAGGCAGGCTCACTGGAGAACATGTCAATTGGGCTGCTGGAGTGACTGGGTGATGGGCACTGAGGGGGGCACTTGACGGCATGAGCACTGGGTGTTACACTATATGTTGGCAAATTGAACTCCAATAAATATACACACACACAAAAAAGAATCTCAAAAACATTCTTGCCCTACTATCTATACATAATCACTATTAATATTTTTATTTATTTATAATAATAGTAGGTGTCTTTTATTGAGTACATCTAGGTACTATGCCAGGTATCTGTTTTTTTCTAATCTTATAACAAATCCTTGAAGCAGCTCTTATTACCCCCATTTTACAGATGGAAAAACTGAAGCTGAAGGAAAGAAAGCAAATGACTTACAGAAAATCAAGTTGTTATAAGTAACTATTGGGATATGAATGAGAGGATTTCCTTCTATAATATAATATTTGTCTTTTCTGGAATTTATCTATCTATATATAGATGGCCTCTTTTTTTAACCCGATTGATTTCACACTGGCAGCCATTTTTTATTTTGACAACCCAAGAATTTATTAAAAATGTGACCTCTTAGAGATTGGAAGTGTGGATTCTCCAGCACAGACCCCCAATCCTATTAGATGCTGACCTGTCAGACATTTATATTTCCTAGTTCCATATTTGGAATCTGGATTTTTACTTTTTTTTTTTTTTTTTTTTTTTTTTTTTAGTAATCTGTACACCCAGTGTTGGGCTTGAACTCATGACCCTGAGGTCAAGAGTCCCATGCTTTTCCAACTGAGCCAGCCAGGTGCCCCAGTTAATATTATTTCTTGATTGTTTTCCCATTTTCAAGTCATCCATAAGCCTAATTTTTAATTTCTTTTTTTAAAAACGATTTTGTTTATTCACAAGAGACACAGAGAGAAAGGCAGAGACACAGGCAGAGAGAGGAGAAGCAGGCTCCATGCATGGAGCCCAATGTGGGACTCGATCCCAGGACTCCAGGATCACGCCCTGAGCTGAAGGCAGACGCTCAACCACTGAGCCACCTAGACGTCCCCTAATTCTTAATTTCATCCTGCCTTTTAAAACTTGTTACTTGTCTAAAAATCTCTGTCACCTTAACTAGCCTAAATGATTTTCTCCTTACTGCCAGTTTGCTCAGTTTCTCAGTATTCTCTGTGCAGAAGGGTCTCTAGGTCCTTGGAAAGATTCAGAGGTAGGTGAAGCCCAGCCCCTGTCCTCTGAGTTGGCCATATAGAAGAGGAGGATGGGAGAGAAGCAGGCACTCTTAGCTCTGATAGCCACAAACTGATTTGTACATTAGGAGGGGTCTGCAGAGAGTTTGTGGGGCTCCAAGAAAGCATGGATCACCTTCAGACAGAGTGAGCAGGGCAGGCTTCATAGAGAAAGTAGCTTGTGATCTCAATTTGAAGGATTTCAATACATGGAGAGTTTAATACTTAAAGCTTAGACCATTTCATGTTTTAACTAAGAGATGAAGGAGAGAGGTAGAAATATATCTCTGTGCACATGATGGCAGATAAAACAAAAATATGGGGAGCTATTCCATGATGAATATTCCGCTGAGGGGGACGTGCTGGTGCCAGCCTGCATCTCTACTGCCGGAGCCTCATTCCACCGAGACTCACGAGGAATTTATTGCTCATTTTAATCACACCCAGAGAATGAATTGGCAGGAATATTAGGCAGATAGGCCTATCATATATATTTTATTTGCATATCCCAGTGACAGAATCACAAGCACATTTCCTATATCTATATTTTTTCATTTGCTTCAGGGGTAGCTGGGGATGCAATGCTCCCCTGGGCCTGCATTCTGGGCTGCAAGCCTGGGTGCTCCCATCAGAGCCGAGGAAAGCCCTCTAGGAGAGCAGGAGTGAGGTACACAGGAGGGTAAGAGGCTTCTCTTACTCCTGTCTTAGAACAAAGTGATACTCCTTCCCCATCTTGCCCAGCCTTCTCCCTGCTGCGTCTCATTTCAAGTGCCAACATGTTGCATGCCTAGCCCTGTGCTTGGCCCTACACCCTATATGGAGGACAGTACCATCTGACCTTCACTGCAGGTTTACTGTGGGCCAGACACAGAGCTTTATGGGGACAAACTTTTGCTTTCTCTTTTGTTTTTAACTTTATAAAAATTTATTGAAATGCACTTCATAAGGTACACATATCGTAAGTATATAGCTCACTGTATCTTCACAAACTAAACACATCTGATCAAGAAACAGACCATTACACTCAGAAACCCATTTTATACTTCCAGTCACTACTCATCCCCCAAAGGTAAGGATTATCCTGATTTATTTTAATTTTTATGTAATTTCAAAAATAGTGCAAAGAATTCTGTAAACCCTTCACCCACATTACCTTTTGTTAAGATTTTATCACATTTGCTTTACGATGTATGTAAATATTGTATATAGAGAGATACACAATTTTTTCTGAACTATTTAAGAATAACACACATGATGCCCCTTTACCTACCCCTAAATAGTTGTGTTTTCTAAAAAAAACAAGGACTTTTTCTTACCTCAGTACAGTCCTCAAAAGCAGAGTATTAATATTGATATTAACTACTCTATAGATGTTACTCACATTTCACCAGTTGTCCCAATAATTATCTTTACAAGAAAAGAGAATTCTGGATCCCAAGTTGGATTTAGTTTCATGTCTCTTTAGTAGTCTCCTTTAGACTAGAATGGTTCCTCAGTTTTTCCTTGTCTTTCATGATCTTGACATTTAATGAATACAAACAGATTATTTTATAAAATGTCCCTCAATTTGGGCTTGTCTAATGTTTCCTTATGATCACATTCAGGTTATGCATTTCTGGCAAGAACAACTTCTGGTGTTTATTTTCAGTAAAATCATTAAGTAGCCCTATGCTAATAGCCCCCGTGTAGGAATAGGAGATTTGTGTTTTAAATCTCATCTCCCTAAACAGACTTTGAACTCCCTGAGGCAGAGAACAGATCTTTTTCTTACCTCCAGGGTGGCAAGTGCAAGCTCTGGAGCCAGACTGCAAGGGTTAGCATTCTGTCTCTATTACTTGCTACCAGGGGAATCTTGTTTTAATTTACTTCATCTCTGTACAGTGGAGGAGGAGATATTCTGAACTTCTTAGGGCCATGAGGATTACAGCAGCTGGTCCCCAATCAGGTGAGACTTAGCAATCGATGCTAAAACTAGTGAGTAGGAGTTTGAGGAGTAACAGGATTATTTAAATAGGCTCAGATCTTCATCCCACAAGATACTTATTAATTACCAAGGGGAAAATTGTAATGGAGAAACCTGGTACAGAACACCTTAACCAAGTGATCAAAGTGAACATCACCAGTTACAGGATAATCAGCATCCTATGCCTTCTGATATGATGCAGAGAACACAACTCATCTTCTCACTTGAGCCAGTCCTTGCCCCTCTTAATCTTCTCTTACCAGTCTTTGGATCAGCCTAGCTATTTGCAGAGTGACATGACCTGATTTACATATTAAAACATCATTCTGGCTGCAAGGTGGATGGACTGGAAGAGAGGAGAATGGAGTCCAGGATGCTGACATAATTAATGGACACCAAGTATAATAGAACTGACACATACTGTTCCCTAACTTCCTCTCCTAGGATGTATACTTTATGAGTTAGTTCAGGAAATTTTCAAGTCCTTTGAGTGCCTCTCTCCCCCAGCTTTATTGGACCTCCTGGGCAACCATTACCATCATCCCCTAACATTAATCCTATCTGTTGCCCCCTAGTCCCTTTGGTGACTTTCCTACCTAGTCCTTTCTGCCATTCTAGCTTCAGAGCATGGCAGAAATGCTGTGATGCGAGTTGAGGTCACATTTAGGAGGATGGGGCATATCTGAGTATATCTGAGAGCATCTAGTAAGCTTTATGGCCCTGACCTCCATGAGAAGCAAATTGTAACTTGACCTTTTTTTCTCTTCCCTCCTCCATACCTATCATATTCTTGCCCACGGTCTCATTTTGCCTATTCACCACTCCCACCCTTGCCTCAGCTGCCCTTTTGGTGAACACACTGCCAGGTTCATTATCATACTTGTTTCCTGAAGGATACCCAATAATAGGGGTGCCTGACATACCCCTTCTCTTTGTAACCCTCCCCAAAAGAACCATGCATCCCAACCGCCCACTTCTGAGCGAGTCCAGCTAGGTTTCACCCCAGCCTCCCAGCCCTTTCCTGTAAATGCACTCACAGCCAGGAGGGGTGCCATATTAAATCAAGAATGATGGATACCAGTGGCCACGATTATCCAGCCAAGATGCAGCATGGGGAGCTGGTTGCTGCTGGCTCCAGGTGAGGGCTTCTGAAGCTAATTGCATATGGCTTTTATTAAGATGATCACTGCCCCACTCCTGCTCTCCTGTGTGGCTTCTTCCTAGTGCCTCTCAGCCCGGTGCCCTCTGCTTCTGCAGGCCAGGCCACCTGCCCCATATTCTCCTCTAGTGGAACCCTGTCGAAGTAGGGCTTCAACCTTAGCCCCTATAAGGCTTCCTCCTCATCTCCTCAAAAAGCCAGGAATACTAGTAGCCTACATTTATGGAGCCCTTACCAAGTGCCTTTTCCCCTCTTTCTCTCCTCCCTGAGGTAGAATATAAACAGACCAACTATTTTCCTTTCCTAGGTTCTTCCACTAGTGTTTCACAAGCCTGGGTTCCTAGCTAATACCTTCAGAAGCCATTCATTCATTCGACACTTTTTAAAAAAATACAAACTGTGCTAAGCAGTAGGAAAGAGCATAAAGCAATAACCTTTAACCTGGTTTAATCCTAGCATCCTATACATTTTTATCAAAAAGTCTGAAGTTTTCAGAACTTCTCAGAAGTTGTTCTGAATAGATATTTAGGGCTCCAGGCTGGGGGAGAACCAGGATGTACCCAGATTTAGGCCATGGGTTGAATATTTCTCAGGACCATCTAGAAAGCTCTGAAGAAACCAGCCAGGGGTGCCTGGGTGGCTCATTTGGTTGGGCATCCAACTCTTGATTTCAGCTCAGGTCATTACCTTGAGGTTGTGGGATGGGGCCGCATAAGGTTCCATGCTCAGTGGGGAGTCTACTTTCCCTCTCCCTCTGCTCATGTGCTCTCCCCTGCCAAAATAAGTAACTAAATCTTTAATATAAAAAAAAAGAAAAGAAAAGAAACCAGCCAGATCCCAGTATAACCTTTCCCCCATACTCACTCCCATAGAAGTCAAGGATCCTTCCCCTGCCCATCCAAGAAAATAACAGGAATACTAAAACCACCTAAAATCACGACACTGAAGAAGAGTTATAGGAGATAAAAATGTTTCCCTAGAGAACACTTAGGGAGACCACAGTGTTTATACCCAAACCAACAGAGTGGCAAGAAAAGTCATGTTTGCCTGTGACAGAGGAAAAAGATATGTTCTATGAGGCCCCACAGATCAATGCATGGAAAGCACCTAGAAGCAGAATTCTCTACCATGTAAGGGAAACTGACAGGCAGAGATGAGCTGCCTTGTACAGTGGAGGTATCCCAGGAACCCAGCTGGTATTGAGATGATACCCTGTGAACCTAGGTTTCCTAAGGAAGGAGCCTCAGGAGCCATTTCTGGGGCAGTGGGGGCATCTAAGTGGACTAGGCTCCTAGATTCTGCTTGAGCCAGAGCAACTCTTCATCTGTGGAGCTCATACAGATTAAATTAGCTAAAAGGGTTCCAGTGTCCCCACCCCATCTGCCCAAAAAGCACTGGGTTAGATAGTTATCAAAATGCAGTGAAGGAGAAGAGAAGTAACATTTATCAGAGGCCTGTCAGGGGGCAGCTGCTGTGCTCTCCACTTGCATCCCTCACAACACCACTGCTACCTGTACATTGCCTATGTGCCAGAGACTCTACCACATTCTTTGTGTATGTTATCTCACCTAACCTGCCAGAGACTACCACATTCTTTGTGTATGTTATCTCATCTATCCCACCAAGGCCTGCAAGGTGATGGGAATTACTGTTTCTGTGTTAGAAATGAGGAAACAAAAATTCAGGGAGGTGAATTAACTTCCCCAAGGTCAGCTCGCTAGTGAGTAGACAGGGTGAGGTTTGAATTCAGATCTTCCCGGAGCAAAAGCTGCTTATTTCTGCCACACAGCTTGCCCCACTATGAGCCAAAAGAGGAACCAAGCTTCAGATGGGGACACTATACAAAGTACAGTGCCTCTGTATAGTGCCTGGCACTCAGCAGCTGTTCCACAACCAGTAGTTAACCTCCTCAATTGGCAGCATGCATTGACTCCTTCTGTGAGCCAGGCCCTGTGCTATGTGATAGAACTGTTGAGATGAATAAGACATGATCTTTGTCACTGAGGACCTCACAGTTGAGTAAGGAGAGATAGACAGGCAGTTAAGTGCTCTGGAGGTACCAGGGGCAGGCATGAAACCTTACAACAGGCTCTTTAGACAATGTAGTATTTAAGTTGAGATCACCAGGGCACTTAGAGGTAGATGGGAGTAGAGGAGACTTTTGTGGTGAGAGAGCAGTATGAGCAAAGGCCCAGAGGCAGGAATACTCTGAGACACCCTCACTGAGGGGAAGTGAGGAAGCAGACCCAGCAAACCCTCGGCAGCCAGCTTCCATTGCTTCAGGCTGCTTTTGTGGCCTGCCTGACTCCAAGCCGGCCAGGCCTCAAGCCAGTGCAGAACCAGGCAGTATGCTTGTGTCGCCCCATCAGAGCCTTTCCTGCCCAGTGGACCCAAGTGCTGAGAGGGGCTGGGTGGGCAGGGAGAAGGAGGAGGCAGATATATGGTGGAGTCGTCAGAGCCAGGTGATGTATGTGGCGCCTGAGGGAGCTGCATAGTGACACTCTGGATTCCAACCGGCAAGCGTCGCTCCACTGGGATTGGTGCCGAATTATTGCTCCATATGAAACCCAGGACTGATGGGAGCTTTCAGTTACAGACTGATAGCAACAGCCAAAATTGGATTGTTTGCTATTTATTTTTTTTAACTTCTGTCAAGGTCACTACTGTAACAGGAAAACACTGCCCAAGCAGCAGGTATTTTTCATCCACTCTGCCTGCAAGAGCAATCTGCAGCCACAACTTTTGTGACAGGGCCTTACCTGGGCAGCTCTCTTTCTAGAGAGCTATCAGTGTTACAAGGTCTTAGGAGAAAAGAGGCTCCTGAAGATCCAGGTCTTTTGTCCCACTCCAAGGCCTGCTTCCTTCCCCCATCCACCTGGCTCCGTGAGCACTTTATCATCAGACCTGTATACTCACCTTCCCTTGATGGCCACTAGATAGTCCCACAGCTCCTGCCGAGCCCAGGACTCCAACTTCTTTGTGTCTCCTTCCCCTCTCTGGATTCCTGTGCCACCCAGTTCAGCTGTTAATTCTCTCCTCTTATCTATTACCAAATTTACTTGGTAAATATTGACCAGCTGCCTTCATTGTGCCAGGACTTGTGCATTGAGTAAAGGACAGTGCCTGCCCTCAGGCAGCTCATAATCGATTTAGAGGATAGATTCACAAACATGCAACAAATTTGGTTTGTTTGTTTGTTTGTTTTAGATTTTATTTATTTATTTGAGAGAGAAAGCTGGTGAGCATGTGAGAGAGAGCACAAGCATGGGAAGCGGCAGGTAGAGGGGGAAGCAGACTCCCTGCTGAGCAGAGAGCCCAATGTGGGGCTTGATCCCAGGACCCTGGAATCATTACCTGAGCCCAAGGCAGACCTCAACTGACTGAGCCACCCAGGCACACCTGGTTTTTGTTTTTAAGCAGGGCTTGAACTCATGACCCTGAGATCAAGACCTGAGCTGAAGAGTCAGATGCTTAACAGACTGAGCCACCCAGACGCCCTGAGAAGTATTTGTGTATGAGCCCTCCGTCCCCTCCTTGTCCAACTTAGAGTTCCCTGAGGACAGGCCTGGCTCTCCTCTGTTCTTCACAGTGTGGTCATGCTCCGGCCTCCTTCCCTCTGCCCTTTCTGAAGTGAACCAACAAGCCCAGGGCCAGACACACATGGGCACTCAGCAGCATCTGGGTTCCAGTCTTGGGCTTCAGTCCTCCTCCTTCTCCCCACCGTGCCATTTCTGTCATGGTGTGCACAGGGCCAAGCACACAGCAGTTGCTGAATAGCTGTGTTTAGTTGAAATGCTGTATCATTGAAGGAGCATGTTCATAGCTCTGGTATAAAAACTAAAAAGGTTTTCAGGGCACCTGGCTGGCTTAGTCAGTGGAGTGTGTAACTCTTGATCTCAGGGTTGTGAGTTTGAGCCCCATTGTGCATAGAACTTACACTAAAAAAAGAGTGAAAACCAAGAAGATTTGCAAGAAGATAAGTAGAAAGGAAAGAACCCATATTTGTTAAGCACTTACACTACATGCCAGCTCATTATGTATGTCATCATATTTAATCCCCAGTTTCCAGGTGAGAAAACTGAGAGTAAGTAAATTACTCCAGATGATAAGCACATCTTATAAGTGATAAAGCTGGGATTCAAATGCAGGTCTTCTATCAGACTCCAGAGCCAAGTGTTAATCTACTAGCAATACTTTATTTTACTAGCAGAGTGAGCCAGGACTCCTGAGCATGGAGTGAGGACTAGAGCAAGGGAACAATGGGAAGGACTGGGCTAGCCTTCAGTGGCCCAGAGCCAGAGTGTGCAGCAGGACTCCTGGAGACCCAGACCTGTGTTTTTTGCCCCCAGGTTTTAGTGTAGAATGAAACCATCCTGAGCCACCTTCCCTTTCTCCTCACAGTATCAAGAGAAGCAGCGGAAGCGTGAGGCTGAGGAGCGGCGCCGCTTTCCCCTGGAGCAGCGGCTGAAAGAGCACATCATTGGCCAGGAGAGTGCCATCGCCACAGTGGGTGCTGGTGAGTATCAGGACGCAGCGACCAAAAATGGGTGGGGTGGCTCATGGTCTGCTGTAGTGAAGAGTACGCCTTGCTGTCACTGTACCATGAGAGGTGGCTCATAAGATTATAACTTAACATTCAGTGGGTACTTTCTGTGTGCTGAGCATTGTGATAAGCTCTCCATGTATGTTGTCATTTAATCCTTACAGCAACCCCATGAGGTTGGTACCATTAAATCTCCATTTTATTATTTTTTGAAGATATTTATTTGTTTATTTGAGAGAGTGTGAGAGAGAGAGAGAGAATGAGTGGAGGGCAGAGGGAGAGGGAGAAACAGACTCCCCACTGAGCAGAGAGCCCAATACGGAGCTCGATCCCAGGACCCCAAGATCGTGATGTGTGTTGAAGTCAGACGCTTAACTGGCTGAGCCACCCAAGTGCCCCAAATTCCCATTTTACAGATGAGGAAGCTGAGATACAAAGCATTTATTTATTTATTTATTTATTTTTAATTTTTATTTATTTATGATAGTCACACAGAGAGAGAGAGAGAGAGAGGCAGAGACTCAGGCAGAGGGAGAAGCAGGCTCCATGCACCGGGAGCCCGATGTGAGATTCGATCCCGGGTCTCCAGGATCGCGCCCTGGGCCAAAGACAGGCGCTAAACCGCTGCGCCACCCAGGGATCCCCAAAGCATTTATAATCATTGCTCAAGGCTGCTTTCCTGTGCTCTAACTCTGACTTTCTTTTTCTTTTTTTTTTTTTTTAACTCTGACTTTCATCCGGTCCACTGTCCCCATCCCCCACTTTTCAGGTAGGCAGGCTGAGACCCAGAGAAGAACAGGAGCTTGTCCATCACTTGTAGTGTAGCAGCTCAGCCAGAACTACAACTTCTATCTTTTGTCTCCCAGCCTGGAACTCTCACTCTTCAGTATAGTTTGTCAGTAGCTAGCTGACAAACATCCTGAACAAGTCTTAAGTGCCTTCCTCTTGACCCTAGAAGCTCTAATGTCGCATACTGGGAGCCAGACTGCTGTCTGGTGTAACCCCTACTCTAATTGCCCTCCTGCCCATGCAGACCCCACTAGAGGTAATAGAAAACTAGGGTTCTGCTCAGGATAATGACTTCACCTCTGTTCTCTGACTCAGGCGCATGATTCTCTGAAGGTGACTGCAGACAGATGAGGCAGGAGCAGAGTAACCTGGGCCCAACTTAAACAAATATCCCCCAAGGCAATGGTTCTCAAAGCATGGTCTCTGGACCAGCAGCATCAACATTCTCTGGGGCCTTGTTAGATTTGCAGATCTCAGGCCTCACCCCAAACCTATGGAATTGGAAACTCTGGGGTAGGACCCAGCAGTCTGTTTTAACACTCTGCGGGTGATTGTGCTGCTTAGCTCAAGTTTGAAAACCTCTGTCCTACAGTGTCTCAGTCCCATTCATGTTGCTTACCCTTTCTCTGCAAGCATCTGGTCCCACCAGATGTGTTCCAGTCCAACCAAAGACAGCACGTGGTAGAGGCTCACCGATAAAAGGAGACATCGGGCTGTATCACAATACAGTGCCTCTCTGGGACATTCTGGAGTGGCACTTCAACCCTAGGATACCAATTAGAGTAGAGAAGGCAGCCACCCCTGCAGCACAATGAGCCCAGCCTGATCTCCATCATTCTCACACACCAGTGGGACTCAGGGCAGTGGTCATGAGCCCCCCATCAGGGGCCTGACCTCAGCAGCAGTTAAAAGGAGCCCGCAGGCCAGAGCTGCTCTTCTGGCTAGAGGTCAGAAGGCTGCCTGCAGGCACACACAAGAACCGTGTGCCAAGGGCTGAATTGGAGGGAGAAGAGACCCTGGGAGCTCCTGAGGGTTGAAGAAAGGAGTTGCCTATGGGAGAGATGTTATTACCTGGTGGAGAGCTAAGAAAGCATCTTCTGCTGGAGTGTCTGTTCACGTGGACCAGCACTGCAGCTGCCATCCTAGTGTTTTCCCTCTGCTTCTTACATGGCCCTTTCCCAGGCTGCTCCTCTTTGACCTCCTACCTCTCCCTGACTTCTCAAGCCCATTAGATCTGAAACTCCCAAAAGTTGAAGGGAATGGGGAGGAGGATGTTGGGATGGAGAGAATTAGACCAACATGGTCAGATAGTGTGTCTCCCACTTATCAACTGTATGATTCATACTCACTCGGCCTCTTTGAGCATCAGTTTCCTCACCTGTGAACTGAGGTGCCAAATCCATGACTATCTCACTATATAGCACATGCTCAGGATGTTTACCATCCAGGGCTGGGCATGTTCTTTAGATCAGGCCCATAGTTACTGCCTTCAAACCAGGACTAGCCCCAGTCTAGCCTCTTCCTCTGATCCTACACCAGCCTCTAAAGTACCACCCATTTCGCCTCTCCTTGTTGTTAGCCCAGAGCAGGTGTAAATGATTCAGCTGCCCACCTCTGAGGAGCTGTCAGAAGGTCTTCCCTGAGAGCCTTCCTCTACCCAAAGCGCCATTCTTTTACCCAAACCCTGCCTTATCCCTACGCCTTTTCGTGTGTTATGTAGGTTGACCTGACCCTGCTGTGTCTCTAGGGACCTTAGGAAAGACAGGTATTAGGGCCTGAGCTGTGGGGTTGGTGTATCTCCTCCATTTGTGTGGTAACTATATCCCCTGCTAGCTAAGAAGCCTGTGGCCAGTGATCACATTGATAATGATCTGATAATGTTCACCTACCAACCCAGGTGGAGCATGAGGTACTCTCTGGGTCAGAATTTGTGGTAGGCAAGCAGCAGCCAGTGCTTCAAGGTCTCCAGACTGAAGGAGGTACAGGAGAGAGAAGTGGATCCAGAGGGATAGGCTGGGTCTCTCTGGATCCTCTAGGCTAGCATCAGATATATGCTAGGGACTGGCTGGGTGGAGCCTGGCACCCCAGGGGTACCATGAGGATGGGCAGCCAGAGAAGTGCCGCAGAATGAATTGATTTGATAAATGGCCATTTATTACCCACACGAATTGGCTGAAACCAATTTCGGTCACATCAACCCCTGGTAAGTGCTGGGATATTGATTTGTGCAAAGTAATACAGTGAATTTATCAGTGTGATCCCCAGCTGCAGGGCTTCTAGCAAGGCTGGCGCACAGTTACCGCCTTACAAATGGAGGAGATAAAGTACCAACCCCTTAGCTTAGGCCCCCATGGCCTCTCTGGTCTTCTAGGGTCACCAGAGCCAAAGCAAAGCCAGCCTACATAAGCCGGAGCCTTGGCATTGAAAGTGAGACTCTCCTTCCAGAATCCAGAGCTACTCTTGGTCATGGGAGGGGGGAGAATGCCTAGCCCGATGGGCAGACCTCCTGGGAGCTCAGAGCCTCTATGTCCCACCATTCTCCTCAGAAAAGCAACCAGCAGTCTATTCAGTACATTCAGGGCTAGACTCCATCCTCTTCCTCCCAACTTGCCCACCTCCTGTTCTCCTATCTCAGTAAAGGCACCACCATTCACTAGTCTCCTAAATAAAAACTTAGATAATTCCTGGGCTCCTCCCTCTCCCTCACCCCTTACCGCCCATCACATACCAGGTTCTAGCATTCTGCCTCTTAAATGGGTCTCAAACTTAGCCTTACGCTCCTTTCCTAATACCACTGCCCTTGCTCAGAACCTCAGGATCTGCCATTTGAATCTTGAGTGGCCTCCTTCTTGGTCTCCCTGTCTCCTTTCCTTCCCCTGGCATCACTTCTCCTCCCCAGCTGGAGTGAGCTCTGTAAAATGTAAGAACTCCCCTGTTTAAAATCCTTGAGTGGCTCTTGCTGCTGTAGCCCAGTATACACGGCTCACTGCTGCCCCCCCCTGCCCCCCCTCCCGCCCCTGCACATACATCTGGCTACCGCTCGCTTCTGCTTCCCTGGACACGCTGTGTTGATCTGCTTGCACTTGTTGATGCTGCCCTGCTGCCCTCTCTGCTTGGAATTCCTTTCCTTCTGGCCCTTTCCTGACCCCACCCTAGCCCTGCCCATCTCCCGCAGCTCTGGCTGTTTTTACTTAGCCTAACTCAGTTCAGGAGCAACAGACTGTAGACTTCTGAGAGCAGAGACCGTGACTGAATCATTTTAGTTTTTCCAGTTCCTGGCACAGTACTCTGCTTGAAGTAGCTCAGTAATGCAGTTTGTTGAATTAATTTGGCTGGGCCCCTTGGCCATCTCTGTGCTTTGAGGAAAAAAGAATAGCTATAAGCTTGCCCTCTAGTAGCTCACAAGCATATTAGAAACAGGAGTATATTGAAATAGTAACACTCATAGTATCTGACCTCTGACCCCTCAAGTGAACAGGCCATTCCCCAGTCCTGCTGTGGGTTTAGCCTGCACACCTAGAAGCTTCCCTGCAGCTCTCTAACCAGATGCCTATCACCAAGCCATTGCACCTGCTTCCACTTGACTCTGATGCCCATGAATTCCCTCAGGAAAGCTCTGCCATCGCAACTGATCTGTGCTGAGGTCTGGCTCAAATTCAGAATCTCAGCATCAGCCACGTGACACACAGTGGGCTGTCTCGTGCTTTACTTCCCTTTTTGACAGTCCAAAAATGTAATTGCCCAAGCCCTGCACCTTTGTGGGCCACCTCCACACCCCTCCCCTACTCTCTGCCTTAGAGTCCTGTTCCTAAGCTGAGAAATACATCCAGGCCATCCCTGAGTCATGATATGAGGTGATTACTTTAGAAAACTGCTTGCAGTCCCACCTCCACCCCATACCACTTCAGATGTTCTTATTGTCCAGACCACCCTGCCCTTGCCCTAGCCTGCTGAGACACTTAAGTGAGACACTCAAGACCCAGGCCTTCTCCAGAAAGCCTTTTTTAGCCCTCCACGAGGGCCCATTCTTGGGGCTTCCTGTGGACACCTGTTGTCACTCCACATACCGCAGGGCATCTCTTTGAACGTCTCTCTCCAAAGGTCAAAATACCTCTTGTTCAGCTTTTCCCCAGGGTTGGGCACACAGGTGTGTAAAAGATTGCTAAACTCAAGTGAATGAAGCCTGCAGCCCATCTTGACATTCAGCCTCTCCTTAACATAGATTCTCATCCCAACCGCTTCCAGGAAGGGTGGTGCTCTTCCAGTGATTCCTATCCCAACACACACACACCCAGAGTGAGTGATGTTCAGCGAAAACTATTCTTTGCATTTTTTATATATTAACCACTCAGTAGCAATGCTTTGCCTTCATAAACACCGATTCTTAGAG
The DNA here is from genome assembly GCF_003254725.2 of Canis lupus dingo. Lineage (NCBI taxonomy): Eukaryota > Metazoa > Chordata > Mammalia > Carnivora > Canidae > Canis > Canis lupus. The sequence continues at coordinate 26,057,880 of NC_064263.1, forward strand.
ACTGAGAACTGTTCTCAACTCATCCTCCAACCCTGAGGCTCCAGTCAATACCCACTCCACTAGCAAGCACTTCTTGAGCACTCGCTGTGCCCCTCAAACCTACAAGCAGTAGACAGGAGATTGCTAAGAGATGTTCAGGTGACTGAACCACAAGTAGTTCCTCTGAAGGGCTGTTTCAGATTAGGCTAAAAATAATCCAGGAAGGAGGAGTCAGCCCACCCAGATGGCCCCAGAACCTAGAGCTGGAAGAAGGCCTGGGGTGGGAGGAGGCAGCAGCTATCTCCTCTCCCTTTGGTTTTGCAAATGATGGGTCTCTCTGGAATCTCCCATCACATTCGTACTGCCTGGCCATGCCCCCTCAGCTTCCTGGTGCAGATGTCAGTTGGCATGATGGCTCTTCCCACACTCCTCCCAGTGCTCCCATCCCATTTGGAAGCCAGTTTGCAGAGCAGTGCACACCTAAACAGCACAGACCTCACTTTAGGCATCTTTGTAGGTGCCCAGCACTTGGCCTAGAGCTTGTGTGCTGCACAGATGGAGAAGGTTCCTGGAGAGGGATGAAGAGGAAAGAGGAAACCTTCTTCACCCAAGAGTAGTAGTGATCACTGGGAGCATAAAGAGACTTAGGTCCAGGCCTCACTCTTCTTCTCTGTAAGATGGAAATTGAAGTATCTGTGTTTTCCTCCTTGGATTCCAGAAAGACCAACAATTAATTCATTGAGTCAGCAAGCATTATACTAACTCTGGGCTAGTCCCAAGGTCCCCTCAGGAAATGGAGCTGCTAGCATCTGCTCCCACAGATGACATAGCATAGAGCACACCCTCCTCCAGGACACAAGGGCACAAGTGGATGAAACCTCTTGCACTGCCCCTAATTGAGCCCCAGTCTCCTCTTCTGTAAAATAGAGATAATATCTATTGCCCAAGACTAGCACAAGGATGCAAGAGGTATCTGTAGGACACCACTACTGCTGCCACTACTACTGTGACTATTGTGATTTATACTTTTCTGATTATTCCACTCAATACAAAGTGCCTTTATAACGCTGGACTCATTTCATCTACGTGTGGGCTGGCTTAGCATGTGTCTGACCATTCCCATTTTATAGCTGAAGAAACCAAGGTTTTACAGGAATAAGTGTTTTATTCAAAGCCAGTCATCTAGAAAGTGGCAGAGCCAGGACTCCAAACTAGATGCCATAACTCCTACGCTGTCTACCCTACCACCGTGTAGATGGAAGTGTACCAGAAAATATAGAATATTCTGTAGAATATAGGCTATAAGGAGTTAATGGCACAGAGGTGGAGTGGTGGAGTTAATCAAAAAGGTTGCTGCATGTGAGTTTTAAGATGGCCCAGTAGTGGTGGGCATAGCCAGGAGAAGCCATTCTGCTAAGGGAAGAACACAGCAAGGAGGCACTGGTGCTAGCCAAGCCTGTGGAGAGGCAGCCAAGCCTTTTGGAACTTGCAGAGATGGGACCAGCCAGGGAAGGTGCTGAGATGCCTGCTCAGGGCACCCTGATACCATCCCAAGCCTAGAGAGCAGTGGTCAGGAGACAGAGGACAGGGGCTCCTGAGGCCGTGTATCAAAGTTGAATGAGCCAGATTAAAATGCTACCAAAAGACTGTTTTCTGGGTGAGACTAGGGTATGGGAGATGCTGTGGCCAGCAAGAGCCTACTCCTTTCTTTAAACTCCTGAAGCACAAGTTCAAGCTTAAGAGTTAGCCCAAACTCTGGGGGTAAAGCCCAGGGCCTTCATTTATTTACCTGTGTAACTTTGAGCAGGTTACCTAACTTCTCTGCACGTATCTCCTCATCTATAAGAAGGGGAATCAAGGGGCGCCTGTCTTGCTTGGTTGGAAGAGCGTATGACTCTTGATAGGGTTGTGAGTTTGAGCCCCACGTTGGGTGTAGAGATTACTAAAAAGTAAACTTTTTTTAAAAAGGGGACCCAGATTCCCTGCCCTGCCTGCTTTGTAGATTCATAATGAGGCTCAAGTGAAGTTACGAGGTTTTTGATAGATTGAAAGGTGCGAACAGGGTAAGTTGCTGCATTTGATGATCCACAGTGAGAACATTAGCACCTCTGGCCCCGTGTCCAGTGGCCCACGGGTTCTGTGCTGGAGCCTGGCAGAAACCCTCAAGGCCCCCAGCCGTGGCCATCAGCCACCCTGCCAGCCACACAGCCCGGGGCCCACCTCCCTCAGTCTGGCCTAGCTGCTTCCATTTCTCATTCTGTCGGACCCCATCTGCTTGGTCGTTTTTCTCTTCAGATATTATTAGAAATATCCAGAGTTGTAATTGTTTAATAGTTGGCATTTCGCCTGTTTCACAGGGGCCAGACCAAACCCACCCCAGACTCATGCCCCGGGTCTGGCAGAATTGGCCGGGGACAGCTGTGCGGTGGAGTCTGCCTGGCATTATAAAGAGCTCTTTCCCAGGTGCATTATTAGAAAAGAAGGGGGAAAGATGGCCCCGGGCATAATCCAATTCCACCTTCTCCATGGTGTTTTTGAACTGCATAGCCCAGCAATGTGTAGCTCTCAATACCTGGGAAGCTTTCCTGAAAGAGAAATCAGGATCAGAACCTCAGGTATCTGAAACCTGAGGAACCCAACTTTCCCCAGGCCACCTGTCTGAGTGATGCTTGGGTACTTCTGCCTCCCCTAAATACCCTGTGAAGCCTGAGCCCACTTTATGCTCAGCTTCTTTCCAACCTACATTCTCAGTTCACTCACCTTTTGGAAGAATGTGACTCCTTTCAGATGACCCTTCTCTCACCCCTGCCCCAACACACATCCACACCTAGTGTCCACAGAAGTCTAGCCTTTGCCATTGATATCTCTGCCTCCCCCAAAACCCCACCCACAGGTTCTTGTTTCTCTCAGGGCACTGTTTCTCTCAGTCCGTCTCAGCCAGGCTTGGACTACCCATCATCATCCCCAGCTTTCAGGTACCTGGGAGGCCAGTGGGTTCCTCTGAGAGCTAAGCCTTCCATAGGGCTGGTTCAGCTAGTTTAGAGATGATCTGGGACCTTTCCCAAGGAAGAAGCTGGATTTGAGTGTTTTCTCAGGCCCCTCTCAGGATTCTCAGGAGGTGTCTCCCAAGAGGTTACACTTCCATCTGTTCCCACTGAGGCCAAAACTAGGATCTTTAGGTAACAGCATTCAAGATTGAGGTGAGAAAGGTCGCAGCACGGACCTGAAGTCCTAAAGCAGGTATTTGAAACCTAATCTGACCCCACCCACAACTACTCCTATTCATTTCCTGTCTCTCCACCTGTGTCATGCTGGCTACCCTTGCCTCTCCAGATCTTCCTGGCCTCCATGATCCTTCATCAATCCCACTTCTTCCAGAAAGCCTCCCCTGACCTCCAGAGCTACTTCTCTGAAACCCAGCCATACAGATTGTACCATACAGTATAGCATTTAGGATCTTTGTACCCCAGAACTGGCAGACACTTCTCTAAGACCATCAGTTCTTTCTCAGTTGACTTGTTTTCCTGGTCTTGTCTTCTGACATATATCCCTTTGTTAATCTCCCCCGACACTCTGAGAACCAGACCATACATGCAGTTCTAGCTGTAGAGCAATCCTGACATTGCACAGTACTCTGTCCCCTTCCTGCTTCTGATTGCCATGTTCTCATTGATGCAACACAAATTAATACTTCACTTTTTAAAGCAGCCATATGTGAGCGAAAAAAGGAATGTTTAGAGAGAGAAGAGACTCTATCATCTCTACCAGTCAACTAGTGATCTGCTAGTTGTATGACATAGAGACTTAGGCAAGTCTCTTTATCTCTTGCCTCAGTTTCCTGTTCAATATAATAGAATTCAAGATAATACTTTTCCTCTCAGGTTGTTTGTGTGGGTCTTGAGTAATCAAAAATGTTGACAGTTTTTCCAGTTGTGCCCAGCAGATAGCATGTTCAATAAATGATTCTTCATATAATAGTTCTGCCTCATTTCACCCCCTGCTCTTCTACTTGAGTGATGCTTCTGAGCCTGATTCTCCCACTCTGTAGTTAGGCATTTAATTTCCTCACCTTGAAGGGTGCCAGGGTGGCTCAGTGGTTGAGCATCTACCTTTGGCTCAGGTTGTGACCCCAGGATCCTGGGATTGAGTCCCGCATCAGGTTCCCTGCAGGTAACCTGCTTCTCCCTCTGCCTATGTCTCTGCCTCTCTCTGTGTGTCTCTCATGAATAAATAAATAAAATCCTTAAAAATAACAACAACAATAATAACAATAATAATAATTTCCTCACCTTGAATGGTTACAGCCCTTGATTATATACTTCCTCCTGAAAAGGAGAGGTCAGGTCTCATGCTAGCAGTGCTGAACTCTCAGGGAACCTAGTACGTATCTATCCCACTCCCCCACCACTCTTCCCCCACTAGAGGCCATGGTTAGTGGCAGTGATAACCAAGTGGTTCATCCATCTGTGCCCTGAGCTCCACACTACCATTGACTGGATTCCAGAAAGTACATTTGGCTACACTTCCAGACAGTGAACTAGATCTTGGTTTCCCCAAATGGGAAAGAGTCCAGAGCTCACACCCCAGATCCCTCAGGGCCTGCCACGGGCTTCTGTATCTTCCATTTGCATAGGAAGCAGGCTTAGTCTCCCACCAGTGGTGAGTAGATGGATAACCAGCCATCTGAGAGCTAAAGTTCCTCTCGAATTCTCCTTCACCACCCCCCTACCCCCTTCACCTCCATTCACCATCCACCCGCCTTTCAGTTTCCCTGGCAACGCTGAGTGCTCATCCTGGAAAACTTTATCCGAAATCTGCTCTGGGCAGCTTTCCAAATCCATGCTAACCTGATTAGGTGTCTCTAGGGGCCTTGCCAGCTAATCAGATTAGGCAGCACTAATGGTAGTGAGGACTTTGAGTGGGCGCAGAGCAGTAAAACATATTGTATACTTAGTGATAATTATCCTGCCTTTTGTGTCATTGATTTATCTGCCTCCCTCCCTGTCCCCCCCCACCCCCACCCCATCTTGTGTGTTTGGCCCTAGCGATCCGGAGGAAGGAGAATGGCTGGTACGATGAAGAACACCCTCTGGTCTTCCTCTTTTTGGGATCATCTGGAATAGGTAACTGGGAGCATATTGGCAAGTGGGGAAGGAGAGCTGGGGGAGCCTTAGCTGCTATGGGTCAGGGTCACACATCCTACTTCTGTACAACTCTGAAAGCTCTGAAAACAACTGCTTCCAAATTAAAGAGCCAGCAAGAGGATTGTCTGTCACATTAGAAATAGCTAGAATTATCCCCCTCCCTCTGGAAGCTGTGATTCAGCGCCTAACTCACCTGGGTGACCAAGCCCCTTTGGGGTCTGATAGCCCTGATCTGGCCACTCTGCATCCCCAGAGGCTACCCTTTGGGAACAGTTGAACCACCTCTGCTTCCCAGCATACCAACTTTATTTAGTATAGCTTGGGACATAACCTTCTAGGAAGCTAAAGTAAGCCCTTTAATGGCCAACACAGTGGGGATGCTTAGCAAAATTGGTTTCAGTCAAATGGGTTGGGTGTTTTTCTAGCCTGTTGGGCTGGATTATCTGAGGCATTCTCATCCCCTCACTCTCCACCCTCACCCCCAAACTTGCACCACCACCTCCCACCATTGCCCTGATGGGGAGTTTCATGCATTTGTTGTCTCATTTTTCCCTGTTAGCATCTTCATGGGCCTAGCACTCCCCCAGATGTAGGTTACTGTCACCTCACCATGATACTGTAGAACTTGATTTCCTATGTTAGACAGTGACTTCCAACAGTTTGGCCATCATACCAAATGGCCCTTCAAAGCCGCCACATTGGTATTGTCATTCTTTCTTTATGTTACAAAGAAAGGCTATGAGGCCAAGAAAAGGTGTTCTTTATTCCCTCAGCCTTTGTTTGGTTGGCAAGACCACAGGTGTCTAAAGAAATGCAGTGCAGTAACCAAGAAGTCAGGGTACTCCTGTGAGAGGCAAGTTTGCACTGGGCTTCAAAGGACAAATTGGCTCTGGATTATAAGAGTCCACCTCCCGCTTTTAAAATGCTGCTATAGAGAAAAAGTCTCAATCTCCATCCACAGAAAAATCAAGATGCAATCCAGACTTGGATTTTGGTTCCAGCTCCACCTTTGATTCTCCCTCCCAGTGACTGGGAGAGTCACCGACCCTCCCTGAGCCTCAGTGTTCCCATCTATAAAATACGTTATTTCAGATGTCCATGCATTTCTAATATTCTTTCATTCCAGAAGACAGTCATTTGTCCTAACCCACTACCTCTCCCTTCCTTCTTATTAGGAAAGACAGAGCTGGCAAAGCAGACAGCCAAATATATGCACAAAGATGCCAAAAAGGTAAGGGTTGGGATCTAGGCCTGGTGTGCAGGCCATGGAGACCTCACCACTACTGCTATACCCCAAAATTCTAGGCTCCTGAATCAGATAATAGTGAATTAAAAAGATGGACCCTGGCCCAGAAAGCAGGCCTCAGTCTGGCCCCAGACTGGCCACCAGTTGTTCCAGGAATTTGGGCAAATTATCCCACCTCCTTTTATCTGCACCTCCTTTTATTCATCTATGAAACAGGAAAAATAATCCTTGCCCTGCCTGACTTCTGGGGCATTTGGAAGAACCCCATGAGATTCATCCATGCATTTTCAGGCATGTACTTTGAGGAACTCAGGCTAGAAAGGGAAACAGCTTTAGAAACATACTAGTACTATCTAGTACATCAAGGCCATGCTAAAGAGTCTTGGGGCCTGTAGGAGAAAACAAATGGAATGAAAAGGTGCCGTATTGCTTCTCTCCATTGTATATGAGCTTTTATGCCTGATATCTTATGCCCTAAGCTGTGGGGTGGTCACAGTCCCCTTTTCCCCATGACTCGGAGCCTTTGGAATTCAACCACAAGAGAGACGAGAAGCCTGTCCCTAACCCATATTTATTCAGACTTGGGCTTTCAAGGCCTACTTAGTTTGACTTTCTATGCTAACTAGAAATGTTGTCATACAGAGAGAAGTGTCAGAGCCATCCTTGAAGATTGCAGAAACATTTCTGCTAAAGCCAAATGTTCTTTCCACTAGCCTTCCCCTGTGGAGGCTGAGGTACTCCTGCCCAACATCTGAAGTTGCTTCTGACCCCAGATGCTCTTGCCTAATTTCTATGGAAAGCCTCCCTAGCTGAGACAGTGAGGAATTACTCAAGCCTCTGGTAGCCAAAACTGCCCCAGCGGCTGAGTCCTAGCCACCTTCCATCCTGCTTCTGGCCTCACTGTCCCTTTGCCTCCTCCTTGAGGGCCTGACAGCCGTAGAAACAAGGTAGGTCACTCAGGTTGTATCCTCCTGGGCCACATCCCTGGCGCCCTTCTCCCTAATAACTGGCTAAAAGCTCCTAAGCTTCCCTGGCTCTGCCAATAGCTATGCTCTGCCTCAACCAAACCCAGAGCAGACCCACTTGACAGGCAGTAGGCAAGAAGCAGCACATGGCATGCTAATATGCTGCAACTGAAATAGCATTTTTAAGACAATTCATCAGGTTGGCAGCGATTGAAACAATTAGCACTCTGGAAAGAGCCATAAACTAGCAAGACTATTAGGGAAGATACAGTTACGGGCAGGAACCACCTGATTAGGGATGAAGAATTCTGAGTGGTTTAATTTTAATACTGTCAGAAAGGTTAATATTTAATTACAAATTATAATCTCCTTATCCAAGCTGTCTTAATATGTCTTCATGCACAGTGGAAGATAGAAAGCATTGGCTGACTTGCTGGTGTAGAAAGGAGACGGGGCTTGCTTAGAGACTGATGATGCACATCATTTTTAGTGAGCGCATCTGAACGAGGGGCAGACTAACACCAGTGCAGGGGCCCCTGAAAGCATGATGATGGTATCCTGCAATACACCATCACCCTTCAGGAGCAGGGGGCTGGGTGGGCAAGACCCTGGAGCCAGCCATTCCTCAGCACAGGCTCTAGTTCTACTTCCTACTGGCCTTAGGCGGGTTACTTGACCCCTCCAGGTTCCAGCTCTCTTGCCTCAAAGTGAAGCTGTTCAGTCCTGTGTCTAATGTTGTGAGCATGCAGTGAGACACTATGAGTCACAGTGACCTCAGGCTCTAGCACCCTTAAGTAAGTGCCTGAGCCCTGATCTCATGTTTATTTATCACCGTGTACTTTCCATGGTACCACCTCATTGACTGTCTTGTTTGATCCCATGAGAAAGATTGCACAGATGCTAAATTAGATCCACTTTTCAGATGAGAAGACTGAGACCCTATAACACGTAGGGGCCCATCCAGGGTCACTTGTGAGGAGAAGAGATGAAATCAGAATCCAGTCTCAACTGTCTTCTCAATACTATTATCCCTAGCTGCAGTAGAAGGCTAGATTGTAAACTCGTCAATTGGTTCCCATGTCAAATAGGGAGATGAGAGGCATGAGAAGCGCAGTACAACCATCTGTGTGTTTAATTTTTAAACCCTAGGTGGTACCTCTATATAACCCCTGCTGTACAAGCCCTGTGGGCAGAGTCTGTGTTTAGCAAGACATTTTCTGGCCTTGTAACAGGCAAGTGTGAGACCTGCCTTCAAAAACCTGAGTCCTGCACCGTACTTGATGCCAGCAGGACCCAAGAAATGATGTATAGGAAGTGTTATGTCACAGGAACAGTAGAGTATGGCTGGCTAAATGAAATGTACACTGGCCAGGAAGTCGGTGGCTTGAATTTAAGTTCTGGCTCTGTGATCCTTAGTTTCCTTATTTGTAAAAAGCCACTGATAGACCTCTGGACCTGGTTACCTCACAAGGTCTCATTAGCACATTTGTATAATTTCTTTATCAGATCTTTGGCTTATTTTTTTCTCTCATTAGCCTCTACTCTTTCTCCCAAATTGAGCGGTTTTGTTAACTTCCATTATTAAGGTTAATAATTCTTGAAAAAGTACCTTAATGGTACTCTGTGATCTTATCCTGAGGTAGGGTGGTAGAGCCCTGAATATGGCAGTTATAGTGGTACTATGACAAAGGGATCAGAAGCAAGAGTCTGAGTCCACATACCTGGGTTCAAACTCCAGCTCTAAACTACTCTGGAGTTAGCTGGGATATCTGTTCACATCAGTTTTCTCAACTGTAAAATGGGTTCAATTATGGTGCCTATTTCATTTGATTATTATGAAGATTAAATGAGATAATGTAAACTGCTACATACCGTTAGCACATAGTAAGTAATCAGTACATGTTGTATATTATTATAATTGTTGCCTCTTTTCTAGATAACTCTAAGCTAAGATTATGTGAAACCAAAAGTGTTCCAGCCAAGAAAAGCTGTGAAATTTTGTTGAGTTACTCAACAGATCAGCAAAGATCTAGGATGAGAACCCACATCACTTGACATAAGTGAGCATTAGTCTATACTTCTGGTATCCTGGAACAGTTGACATCTGTACACAAAGTGCAGAACTTACAGATGAAGACTGCCAAGAACTGATTGACAGAGCAGGAAGTATGAGGCAGTAGAGTTTTAGTGGCTAAGAGGACAGACCTGGAGCTAAATTCTCAAACCTGAGTGACCTTGGGCAAGTTACTTTAGTCTGTGATTCAGTTTTCTTACCTGGAAGGCAGGAATGATAATAATACTTAACTCACAGACTTATACATGTTCTGAGCTCTGTATAGCTTGTTTAGAACATTGCCAGGCACTTAGTAAGCATCCAGGGCCTGTCAGCTATTTTCATTAGGTACCCATCTTGTGGCTTCTAGTGCATTGCTCCCCCTGGGAAGAACTCCTAGCTTCCTCATGTCCATCCTCTTGTTCTTCCAAGCTTTTGTTTGTCTTGGCTGAGCTGCCTAGGGCCCTCTGAAAATGCTTGCTGGCTGATGTTCCCATGTTCTCTCATAGCAGTAATCACCTCCACATGGCCTTAATACTTTTCCAAGCCTTTATCTACCTCTTGGATTAGGTGCTGTCCTCAGGCTCCTCATGAGGCTGGGAGAGGAAACAAGGGCCTGTGTTACATAGGAAGAAACTGCAGCTCCAAAAGGGGAGGCATCTTGCTTGGTGCCACACAGACTGTGACCAAACTGGGACTGGAAGCCAGGCCCCTGCCAGAGCTCTTTTACTGCCCTGTACCTCAGGGATAGAGTGACAGAACACAGAAAAACTACATTTCTGACCAGCAGCGATCTAGAACATAGCCTGGATTTCAGACATAGATAGCTACCTCCCTCTAGGGTCTTGGCAGCCTGTCATCCTCAGCTCTCAGAAGAAGGGTATTCATTGAGTGTACTTTCTGAGGTGGAAGCATGTGCTAGTGGGAGAGGAGCCTGGGGGAACCCTGGTCTGGGTGGAGGGACAGGGAACCTGTGAATATAAATCCCTAAGTTCATCATGAAAAAGAGTAGGCACTCTGCCTATGCTAACTCACAAACACCATACTACATGTACGCACGCATACCCTTCCCCTGGGGCTAATCATGGTTGAACCTTACTCCAAAGAGCAGTTCCCAAAAGATCACTTCTAGGTCAGACTAGTAGAAGTCTGAAAGAAAGAGACCTGCTGAGCCAGACTTAGAAGAGCAGGGACATGACTTGGGTTTATTAAGGTAGGGAATGAGGGAGTCACGTTGGAGATGAATAGACAGAAAAGGAAGCAAGAAGCCAAAAAATACACGAGAATGGGATAGAGGATTTTGTGTTGGAGTGGTCTGAAAGCCTAGGGGATATTTGAGATGCCCTCTTCCTTAACCCTTCCCTCTACCTTCCTGTCTCCCAAATAGACTCCTTCTTGTTTCCACACAGGGCTTCATCAGGCTGGACATGTCTGAGTTCCAGGAGCGGCATGAGGTAAGTGAGAGTCCCTGGTGAAGTGTGATTTGGAGGGCCTCTCAATCAACATGACTCTGCCTGGATATTTTTTTGTTCCTTGTCATTTAGACCTGCGATAATTCCAGCAGCCTTAGGATTTGTCCTTTGGGGGCATACGTGTGCAAGAGGATCACTGGTCTATTTTACATAGGACTTGCTCTAAGAAATAAACAGAGAGAAGATCTCTAGGCTCTCCCATGGCAGCATTCCTATCACCCCAAAGAAAGTCCGACTATCCTTGTGGATACAGGCAGTCTTAATGAATGAAGCCATTTTCCTGTGCATGCCCATATGAAAAGCTAAAAAGTATAGAAAGGCCTTCCCAATATGTTCCCTTCCTTCTTCCAGGTGGCCAAGTTTATTGGGTCCCCACCAGGCTATATTGGCCATGAAGAGGGTGGCCAGCTGACCAAGAAGCTGAAGCAGTGCCCCAACGCTGTGGTGCTCTTTGACGAGGTGGACAAGGCCCATCCAGATGTGCTCACCATCATGCTGCAGCTGTTTGATGAGGTGAAAGTCACTTTGGACTGGGATGGAGTAGGGGATACCTGGAGGTATTGGGGCGCTGTGAACAATAAGAATCAAGGGCCCAGAGGCCTTGTCTGATCCCTCCTCCGCTTGCTATTTCCACATGTGTATGTTCAGTCACTTAGCAGATGTGGTTTTGTCCCCTTTCTGGACCAGGGCCCAGGGTGGGCCCTCGAGGGCAGACCAGCACTACCCAAGAATTGGAATTTCGTAGTTGCCCGGGCTACCTTCTAGAGAGACATGGAGCAGAGGTGCCAGGACAGACTTGAATTTTTAGTTCCCACTCTGTTCCATCTCTGTGCATCAGCGCCTTGACAAACAAGGAGACTGGATCCAAGATAAGCTTCAAGAACCTTTCTGGCTCATGGAGCCCTTCTCTTCCAAGGAGCTCTAGGCTTGTCACAAACTAGACAGCCTCCTTCTGATGGGGTGAGCTCTAAATGAGAAGAACTCCCTTCTTTATCAGCACATTCTGGGTACTAGGCTTGTTCCAAAGTTGTCATTGCTAACCATCACAATAGATAGGCAGAATAGAAACTGTCTTCATTTTTTACAGAAGAAACTGAGGTTCAGAGAGGTTGTAAATGTCTTGCCCATGGCATGGAGCTACTGTGCAGAGGAACCCCATTTGGGCCACAGATACATTTGATTCCAGAGCCCCAGTTCTCCCTCTCTGTATACTCCTTACTTCAAGCAGAGGACAGAGACTTAGGATCATAGGAGGGGTTGACTTCCTCAGGGGCCCTGCAGAACTGGATACAAGCCTTCTCTTCTGCTCCCACACAGGAGCTATTCTAGCCAAGACATGTCCAGATGGAGTCCAGCCTACCTTTCCACTTAGCCCCATCCAGCCCTGTGACAATAGGAAGGGTTTTTGCTTCCCATGTTGCAAGTGTGCTCAATGAGGTTTAGTAAGAAGGGACTCCTCCTGGACCAAGTAGCACACCAGGTACCAAGCCAGGAAGACTCAGATCCAATATCCCCACAACTACCCATCCCCTTCCCCACCTGGCCCAGCATCCTTGTCCCTGCCCCAGTTTTTTTTTTTTTTTTTTTTTTTTTTTTTTCCTGCCCCAGTTTTATTGCTGTCTTCCTAGCCCCCTAGCTGTTCCCTGTTCCCAGACTAGCCACTGAGGAATGAAGGTGGGGCCTCAAAAGGTCATAGATTCAGTTACCGATACCAGTGCTCTGAGACTTTCCATCTTGTTCCAATCTCTTGTTGGAATTCAAGTATACAGCTATAGACCAGACCCAGTCCTGCTCTCTGGGAGCTCCCTGCCTAGTAGATGGGTGGAAAGGAGACATGATAATAGTTGATATTTTTGACTTTATGTGCCAAGCACTGTTCTAAAACATTCACTCATATAAATTCATCGAATCCTCCCAGCCTGTGAGGATGGTTATTATTATTGCCTCTGTGTAAGAGATGGAAACTGAAGTAAAATGAGAGAAGTGAGTGGCCTATGGGCATGCAGCTGGGAAGAGACAGTCCAGGCTTGGAGCCCAGGCAGTCCAATTCAGAGCCTGCAGCTTCAGTAATAACTACCACGCAGCTATAGCCAGAAGAGAGAGATAGGTCTGCAGGGAAGCCTTCACAGGAATGGAGGGCTTAGCTCAAAGAGTATGGGCACTGCAGCTTCTGACATCTCTGCAAAGGAGCTTCTCATGGCCTCCTTGGCCCAGAAAGAGTGAAGGGAGCTTTGACTGAGAAACACAAGTACCACCTTAAACTTGTTACCGCCTCTATATGTAAGCCCTCCCCCCACACACACCCGCCCCCGCTTCCCCTGCTGCTGTCCTTCCACTGGCTTACCTTTTGGGAGTCATAATTCCTTCCTCTAGCCCCCACCAGCCTACTGCCATTTCTGAAGTTTATGCCCTTTGTTCCATTGACCAAAGCTACCATCCAAGATTACTTAGCCAGATTTATGCTTATAGGCTTCTTATGGACCAAGACCTTGTATTACCTACTCCAACCATTCCCAGAGCCCACAAAGTCAAGGGAAATGCTCTGTTGAGTAACTTAATTCAACAGTAATTCAGCATACCTTCCAAGGATAAATAAGGAGGTTCTAGATGAACCTCCTTATTGGAGGAGGGCAGAATGGAGAAGGGCTGGCAGCAGACACCCACTGTGCAGAAGCATAGGGGCACAAGGCATCCTGGCCTGTCCAGGGAGCTCTAGCTGCTCAGTACCGCTCGACTGCAAAAGGGAAGGAAGAGCAGAACAGTAGAGGTGAGTGGGTAAGGTGAGCAGGGGCTAGTTATGACCCCAGGCAAAGGAGTGTGGGTTTACTTGTTAGATTGTAGGAGTCTTTAAAGATTTTGAACAAGGGGACACCTGAGTGGCTCAGTGGTTGGGCATCTACCTTCGGCTCACAGCGTGATCCCGGGGTCCTGAGATCGAATCCTGCATGAGGCTTCCCACAGGGAGCCTGCTTGTGTCTGCCTGTGTCTCTGCCTCTCTCTGTCTCTCGTGAGTAAATAAATAAAATCTTAAAAAAAAAGTTCTCATTTAAATAATAATAAAATAAAGATTTCGAGCAAGAAAGAAACATGACCAGATGCTCACTTTATAAAGATACTGTAGGCAGCAGTGAGAGAATGGACTGGAAAGAAGAGGGGGAGCAGCAAGAAGGCTGTTGAAGTATCCAGGCTAGATGGCTGCTCTAAAGCAGGGCTACAGGCTGGCCAGAACTCCCCAAAGGCCGACCTTGCAGGGCTCAGTGATTGAACATGAGGGGAGATGGAGGAGTTGGGGGTAGCCAGCTATAGGATTTCTGGCCTGGGTGACTAGATGGCCGCTGTCACCATCAGCTGAGGCGGACAAGGAGGACAAGCAGGAAACTGGCGAGGAAGATGAGGAACTGAGGTTTGAAAATGGCTGAAAATGAGATACCTAAGGGACAGACTAGGTAGAGGTGTCCAAGAGGCCAGCCATCAGTTGGAGCAGTCTATAGCATAGGACTGATCTAGACTAGAGGCAGAGATTCAGGAATGCATCAGCACAGATAGGGAAGGCTGAGATCTCTCAAGTAGGGGGTATATAGTATGCAGAGAAGAAGAGAGAACTAACACAGAGGCTTGTGACCAATATATCAGGAAAGGCAGAGAGGGAATGTGGTTCAGTGTGGAGCGAGAGGACTCAACAGTCTCTGCCTCAGTGTTCATGAATGAGTGGGAGAGACCAGCAGCAAAAAGCCCTCCAGCGTACTGTGGTACATGCTGCACTAGGATAAGTTGCAATGCCAGGAGTTGTCAGGGCACCAGATCCAGTCTGAGGACATGAAGGAAGCCCCCCATTCCCACCCAGCCCTGTTCTCCCAAGCCTGGTCCCAGAGAAGCAGGAGTCCTCATGCTCTCACCAAGTAGAACTAATGACTTCAGAGCCTGCTGTGCAGGGCAGAAGTCCCAGGAGGACACTAGCCCCTGGGGAGCCTACCTCTGTACCTCCCTTTAAGTATGGAAGCAGTGGGAAAGCAGCTCCTATAACTCTGGGTTGGGTAACATTCACACCCTCCCAGTTACTGCTGGGACGTGGAACAGTGGCAGCTCCTTCTTTGAGATACATCTCTACTGCCAAGGACTCTGAAGAGGAGGAGACATGAGCACTGTGAAAGTCATCCTTTGGGTTAGTCATATACTGTATCTGCTCCCCTCACCTACCTGAGACCCATTCTCAGGCTCAGTTAAAAGCAGGGTTTTGATCCTGGAATGAAATTGCCTAGTTCTTGTTCTGGCCACTATAGCAGGATGTGTACTCAGTCCTCGGGGATGAACTCTGCGAAGAGTGTCATATGCACACATTTGGACGTGTCACACACACACACACACACACACACACGTAACTCATAATCAGGAAAGCCAATGGCAAAAGCTCAAGAACATCCACTTGCACCCTTGCCTTCCTTTCTTCCCACCCCAGCGTAGGGTTGTGGAAAGTAATCAGAACCTGGACCATAGGGCCCCTTCTGAATTGATCCCCTTGGAGTTAACACTTTCTAAGAGGCCTGAGGGGCACCTGGGTGGCTTAGTTGGTTAAGTATCTGACTCTTGATTTTGGCTCAGATCATGATCTCAGGCTTGGGATCAAGGCCCATGTTGAGCTCCATGTCGGGTTCTGTGCTCAGTGGGGAGTCTGCTTGAGGATATTTGTCTCTCCCTTAAATTAAATAATTAAATCTAAGAGGCCTGTGCCAAGGGCCAGTATAAAGCAAGGCTAAAAAGCACCAGGTACCATGCCCCGCATAGAGTAGGTACTAAGTTAATGCACATTCCTTCCCCTTTTGCCTATGAGGGCCAGAGCTGATCTGCCATTGGCTTTAGAAGCAAGCGCTGAGCCTGAGTCAGGTCCATACTACCAGGGAAAGGGAAATGCTTGAGGTGGACTAGTTACCAGCTGAGGTTGAGGCAGGCAGGAGCCGACAGGTTGGGGTCAGTGACCTGTCCCCAGAACCATGCTCCCTGTGCTTTGTGGGAGGGGTGCAGTGGTGCACAGAGAACACTCAGCAGGGCTCTGGTGGTAGAAGTAGAAGTGCCATGTTGGTGTCCACTGTTGTTACTACCATCAGTTCTGCTCAGCAAGACCCTGACCATTGCTTTCATCATATAGGACTGTAAAGTACTGTTATACAGTGATGGACTTGTTTGCTGAGTAGATGCAGCTTCTTGCCTGGAACTGAGTGGCCCCAGATAGCTATACTTCTCATTCTTCTGTCTCTTCTCTCTGCTCTTGCTTCTTTTCTTTTTCTTTGATGCATCTGTCTCCACTATAGATCCTTTCTTTTGTCTGTGTCACTTCTAGAAAGAGCTCAAGATTCCAAGGAATCTTCCCACATTGGTTAAAGGAGGAGCCTTATTTTCTGTCCATCTCTGTCAGGCAAAAGGATGGCTTTAAAGTTGCAGAGATGGCATACCTGCAACATACCTCCTAATAACAGTTCAGAACATTTGCACAGCTTAGCTAACTAAGGATTTTTAACCAACATGACCATATTAGTCTTCACAGTGGCCCTATAAAATACTCTCCTCTGAACTCCTGGGCTTCCCCTTATAACACTTAACTCACTGAATTGTCATTGCTGGTTTCTTGAGTGTATTTTTTTTTTTTTTTTAAGGAGCCTGTTGAAGGCTCAGTGAGGCCCTGGTGCCCCAACACAGAGCCTGGCCCAGACTGGCCTCCAAGAGAATGTGTTGGATGGATGCCTGTTTAATCAGTTGACTTTTGGGGTGCCAGAGATGAACTGGGGACCCTGACTGATGACAGAGATGTAGTCTTGACTCTTGACTGGAGGCACTCTCAGCAGATAGAATGGTTACAGCCCAGGGCAATGAGAACCAGGAGGAGTGAGCAGCCGGCAGTTCTGAGCCAGGGGTTCTGGGGAGACCTCCTGGAAGAGGTACCCAGGCTCAACACTCTCTGACTGTGCAGTCACTGTTCTTTCCCAGGGCCGGCTGACAGATGGAAAAGGGAAGACCATTGACTGCAAGGATGCCATCTTCATCATGACCTCCAATGTGGCCAGCGACGAGATTGCACAGCATGCACTACAGCTGAGGCAGGAAGCTTTGGAGATGAGCCATAACCGTATTGCCGAAAACCTTGGTATGGCACATGGCCTGAGCTGTCTGGGCATCTGGGCAAGTGCTCAGACCATCAGCACATCTCCTAGGGGCAAGGATGATATCAGGCAGGAGGCCACATCTATCACCTTTTTATTTAGAAATGAACCTTCCAACCCCTCTTCCAAGTCAGAACTCAGGTCTTGGTCCTGACTGTTGTTCCCTTCCTTCCCTCCCTCACACAACTCCTACCCTAAGGAACCCTCAGGCTTTGTATTTGTAGCACATAGAACTGGAAGGGCTTCAGGAAGTGCCCAGTCCCATGCTCTCGCCATTCAAGTGGAGACTAGGCTGAGGTTTAGAGAGCCTGAGGTCCTGACCAGGATCACACAGACCATCAGGGGCAGGACAAAAGGTCTTTTTATGAATGGGGGCTGGAGGCAGGCACAATTCCCAGAGCTCCTTAGGTATGAGAGTAGGCAGTTTATGATTCTTTTTCCACAGGGGATGTCCAGATTAATGACAAGATTACCATCTCAAAGAACTTCAAGGAGAATGTGATACGCCCCATCCTGAAAGTAAGATGTCTTTGTCCTTCCTACTGGAGTGTCCAGTGGGAAGATCCCTTAGCCATCCTTAGTCTTCCTCACTGGGGTCTAGTAATTCCCTTCTGGGTCACAGAGCTCACCCACCCCTAACCTGGCCTTGCAGGCTCACTTCCGGAGGGATGAGTTTCTGGGAAGAATCAACGAGATTGTCTACTTCCTCCCCTTCTGCCACTCGGAGCTCATCCAACTTGTCAACAAGGAGCTGAACTTCTGGGCCAAGAGAGTAAGAGCAGGAACTTCCCCTGGGCGGGGTTGGGAGTATCAGCTGCCTAGAAGCATGGAGCACAGTGGTGCGGGCGGGTGACCCTGGTGGCACACAATCACTCATAGTCCCAGGCCTCAGGCCAGAGTGGTGAGAGGTGGAAACACTGGGCCACATGCAGGTATGCTCCTATCTGACCTGTCTCAGGCCAAGCAAAGGCACAACATCACGCTGCTCTGGGACCGTGAGGTGGCAGATGTGTTGGTCGACGGCTACAATGTGCACTATGGCGCCCGCTCCATCAAGCATGAGGTGAGCACAGGAGCCAGAGAGAAGTAAGGCACCTCCCTCCCTAGTGCCCCAGCCCCATCCTAGGCTCCCAGCCTGGAATAGTCCATACTCAGAGGAGATGCCCCTCAGAACCAAAACCAGATAAAAGTAAAACTCCATTCTGGAGAATAACCAAGTATGAACCCCTGCCAGAAGTGAGGAACTGAGTTAGGAACCTCAGAAACTGACATCATTGAGTCTTTAGCATAGTCCTGCAAGCTGTGTGTTGTTAGCCCCACTTTGCAGAGGGGGAAACTAAAGCTCAGACTTTAGTCTCTTCTGACTTGCCCTAGCAGTAAGTGACAGAGCCTGGGCTTCAGCCCCAGGCCACAATAAGGATGACCATTTCACCTGTCACCTACAGGTAGAGCGCCGTGTGGTGAACCAACTGGCAGCCGCCTATGAACAAGATCTGCTACCTGGGGGCTGTACCCTGCGCATCACTGTGGAGGACTCAGACAAACAACTGCTCAAGAGCCCTGAACTGCCCTCACCCCAGGCTGAGAAGCGTCCCCCCAAGCTGCGGCTAGAGATCATCGACAAGGACAGCAAGACCCACAAACTGGACATCCGGGCACCACTACACCCTGAGAAGGTGTGCCACAACCTCTAGCTTCTACCTACTTGCCTATATGTGCCCTCAACATCCAATAAAGGCCCCTCGGCTGTGGCATGGCAACTGACCTATCTTCCCCTCATGCCCTTTTCATCCTCTCCACCCAGCCTGAGGCCTTTTCACCTCCTCATAGCCCCTGGAAGACCTCAGCCTCAAAGTCAAAAATAGGGATGTGGCCCTCCCATAAACCCTTTGTTTTGGGTCCAGAACTTGCTAACAGGCCTCCAAGAGAGGAGCTGCCTCCTCACCCCCTTCAAAGCAGGGAGGAGAAGGAGGTCCCATGTCCTATCCTTCAGCATGATCCCTATGGCCTGTAGTCTCTGGGACTTTATCATGGTCCCAGGAAGCTCAGAAGTTTGACAGCTAAGAACAGATCTGCCTGGGAGAAGACAGGAACCAGGCTATGATCTGCCATCCTTTGCTGGCCTTTATGGAATGGGTCCCCAGAATGTCTGCATAGTTTGTGGAGAAAGTACAGAGGCCCAGGCACAGAGGTTGTACAGTGTAGGCTGTAGCTTCCTCTTGCCCATACCCCAAAAATTCCAAGAAGAAGGGACCCATTAAACCCTTCCCCTCTCCACTGCCATATGGTGGCCATTCCCCCTCACCACACATTCTGGTATCAGGCCAGACCATGCTTCTCCAGCTTTGGAACTAAGCCAGCGTAAGGCACCTCTAGGAGGAAGGTTGAGTGGGTCACTACCCTACTCTTGCTCTGGGACTGGACAATAGTACCAAATGACCAAGCAAGCTCACTTCTATAGGGCCTCCTTCAGGAGACTAACACAAACATTGGGGAGCTAGCTGTAGGGAGAGTGATAATGAAGTCAGGTTGTTCCAGGTGGCCACGCAGTCTGCATGTTAGTCACTAAGCAGAGGGTCTGCACACCATCCCCCAAGGGCATACCACAAACCAGCCATGTTTCGGTCCCAGCTTAGCAGGACACAACAAAGCCTGGTGCATCCTTGGGTACCATCAGCAGTAGCCCATCACCTGCAGGGCCTTTTTGGCTCCCTCCTTGGTGTCAGCTAATCTCTTTTAGGAAGCAGAAAATAGAGGCAGGAATTAAAGTCCCTTGGGTGATGGAAGAATGCCCCAACAAAGTGGTAGGTATGAGGCAGTCAGAAGTCAGGAAATGGGCTCCAGCAAATGCTCCAGCAATCACTGTCCAGTCCCTCAAAGAGCTATCTGCTGCTTCCTACCTCAGTGACTGCCGTTCTTTTTACTACTGCTGCTGCTACTACTACTACTACTACTACTACTACTACTTGTTTTGAAATCATTTTAGACTTACAGAAAATTGCAAAAATAGTAGTTCCCACATACCCTTCACCTCTCGTGTCTTAGTATTAACATCTTATAAAGTTATAGTATAATTATTAAAAGCAGGAAATTAACATTGACACAGTACTAACTAATCTGTAGATATTCAGATTTTGCCATTTTTCCCACTGATGTCCTTTTTCTGGTCCAGGGTCCAATCCAGGATCCCATGTTACATTTCTTTTTTTTTTTTCCATGTTACATTTCGTTGAATGTTTCCTTTGTCTCCTTCAGCCTGTGACAGTTCCGCCATCTCTTTGCCCTTCATGACCTTAACACTTTTTGAAGTGTCCAGACCGTTATTTTGTAGATTGTTCCTCAGTTTGGGTTCGTCTCCTGTTTTCACATGATTAGATTGAGTCTGCAGTTTTGGCAAAACTTCCTCCAGAAGTGATGGTGTGCCCTTTTAGTGCCTTCTAGCAAGGGGTGATGTTAACTTTGATCACATGACTGAGGTGGTGTGTATCAGGTTTCTCCACTATAAAATTACTTATTTCCTCTTTGAAATTAATAGGAATCTGGTGGGAAGATACTTTTAAGCTATGCAAATGTCTTATTTATCCTTAAACTTTTGTTACCAATTTTAGCATCCACCGATGGTTTTTGCTTATGAGTATTAATGCTGTGTTGGCCTAATGATGACTTTGTATTTACTTATTTCATCTGTATTTATTAATTGGTATTCTGTTGTAGGAAGAACTATCTCTTTTCTCCCATATATTTATTCTTTAATTTATTTATATCAGTATAAACTGATGG
This sequence comes from Canis lupus dingo, assembly GCF_003254725.2. Classification (NCBI taxonomy): domain Eukaryota; kingdom Metazoa; phylum Chordata; class Mammalia; order Carnivora; family Canidae; genus Canis; species Canis lupus. The sequence goes on from NC_064263.1 coordinate 26,078,671, forward strand.
ATTTTCTTTTTTATCCTGTGGGCTCTAATCTAATACTAGTTTATCTGTTGCTCATACTGGCCCAGATCTGGCCACTGGGAACTCTTTGGGTTGACTTCTGTGTTGTTTCAGCTCTGCCCTCATCATTTTTTTAGCCCTTCCTTACTCTCTAGCACCACACAATGTTCCAAGCTCATTTATATTTTTCCTGTTCCAGCCCTGGCATCAGCTAATTTCCCAGGTAGTTCCTGGTTCCTTGCGCTCGAGAATGGGCACTAGGTGTATTAATTGCTACTAAAGTGTCATTACTTCTAGGCTCTTTCAGCACACAGATCTAGGAAATAGGTGTATTCCTGTTAACACACACTGTTGAATTTATCATTGTATCTATATGTATATTATTAAAAATCATGAGTTTACATTGAAACCTATAGTTCCAATCCAATACCATAGGATTTGTGACTGCTGTTATTATACTCTACTGTTCTTTTTCTCTTCTGCTATCTCTGTTTCTTCTCCTTTCATTCTGTTTGGTGTTCAGACTTCCCTTAAAAACTCCAATGCAGTCAGTTAGTGACCATCCTATATGGAACATTCCTATTAGATAAAGTTCTTATGCCTGGTTGTCAGTCTTTGGTTCAGTTAGCTGTGGCTAGGAGCAGCAGGCATATAACTCAAGACCAGATAACTGTATTAGAAAACCCAATGGCCACCTTTGGGAAATGGAAAAAAGAAGATACGGTAGGCCCTCAGATTTTGAGGAACTTGATTATCACTTCTACAGATTCTTAGCTATACCTCCTAATTGATGTTGGCCTCTTGTTGTGCTTCCATAGCATTCTAGGCAGTACTCAGCTCACCTGCATTGTTTGTTCTATATCTGTCCTTGTCACTAGAATGTAAGCACCCAGAGAGCAGATACTCAGTTGTCCAGCTCACTGTCCTATTCACAGGACCTGACTGCCAGCATATGACAAATGCTCCAGGTATTTGGATGGATGGGTGGGCCCTGCAGCAAGCACAAATCTCCACAGTGAGTCAGAACAGTATCATTTTTTCACTGAGCACACATATATTTGTCATGTTCTTATGGCCAGCCAGTAGGACCTGTCAGGATTAGACCCTGAGCAAATGGGGCAAAGTAAGACCCAGATCCTGTATTGAGTATCCTGGAATGCATAAGACTGGGCTTGAAAATAAAAATGTAACACCTTTATTATTCAAAAAGAAAAATTCAAAGATGTATAGTGATTGTTTTAGAAATTTAGGGAAGGGGTACCTGAGTGGTTCATTTGGTTAAGCATCTGACTCTTGATTTCAGCTCAGATCATGATCTCAGGGTTGTGAGATCAAGCCCCATGTCAGGCTCCATGCCTAGCATGCTGACAATTCTCTTTCCCTCTGCCCCTGCACCCCCTCCCTCTCAAAAAAAAAAAAAAAAAAAAAATATATATATATATATATATATATAGGGGATTAAAAAAAAGCATTTAAACCATAAGAAAATAGAAAATGGACCACTAAAGATAAAATCTGAGGTTAAAAAGGAGAAAGGATAAGTAGAAAAATCACTCTGTGGAAACACCAATAAAATAGATAAAACCTCAGCCTGATAAAAAGAAAGAGGAAAAAAAATGCAAGATTAGGAATGAGAAACCATGTAGGTATGGAAAAGTTTTAAATAATTATTTTAATAAATTAAGAAACAGCAGATAATTTCCCAGCAGACACTCAAAACATACTTTGAATAGACCAGTTAATTACCAAGGAAGAAATTGGAAAGGTGATTAAACATTTATCCTTTTAAAAAGTCATGTTCTTTTATTTAAACTTTTTAAATTGAAATATACATGGAAAAAAATGCACAAATCACAAATATACAGTTCACTGGATGGTCACAAGCTGAACACTATTTGTAGCTGTCACATTCAGCCCAACAAATAATTTTTTAATTATTATATCAGCTGCTTCAGACCATGGGATAAGATGAAAAGATGCTCAGTTAAATTTTAAAGGCCAGCATAAGATTAATACTCAAACCGTGGCAGAAAGAATGTCCTAGCCTAATCTCACCTATGACCATAGTTAAAAAGTTCCAAATAAAATAAAGTTGGGATCCCTGGGTGGCACAGTGGTTTAGCGCCTGCCTTTGGCCCAGGGCGCGATCCTGGAGACCTGGAATCGAATCCCACGTCGGGCTCCCGGTGCATGGAGCCTGCTTCTCCCTCTGCCTGTGTCTCTGCCTCTCTTTCTCTCTGTGTGTGACTATCATAAATAAATAAAAAATTTAAAAAAAAATAAAAATAAAGTTGAATTGTACACTATCATCACATTACATTTATTTCAGTGATACAAGCCTCGGTATCAGGAAATTTAGTAATAAAATTCACTACATCAAGAACTTGAAGAGGGTACCTGGCTGGCTCAGTCGGTAGAGCATACAACTCTTTTTTTTTTTTTTTTAAGATTTTATTTATTTATTCATGAGAGACAGAGAGAAGCAGAGACACAGGCAGAGGAAGAAGCTTAGGCAGAGAGAGACCAAGGCGTCCCAAGCACGCAACTCTTAATCTCAGGTTCTAAGCCCCACTTTGGGTGTAGAGCTTACTTTTTTTTTTTTTTAATTTTCATTTATTTATGATAGTCACAGAGAGAGAGAGGCAGAGACATAGGCAGAGGGAGAAGCAGGCCCCATGCACCAGGAGCCCGACGTGGGATTCGATCCCGGGTCTCCAGGATCGCGCCCTGGGCCAAAGGCAGGCGCTAAACTGCTGCGCCACCCAGAGATCCCTAGAGTTTACTTTTAAAAAAAAAGTTTTAAAATTATTTAAATGTCCATAAGATTAATATTAATGTTAATTTTCTTATTTTGATAATATATGATTAAGAGAATGTCCTGGGATCCCTGGGTCAGTGGGTAGACTATGCAACTTTTGGTCTCAGAGTCATGAGTTTGAGCCCCACATTAAGCAAGGACATGACTTAAAAAATTTTTTTTTAATTTAAAATACAGCAAAGCTCTATATAAAAGGAAAAGATTATTCATCAAAAAACATTAGCAAAAAAAAAACAAAACATTAGCAAACATCTCTAATAGTAAATACTAAAGTTATTTTGTTAAAGTCTGAAATAAGACAGGATTCAACATTTCTTTGAAAATCCAGCTGAGGGACGCCTGGGTGGCTCAGTGGATGAGCATCTACCTTCGGCTCAAGGCATGGTCTCGGAGTCCCAGGATTGAGTCCCACATCGGGCTTCCTGCATGGAGCCTGCGTCTCCCCCTGCTTGTGTCTCTGCCTCTCTCTCTGTGTCTCTCATTAATAAATAAATAAAATCTTTATTTATTTATTTATTTTAATTTTATTTACGATAGTCACACAGAGAGAGAGAGAGAGAGAGCGGCAGAGACACAGGCAGAGGGAGAAGCAGGCTCCATGCACCGGGAGCACGACGTGGGACTCGATCCCGGGTCTCCAGGATCGCGCCCTGGGCCAAAGGCAGGCGCCAAACCGCTGCGCCACCCAGGGATCCCCTAAAATCTTTAAAAAAAAAAAAAAAGAAAGAAAATGCAGCTGAAAGCAATTAAGCAAGAAAACGAAATAATTGATATAAATATTGGAAAATATAAGTTATCTTGTTTTGGTGAAGTATGACTGTATATTTAAGAAATCCAAGAGGCTATCCTAAAACCTAGTAGCATTAATAAGGAAATTCGGTACATGTGTGACTAGAAGATAAATGTATAAAAATCAATAGCTTTTTTCTGTTCTAGCAGTAGTCAGCTAGAAAACAATAACAAGTATTTCATTCACAGTTGCAACAAATGAGTATATATATTTGCTCATATATACAAAAATACCTCTGAAAGAAGAAGTGGGTAGAGGGGATAGCAGTAGAAATGGAAAATTCACTATATTCATTTTTATACTTTTAAGTTAAGTTTTGAACCATATTAATGTGTTATCTATTCAAAGGTAAACTACATTATAAAACATTCAAAATTATAAAATATTTAAAAATAAACTTAACAAGAAACAAGTTTAAAAATAAACAACTTATTTTATGTCCTTCCTATTGAAGGACATAAAATAAGATCTGACTAATGAGGGGATCCCTGGGTGGCTCAGTGGTTTAGCGCCTGCCTTTGGCCCAGGGTGTAATCCTGGAGTCGCAGGATCGAGTCCCACATTGTGCTCCCTGCATGGAGCCTGCTTCTCCCTCTGCCTGTGTGTCTGCCTCTCTCTCTCTCTCTCTCTCTCTCTCTCTGTCTCTCATGAATAAATAAATAAAATCTTTTTTTAAAAACAATCTGACAAAAAGACATATCAAGTTCTTGGAAAGGATGACTCAATATATAATTCAGTGCAAACCTAACTTGACTCAACAGCATTTTTAATTGAATAAAGTTAGCTAAAGTCATGTTACACTACAATGTCCAGAGGTGAAGCTACATGGAGTTGCTATTTTCTGGATCTAGGCTTTTAGAAGTTATAGGCTACTGCTACTGTCAGTAGCTACTTAATAGTTTACAAACTAGAGGATAAGTCAATTTCACTCCCATCAACACACACCCTAAGTAAAATTAGAAAAGAAAGAGAAGAGTTGTCATCTATGACTGGAGTATGGTGACAAGGTGTAGAGAAGTAAAGAAAAGCAGTGGAAAATGAAACTAGAGAGGCAACTTGCTGCTTTCATAGAGCCTTGAATGCCATGCTAAGAGAATGAAATGACCATATTTGTGTTTTCAAAAAGACCCTTTGTTTTTGGGGTGACTTCTGACCAATATGCAACAGATGGAATAGTTCCAGGCAAACCCCCTTCCCACCTTCAAACATGTTAGTAATAATATATAACAACAAGTTCAACACAACAACTGGGCTTGAAACTAAAAATGGGAGATCCCAAGGTGCCAGAAATGAATAGGAACCCAAAAGTCAAAGGATGTGTGAAGTGGAAGTTAAAGAGTTTCATAGAAACTTGGGACCAAGATATAGGCCTTCTAGCTCAGTGCTAGGGCTTCAACAAAACAGGAGTCTCAAAGGACCACTTCCTTGTGAAATAACTAGAAAAACACCACTCACTGACCTGGTAATCAGTAGATAAATATAAGAAAATCTACCATAACTCAGGAATGTGAGAAGAATCTACAAAGAAACTAATACCTTTGCTGTTTGTATAAATGTGGTCCAAATTCACAATACCCAAATGTTAGTGGGATGTCACAATGAAAAACTGACAAAAAGTTGGCCCTGATCAGTGAAGCAAACAAAACTGTTCTGTAAGGATAGTTCCATAATCAACGTTTCACAAAGGAACCTATGGAAAAACAAGTCCTATTTAAAATGAGCTTACAGGAGGAAATTACCCAAAAAGAAAGGAGAAGAAACAAACCAAAGAGAGGAGCAAATGAGAGAATTTGCACTCCAAGAATTGTTATATAAAAGAATGAGGAGTACTGGACTGGTTCAGTTGGTGGAGCGTGCAACTCTTGATCTTGGGGTTGTGAGTTTGAGCCCCACAATGGGTATAGAGATTACCTAAAATCTTTTTTAAAAATCTGAATTTAGAGACGCCTGGGTGGCTCAGTGGTTGAGTGTCTGCCTTTGGCTCAGGGCATGATCCTGGAGTCCGGGGGTGGAGTCCCACATCAGGCTTCCTGCTTGGAGCCTGCTTCTCCCTCTGCCTATGTCTCTGCCTCTATCTGTGTGTGTCTTTCATGAATAAATAAATAAAATATATATATATTTTTTTATCTGAATTTAGGGCAGTCCAGGTGGCTCAGCGGTTTAGCGCCACCTTCAGCCCAGGGCCTGATACTGGAGACCCAGGATCGAGTCCCACATCAGGCTCCCTGCATGGAGCCTGCTTCTCCCTCTGCCTGTGTCTCTGCCTCTCTCTCTCTCTCTCTCTCATGAATAAATAAAATCTTTTTTAAAAATCTGAATTTAAAAGTATATATAAAATATTCGGAGAAATAAAAGGAAGACTAGAAACCATAATGCAACAAAGGACAGTACAAAAAAAGAATAGGTGAATTTGAAAAAACCTTCACTCCAGGTGATTTCCTCACATTTGTTTCTGGGTTTTTTATATTTAAACAATTTTCTATATTGTGGTCCTAATTAATATAGGTTATTCGATTACTAGGATCACTCCAGTTCTTAAAGAACAAAGATTTGGGTCACCCACTGGGCAAAGAACACTAATGATCTAAGGAGATGACATAAAGCAAGGGGAATATGGAATGTGTAGGAGAGGGGGAAAGTCACCAGTGCCACCCCATGCATTCCTACCTCCAAGCCATGATCAGTTGCAGAAATAAGGATGTAATCTTAACCACAGTCCTGGAACTATTTGCTCACTATCCTCTAAGAGTCATTCAAGTCTAATCCCACCATGCCTCACAGGTTTGTTACAGTAATCCCAAGAGTCTGAACCTGGGTGTTCATCCACCACTGCATCACATACTGCTCCCCTTCCCAACCCATCTACTATGCCCTCCAGTACTTCCCTTCTATAATCAAATTCTATATAAGAACCTTCTAATTGGAATGTTTGCTTTATCACTTCACCTTAATTGTGCCCTAAAGGCATTGTTTACTTTGTCCCCTAAAATGCTGCTTCCGGGATGCCCGGGTGGCCCAGCGGTTTAGCGCCGCCTTTGGCCCAGGGCATGATCCTGGGGACCAGGGATCGGGTCCCTCGTCGGGCTCCCTGCATGGAGCCTGCTTCTCCCTCTGCCTGTGTCTCTGCCTCTCTCTGTGTCTCCCATGAATAAATAAAACCTTAAAAAAAAATGAACAACCAGATTACAAAATGTTGCAAAGATCTGAGCAGACACCTCTCCAATAAAGATAGAGGGCAAAAAAACATATGAAAAGATGTGTAACATTATACTTCATTAATGAATTGCATATGAAAACAATAATAAGATCCCACTACACACACATAAGAAAAGTGGAAGTCCATAACACTGACAACACCAATGCTGATGAGGGTGTGGAGCAACAGGAACTCTCATTCATTGCTGATAGGAATGCAAAATGATACAGCCGCTTTGGAATACAGTTTGTTTCTTACAAAACACAAACATACTTTTACCACAGGATCCTGCAGTCATGCTTCTTTGGTATTTACTGAAATGTGCTGAAAACTTAAATCTGCATGAAAACCTACACACAAAATTTATAGCAGCCTTATTCATAATTGTCAAAACTTGAAAAGAACCAAGATGTTCTTTTGCACACACGGTGTGGGGGATGGGGCAGAGAGAGAGAAAATCCAAGCAGACTCTATGCTGAGCATGGACCCCAATGTGGGGGGGGGGGGGGGGCTCCATCTCACAAGCCTGAGATCATGACCTGAGCCACAACCAAGAGTCGGAGGTTTAACCAACTGCACCACCCAGAGATCTGTAACCAAGATATTCTTTAAATAGCCAAGTGGATAATCAAACTATGGCACATTTATACAATGGAATATAATTCAGTGCTAAAATGAAACGGACTATTAAGCCTCGAAAAGACATGGAGAAACCATAAATTCATGTTACTAGTGAAAGAAGGCAATGCAAAAAGGCTACATACTATATGATCCCAACTATGTGCCATTCTGGAAAAGGCAAAGCTATAGAGACAGGAAAAAAACATCAATGTTTGCCAGGAGCTTGAATGGGACAGAGAAGAAGTGGAGCACAGAGGATTTTTAAGGCAGTGGAACTATTCTGTATAATAGATAATGTTGAGTGCATGTCATTATACATTTGTCAAAACCCATGGAATGTACAACACACGGTGTAGACACTGATATAAATTATGGACTTTAGTTTATGATAATCAATATTGGTTCATTAATTGTAACAAAAGTACCACTCTGATACTGATGTAGGGGGGCTTTCCAAGGGCAGGGACGTATATGGGAACTCAATACTTTCACTCAATTTTGCTATGAACCTAAAGCTGCTCTGAAAAATAAAGTCTATTTTTTTTTAAGATTTATTTTTTTTATAGAGGAGTGAGGGACAGAGGAAGAGGGAGAGAATCCCAAGCAGACTCCCCACTGCATATGGAGCCCAACTTGGGGCTCAATTCCATGACCCCAAGATCATGACCTGAGCCAAAAACAAGAGTCAGAAGTTCAACTGACTGTGCACCAAGTCTATTAATTTTAAAAAGTTATATGAACTGCATTTTAATAGAGCTATATCAAAAAAGTCAATGTTCATATTCTAGCAGGTTAAAATTTTAGGGTCTTCTTCTGTTTGATTTCTGTGGCTTATCTGGACATAGACACAGTATGGATGCTTACCAAGTACTTGCTGAAAAAGTAAATCACTCAATAAGCTTTCTGTGGCATAATATCATTTGAGTTTTTTTTTAAATTTTATTTATTCATGAGAGACACAGAGGGAGACAGGCAGAGACACAGGCAGAGGGAGAAGCAGGCCCCATGCAGAGAGTCCAACGTGGGACTCGATCCCGGGTCTCCAGGACCATGCCCTGGGCTGAAGGCAAGTGCTAAACCGCTGAGCCACCCAGGCTGCCCATCATCATTTGGGATTTTATCTTTGATAGTTTCTTCCCATTACAGTAACTCCTCATCCAGCTGGCTTATTCTGACAATTAAATATATAAAATAATTATAATTTCCTGATCACTAAAGCATACCAGCTTAAAATCCTCAGTGTGGCAGTTAGCATCCCTAGAGCAATCTTAGAGTCAAGCAGAAGCAACACTGTCTTGTACAATGTAGGTCTCAGAAGTAGCACACCATTAATTCTCACCATATCCTATTCATTAGAAGTGAGTCTCATGAGGGAGAGTCCAAGATGGTGGAGGAGTAGGAGTCCTTAGTTACCTCTGCTCCCAGGAATGCAGCTAGATAGCTATTGAATCGTTCTGAACCCCTGTGAACTCAACCAGACACCTAAGAAAAGAATAGCTGCAACTCTACAAATAGAAAAGTGACCACTTTCTGCAAGGTAGGAGGTGCAGAGAAGTGAATCCGAGGTGATATATGGGAAGTTAAACTGTGGAGGGAGGGATCCTCCTTAAGCTGGCTACAGAAAGTGGTAGAGCAGCAGAGCACTAAATCAGAACTTTTAGAAGTCTGCTCTGGTGAGGGACGTTCCTGCCTGAAAGGTGTGCTCAGGCGGTGAAGTGGGGGCAGAACCCTTGGTGGGACAGTGTGGTCTCAGAATCCTTGGGGTCACAGGAAGAACAGGGGTGCCTGAGCCAGCAGAGTTCCCAGGCATCGGAGTGGGGAAACTGGCTGCATTCACTCAGCTCAGGAGTGGGCTTTCAGCTCAATATTGCTACAAACCATGAAGCAAGGCATAGTTGGTGCAACTGCTCTCTGAGCAAGGCCCAGTAAGTGACAGAACTTGTGAGATTCCCCACCTCCTGAACCCCTGCCTGGCTTCCTCCCTAGGACGAGCAGCCCATACGTGTGTGCCGCAGGAGTCTGCAGGGTTTGGGGATTGGAAATAGGTCATACCTGAGATAGAAACGCTGGTTCACAGGCCAGGTGAGCATGGAGTTCAGAAATGATTGACTGCTTTTCCCTGGGGGCTCACTGAGGAGTAGGGGGTACAAGCTTTCAGCTCCAGGCTGGAGATTGAGAGGCCTCCTGTTTCACTCTCATCCTCTCAAGTGGATGGAAAGGCTTCAGAGAACAAAAGCCACATAGAGCAATCCAGAACAAATTACTTAGTCTAGTCCCCTGGCAAGGGCAGTGCAGTTCCTCCTGGGACAAAGAAACTTGAGAATCAATGCAACAGGCCCCTCCCCTCTATATTATATCTTTTCCTTTACAATTTTAGAATGCAGTTTCTTCTAACAAACCAAAATACATCCAGAATCTAGTGCATGGCTCTATTCTCTTCACAGTCTGATTATATTCGCTTTTTTTTTTTCTTCTTTCTTTTTTAAACTTTTAACTTTCATCTTTACAGTTACATTCCATACTTTCAATGTATTTAATTTTACTTTTGTAAAAAGTAAAATTACACACACACACACACACACATATATATATATGTTTTTCTTTCTTTACAATTTTGAGAGGTAGTTTCTTCTAACAAACCGACCTAAATACACTCAGGATATAGTGGTATTGCTCTGTTCTGTTCATCTTTCTGTTTATATTCCTTCTCTTTTTTTGTCTTTTATTTTTCATTCTTACAATTACATTCTATCCTTTCATTGTATTTTTTTTGTACATATAAGTTTTTCTTTTGTTACAGTTTTGAGATCCAGTTTTCTAGCAAGTGGACCAAAATACACATAGGACACAGTATATTGCTCTATTCTGTTTACCTGTTTGATTGTACTCTCTCTGTGTCTCTCTTTTTTCTTTTTTGGTTTTGGGTCTCTCTGCTTTTTTTAGTGTATATTTCTCTTGGGTTGTTGTTGCCATAGTATTTTGTTCCCTCATCCATCTATTCCTCTCTGGGTAGAATGACAAGACTGAAAAACTCACCTTATCAAAGAGAATAAGAGGCAGTACTGACTTCCAGTGACCTAATCAGTATGGACATAAGTAAGATGTCAGACTAGAGTTCATAATAACTATTATAAAGATACTAGTGGGGCTTGCAAAAAGCATAGAAGACACTAGGGAATCCCTTTCTGGAGAAATAAGAATGAAAATTTAATCAAGTCAAAATCAAAAAGGCTATTAATGAGATGCAATAAAAAATGGAGGCTCTAACTGCTAGGGTAAATGAGGCAGAAAAAAGAGAATTGGTGATCTAGAAAACAAAATGATGGAGAATAAAGAAGCTGAGAAAAAGATAACTACTGGATCACCAGGGGAGAATTTGAGAGATAAATCATAAAGTAAAACAATATTAGAATAACTGGAATCCCAAAAGAAGAGGAAAGAGAGAGGGGTGCAGAAGGTTATTGGCACAAATTATAGCAAAGAACTTCTCTAATCTGGGTAAGGAAACAGGCATCCAAGTCTGGAGGCACAGAGAGCCCCCCTCAAAATCATTAAAAATAGGTGAATATCCCAACATATAATACTGAAACTTGCATATCTCAGAGACAAAGAGAAAACCCTGAAACCAGATTGGGACAAGCAGTCTGTAACCTACAAGGGTAGAAACATTAGACTGGCAGCAGACCTATCCACAGAGACCTGGCAGACCAGAAAGGACTGGCATGATATATCCAGGGTGCTAAGTGAGAAAAATCTGCAGCCAAGAATACTTTATCCAGCTAGGCTCTTGTTAAAATAGGAGAGATGAAAAGCTTCCAGGACAAACAAACTAAGATAATTTGTGATTGCCAAACCAGCCCTACAAGGAATATTAAAAGAGATCTTTTAAGCAAAAAGAGAGCCCAAAAGTGGCATAGACCAGAAAAGAACAGAGACAATATACAGAAACAGTGACTTTAAAGATAATACAATGGCACTACATTCATATCTTTCAATAATTACTCTGAATGTAAATGGGCTAAATGCCTCAATAAAAAGACACAGGGTATCAGATTGGATAAAAAACCAAGACCCATAGAAATCCTGTCTGCAAGAGACTCATTTTATACACAAAGATACCTCCAGATTTAAAGTGAGAGGTGGAAAACCATTTATCATGCTAATGAACATCAAAAGAAAGCTGGGGTGGCAATCCTTATATCAGACAAATTAGATTTTAAACCAAAGACTGTGATAAGAGATGAGGAAGGACACTATATCATAATTAAAGCATCTATCCAACAAGAAGATCCAACAATTGTAAATATTTCTGCCCCTAACGTGGGAGCAGTCAGTTATATAAGCCAATTAGTAACAAAATTAAAGAAGCACATTGATAATAATACAGTAATAGTAGAGTACTTTAATACCCCACTCACTGCAATGGACAGATTATCTAAGCAGGATATCAACAAGGAAACAAGGGCTTTGAATGACACACTGGACCAGATGGACTTCTCAGATATATTCAAAACATTCCATCCTAAAGCAACAGAATACACATTCTTCTCAAGTGCACATGGGACACACTCCAGAATATATCATATGCTGGCTCACAAATCAGGTCTCAACCAATACCAAAATATTGGGACCATTCCCTGCATATCTTTGGACGAAAATGCTTTGAAACTGGAACTCAATCACAAGAGGAAATTTGGAAAGAACTCAAATACAGAGAGGCTAAAAAGCATCTTACTAAGGAATGAATGGGTCAACTGAAAAATTAAAGAATAATTTTAAAAATTCATGGAAACAAATGAAAATGAAAGCACAACTGTTCAAAACCTTTGGAATGTAGCTAAGTGGTCCTAAGAGGGAAGTATATATCAATACAAGCATTTCTCAAAAAACAAGAAAGTTCTCAAATACACAACCTAACTCTACACCTAAAGGATCTGGAGAAAGAATAGCAAATAAAACCTAAACCCAGCAGGAACAGAGAAATAATAAAGATTAGAGCAAAATATCGATGAAATAGAAATAAAAAGAACAATAGAACAGACCAATGAAACTAATATCTGGTTCTTTGAAGGAATTAATAACCCCTGGATTATAAGATTGATAACCCCTGGCCAAACTTATCAAAAAGAAAAAAGACCCAAATAAGTGAAATCATGAATGAAAGAGGAGAGATCACAGCCAACATTGAAGAAATACAACAATTTTAAGAACATATTATGAGCAACTGTATGCCAACAAATTAGGCCATCTGGAAGAAATGGATGCATTCCTAGGGATGTATAAGCTACCAAAACTGAAACAGATTGAAATAGAAAATCTGAACCAGACCCAAAACCAGGAAGGAAATTGAAGCAATCATCAAAAACCTCCCAATAAGCAAGAGTCCAGGACTGGATGACTTCCCAGAGGAATTCTACCAAATATTTAAAGAAGAATTAATAACTAGTCTTCTCAAGCTGTTTCAAAAAATAAAAATGGAAGGAAAACTTCCAAACTCTTTCTATGAGGCCAGAATTACCTTGATCCCAAAATCAGACAAAGACCCCACCAAAAAGGAGAATTACAGACCAATAGCCCCGAAGAGCATGGATATAAATATTCTCACCAAAATACTAGCCAGGGCAGCCCGGGTGGCTTAGCGGTTTAGCTCCACCTTCAGTCCAGGTCATGATCCTGGAGGCCCGGGATTGAGTCCCATGTCGGGCTTCTTGCATGAAGCCTGCTTCTCCCTCTCTCTGCCTGTGTCTCTGCCTCTCTCTCTCTCTGTGTGTCTCTCATGAATAAATAAATAAAATCTTAAAAAAAAAAATACTAGCCAATAGGATCCAACAATACATTAAAAGAATTATTCACCATGACCAAGTGGGATTTATTCCTGGGCTGCAAGGGTGGCTCAACATCCACAAATCCATCAATGTGATACACTACATTAACCATATGAACCATATGATCCTCTCAGTAGATGCAGAAAAAGTATTTGACAAAGTACAGCATCCTTTCTTGATTAAAACTCTTCACAGTGTAGGGATAGAGGGAACATACCTCAATATCATAAAATCTATATACAAAAAGCCCACAGCAAATGTCATTCTCAATGGGGGAAAACAGAGCTTTTCCCTTAAGGCCTAGAACATGGCAGGAATGTCCACTATCACCACTGTTGTTCAACATAGTACTTGAAGTCCGAGCCTTAGCAATCAGACAAAAAATTAAAAATAAGTAAAAGGCATCCAAATCAGCAAAGAAGTCAAACTCTCACTCTTTGCGGATGACATGATACTCTATATGAAAACCGAAAAGACTTGGCCCCAAAATTGCTAGAACTCATACAGGAATCAGCAAAGTGGCAGGATATAAAGTCAATGTACAGAAATCAATTGCATTTCTATACACTAACAATGAGACAGCAAAAAGAGAAATTACGGAGTCAATCCCACTTACATTTGCATCCAAAACCATAAGATACCTAGGAATAAACCAAAGAGGCAAAGGATCTGTACTTAGAAAACTATAAAATACTCATGAAAGAAATTGAGGAAGACACAAAGAAATGGAAAAATGTTCCATGTTCATGGACTGGAATAAAAATATTGTTAAAATGTCTATGCTACCTAGAGCAATCCATACATTCAATACAATCCCTATCCAAATACCATGGACTTTCTTCACAGAGTTGGGGAAAAAAATTCTAAAATTTACTGGGAACCAGAAAAGACCCCAAATAGTCAAAGGATTGTTGAAAAAGAAAACCAAAACTGGTGACATCACAATTCTGGACTTCAAGCTCTATTACAAAGTTGAAATCATCAAGAAAGTGTGGTACTGGTACAAAAACAAGCATATAGATCAATGGAACAGAATAGAGAACCCAGAAATGGACCATCAGCTCCATGGTCAACTAATCTTTGACAGAGTGGGAAAGAAAAAAAAAAAAAAAAACCAAAGTGGGAAAGAATATCCAATGGAAAAAAGACAGTATCTTCAAGAAATGGTTTTGGAAAAATTGGACAGCCACATGGAGAAGAATGAAACTGGATCATTTCCTCACACCATACACAAAAATAGAGTCGAAATGGTTGAAAGACCTAAATGTGAAACAGGAATCCATCAAAATCCTAGAGGAGAACAGAAGCAGCAACCTCTTTGACCTCAGCCACAGCAACTTCTTGCTAGACACATCCCCAAAGGCAAGGGAAACAAAGGCAACAATGACCTATTGGGACATCATCAAAATAAAAAGCTTTTGCACAGTGAAGGAAACAGTTGACAAAACCAAAAGGCAACCTACAGAATGGGAAAAGATATTTGCAAATAACATATCAGATATAGGGCTAGTATCCAAAATCTATAAAGAACTTAACAAACTCAGGGATCCCTGGGTGGCTCAGCGGTTTAGCACCTGCCTTCGGTCCAGGTCGTGATCCTGGAGTCCAGGGATTGAGTCCTGCTCCCTGCATGGAGCCTGCTTCTCCCTCTGCCTGTGTCTCTGCACCCCCCCCAACCCCGTGTCTCTCATGAATAAATAAATAAAATCTTTAAAAGAAAAAAAAAGGGGATCCCTGGGTGGCTCAGCGGTTTAGCACCTGCCTTCAGCCCAGGTGTGATCCTGGAGTCCCAGGATCGAGTCCCACGTCAGGCTCCCTGCATGGGGCCTGCTTCTCCCTCTGCCTGTGTCTCTGCCTCTCTCTCTCTGTGCATCTGTCATGAATAAATAAATAAAATCTTTAAAAAAGAAAATAAAGAACTTAACAAACTCAACACCCAAAAAACAAATAATCCAATGAAAAATGAGCAGAAGACATGAACAGACATTTCTCTAAAGAAGATATACAAATGGCCAAAACACACTCATGAAAAACTGCTCCATATCATTTGGCATTAGGGAAATACAAATCAAAACCACAATGATTTGCAAAAAACAAAACAAACAAACAAAACAAAACAAAACAAAACAAAAACCCACAATGAGATACTACCTTATTCTAGTCAGAATGACTAAAATGAACAAGTCAGGAAATGACAGATATTGGTGAGGATGAGGAGAAAGAGGAACCCTTGTCAACTGTTGGTGGGAATGCAAGCTGGTACAGCCACTCTGGAGAACAGTATGGAGTTTCCTCAAAAAGTTGAAAATAAAAAAATAAAATAAAATAAAATAAAATAATAAAATAAAATAAATAAAATAAAGAGTTGAAAATAGAGCTACCCTACCACCTAGCAAATGCACTACTGGCTATTTATCCCAAATATACAAATGTAGTGATCCAAAGGGGGACCTGCACCCCACTGTTTATAGCAGCAATGTTCACAATAGCCAAACCATGGAAAGAGCCCAGATGTCCACTGACAGATGAATGGATAAAGAAGATGTGGTATATATATAAAATGGACTACTACTCAGCCAACAAAAAAATGAAATCTTGGGACACCTGGGTGGCTCAGCAGTTGAGCGTCTGCCTTTTGCTTGGGGCATGATCCTGGAATCCCAGGATTGAGCCTCGCACTGGGCTTCCTGCATGGAGCCTGCTTCTCCCTCTGCCTATGTCTCTGCCCCTCTCTCTCTCTGTGTCTTTCATGAATAAATGGATAAATCTTCTTTAAAAAAATGAAATCTTTCCATTTGCAACAACATGGATAAAACTAGAGGATATTATGCTAAGTGAAATAAGTCAATCCAAGAAAGACAATTATTGTATGATCTCACTCGTATGTGGAATTTAAGAAACAAAACAGAGGATCATAATAGAAAGGAAAAAAAAAAAAAGAAGACAAAATCAGAGAGGGAGAAAACCATAAGAGACTCTTCATCTTAGGAAACAAACTGAGGGTCACCGGAGGGGAGAGAGTTGGGGGGATGGAATAACTGGATGATGACCATTAAAGAGAGCATGTGATATAATGAGCACTAGGAATTATATAAGACTGATAAATCACTGACCTCTATCTCTGAAACCAATAATACATTATATGTTAATTAACTGAATTTAAATAAAAAGTTTTAAATGACAATAGATAGTACATTATATTTGTATGCATGCATATTTGCATGTGTTAGTAGCCATTAATACACAGAGCTATACAAAAACATTAGAAGTGTTTATGGGAAATACATGCCTGATATGTACCAGTAAAGAAGAACAAGGATATGAACATAAGACAAGTAAAAATAAAAAAACATTTTAAATGAGCTTTAAAAAAAAAAAAAAGAAGTTAGTCTCCCCTGGAGAACAATATAGAGGTTCCTCAAAAAATCAAAAATACAACTACCATATGATCCAGCAATTCCACTTCTGGATATTACCCGAAGAAAAACACTAACTTGGAAAGACATATGTACCCCCATGTTCATTGTGGCATTATTACAATAGCCAAGATATGAAATATTATTCAGCCATAAAAACAATGAAATCTTCTCATTTCTGAAAATACAGATGGACTTTGTGGGTATTATAATAGGTTAAACAAGTCCGAGAAAGACAAATACTATATGATCTCATTTCTATGTGGAATCTTAAAAAAAGAAAGAAAGAAAAACCTTATAGATGCAGAGAACAGTTTGGTGGGGGCTGGGCAAAATGGCTGAAGGCAATCAAAAGGTACAAACCTCAGTTATATAATCAATGAGCCATGGATATCTAATGTAAAGAAAAAAATTGTGACTATAATGATGTATGTCATTTTGTGATGTGTACAAATATCAAATCCATATGCCATATGTCTGAAACTAACATAATGTTATATGTTAATTATACCTCAATACCCCCCAAAAAATTTAAATGCCTGTGGGGCACATGGGTGGCTCAATAGGTTAAGCATCTGATTCTTGATTTCAGCTCAGGTCATGATCTCAGGGTCATGAAACTGAGCCCCAATTGGGCTCCACACTCAGTGGGTAGTCAGCTTGGGATTCTCTCCCTCTCCCTCTGCCCCTCCCCCACTTGTTCTCTCTCTCTCTCTCTCTCAAATAAATAAATCTTTTTAAAAATAATAAATAAAATAAAATACCTGGGGCAGCAGGAAGTCTCTAGTCCATCCCAACCTCAAGAGGAGAAGAATTAAACTCCATGTTTTAAAGCATCAAAGAATTTGTGTGTGTGTATATATATCAACTACACATGCCTGAACACATCATGTATTCAAAATTCCAAAAAACAAAAATAAAGAGAAAATCTTAAAAGCAACCAATGAAAAAAGATACATTATACAGAGGAACAAAGATACCTCCCACCAGAAACTCTGCAAGCCGGGAGACAATAGGGTAACATCTTTAAAGTCTGAAGGAACAAACTGTCAAGTATTTGAAAATATTTCAAAAATAAAAGTGAAACTATCAGACCTGCATTACAAGAAATATTAAAGGAAGTTCTTCAGGAAGATGGAATATGATATTAGAGAGAAACTTTGATCTACATAAAGAAATATAGGTCTCTATAAATGGTTAAAATTAATACTCTGACCCTGGCCTTGAGGGGTCAGTAATGTCTACTGCTTTCCACTTTTGCTTGGAAGGATCACAGAGCTTTGGAGGCTCAGAAAGGGGTGTGTTGGTGGGCTCCAAACTGATAAACGCATCTTTGGGTAGAGCCTTCTCTGTGACTTAGGGAACCTCTGGAACCTTCACCAAGGGCTTGGATTTTCTTTGAATGATGGCAACACTGAAATCTTACCCCTTTTAAGGGCTCCTGGCTGGCTCTTGATCTCAGGGTCATGAGTTCAAGCCCCACATTGGGTGTAGAGATTACTTAAGTAAATAAACATAAAAAAACAAAATATAAGTGTACATACCTGAAAAATTAATGGATAAGTATTAATTACCCTGAAATAATTGTTTTACCAAAAGAACTTACTAGACAGGATCCTTTATAGTTTGAATGGTGCTCTAGAAAAATTGTTTCAAAACCAGTATGTCCACCACAACAAATTATAAAGAACAAAATGCGGGATCCCTGGGTGGCGCAGCGGTTTGGCGCCTGCCTTTGGCCCAGGGCGCGATCCTGGAGACCCGGGATCGAATCCCACATCGGGCTTCTGGTGCATGGAGCCTGCTTCTCCCTCTGCCTATGTCTCTGCCTCTCTCTCTTTCTCTCTCTGTGACTATCATAAATAAAAATTAAAAAAATATATATATAAAGAACAAAATGAATCTGCATGTGCCAATAGTGAAATATCTCCAGGAATATTATGGGAAAAGGTCTAGCCCATGTACTAGATGGTTTTATCCCCTTTGTGTGTGTACACTTTCACACACACACACACACACACACACACACACAGGCTTGGGTCTTTTATTTCTAGGAAAAATCAAAGTATTCACAAAGGTTATCTTTTGAGAGAAGGACTAGGGGAAGAAAGGAGGAAGACAGAAATTTATTGAAAAAAAAGCTTTATAATTTCACTAACTCTGGCCTAATGTATTTTTATTTTGAGTTAGTGAAATTTTAAAGCTTTTTCTCAATACATTTCTGTACTCCATTACAAATGGAAACTAAATAAAGGAAGCAGAACTGAGAAAAATGAATAGCAGAACTAAGAAAAGTAAACACTCAATAGCTACAGAGTGGATGTCAAAAATAGAGGAATCAAATTTATACCATAGGACCCCAGAAAAGTTCAAAACTGTAAATATAATTTATTTTAAAATGCAATATGACTTCCAGGTCTCCTCCTCCATCCTGGCCAGCTGATTACCCCTTCCTCAAAGATAGAGGAGACTGAAGTGTAGCTTGTGGAAGAAGCCAACCAGAGAGCCTTCAGGTTCAGAACAACCAGGAACAGCAAAAAGTGAGGAATTAATGCTGTGCCCAAAACATACCCCTGTCCCTTCTGCCATGTAGCTTTAAGAACAATGGTAGATAAGCACATTTCCTTCTTGGGCAGAACCTTGAAGGTGCTGTCTCTAGAGATACTAAATGAAAATATTAAATGAGGGCAGCCCAGGTGGCTCAGCGGTTTAGCGCCACCTTCTGCCTGGGGTGTGATCCTGGAGACCCAGGGTCAAGTCCCATGTCAGGCTCCCTGTATGGAGCCTGCTTTTCCCCTCTGCCTGTGTCTCTGCCTCTCTCTCTCTCTCTCTCTCTCTCTCTCTCTATGTCTCTCATGAATAAATAAAATCTTTTAAAAAATATATTAAATGACCCTAGAGAAAAGATCTATAGACATAACATTTTGCATTAAAAAAAAGAGTCCTTATCCAATCACCATACAGTGAAACCACATTTCACAAGGTCTGACACACAGAGAGAGCTCCTAACCAACTTTTTGATACCTCACTCTTAAATATGAAAGGAAACAAGAGTCACCAGACATGTGAGGAAAGCTTAAGCATAAAAGCCAAAAGTACAATCAAAAAGAAGGAAACTAGAAGGAAGAAAATACAGAAAACAATAGAAGAAAACTGCCCCAAAAATCTAGAGAAAAAAAAATTCAGAGAGAAAATAATATAACCATGAAATAAAAATAAGATTATTTTTTTAATTGTTTTATTATTTATTTGAGATAGTGAGGGTGAGAGAATAGGAGCCAGAAGGCAGAGGGAGAGGGAGAAGCAGACTCCCCACTGGGCAGGGAACCTGATACAGGGCTCAATTCCAGGACTTCTGGATCTATCCTAGGACTTTGACCTGAGCCAAAGGCAGATGCTTCACCAACTGAGTCACCCAGGCACCCCAGATTCTTTTTGTAAAGGTAAATATAACAGAACAGAGGTATCTTTGGAATTTTAAGATATATTGGCTAATTTTTTACTCCATAAAATAATTGAAAGATAAACTTGAGAAAATCTCTCAAAAAGTAGAACAAAAAGAAATGGAAAATGTGAGAGAGAGAACAAATAAAGTTAGAAAAAGCAATTGAGAGTGCTCAACCTCCACCTACTAGGAACTTCAAAAACAAAGAAGAAAGTAAATGAAAGAATATTATCAAATAAATAGCATTTTAAGAAACTTTTCCATCACTAAAGGATATGAGTTTTCAGATTGAAAGGGCCCACCAAATATCCAGTGGTTGAAAACAGATTCCCACCCAAACATATCATCATGACATATTAGAAGTCTCAGAACATAAAGAAGATTATTTTTTTAAAGATTATTTATTTATTTGAGAGAGAGCACAAGCATGAGCAAAGATGAGGAGGAGCAGAGGGAGAAGAGGGGAAAAACAGACTCCCTACTGAGCAGGGAGCCCCACACTGCAGATCCCAGGTTCCCAAGATCATGAGCAAAGCCAAAGGCAGACACCTAACTGACTTAGCCACCCAGACGCCCCCATAAAGAAGATTCTAACAGCTTCCAGGGGTGCCTAAGTGGCTCAGGTGTTAAACGTCTGACTCTTGATTTTGACTCATGATCTCGGGGTGTGGAATTGTGAAATCGAGGTGCCCCGCCCCCACCCCTGTTGGCCTCCACACTCCTCTGGGAAGTCTACTTCAGATTCTCTCCCTCTAGCCCTTCCCCTGCTCATAGAAACTTTCTCTCATAAATAAATAAATAAATAAATAAATAATAAATAAATAAATAAAATCTTTAAAAGCTTCCAAAGGAAAAATAAACAAGTTATAAATAAAGAATAGGGAATTGGATCCCTGGGTGGCGCAGCGGTTTGGCGCCTGCCTTTGGCCCAGGGCACGATCCTGGAGACCCGGGATCGAATCCCACATCAGGCTCCCGGTGCATGGAGCCTGCTTGTCTCTCTGCCTGTGGTGTCTCTGCCTCTCTCTCTCTCTGTGACTATCATAAATAAATAAAAAATTAAAAAAAAATAGGGAATTATAATTACCTTCCTTAAAAACAACATAGAAATCTGAAAAACAATGGTGAAATGCCTTCAAATTCAGAGAGAAAATTATTTCACCTGGAAATCCAAACCTGGCCAGATTATTAATGAAATGTGATGGGCTAATCAACACGCTCATCAGATGAGGAGGTTTCAAGAAGTATGCCTATTATGCACCTATTCTCAGGAAGCTACTTGAGGATATGTATACTCCATTAAAACAAGGAAAAGGAACAAGAAAAGGAAATCACAGAAATCAGTAAATGGGGTATCCAGCTTAATACTTAAGCAAAGGAATATCCTAGGACAATAGCTTTGCAGAGTAACAACTAGTCCAGATTTGTGCAGGGAGACAGAAGACATTTAGTCAGTTTTTTGTATATAATAAAAGAAAACCTCAAAGTCTCAGTGGATAACAAAAACAAATATTTTTCAGGTTCGTGGGTCTACATATTGAGTAGGGTTCAATCAATATAGCTGGGCTCAGCTCTAGACTGAAGTTTGAGTTCAAATCTCCCCATGTTTTCTGTTTTTTTAAAGATTTTATTTATTTATTCATGAGACACACACACACACACACACACAGAATGGGGGAGAGAGAGAGAGAGAGAGAGAGAGAGGCAGAGACACAGGCCCCATGCAGGGAGCCCGACATGGGACTTGATCCCAAGTCTCCAGGATCAGTCCCTGGGCTGAAGGAGGCGCTAAACCGCTGAGCCACCCGGGCTGCCCCATGTTTTCTCTTCTTGAACTAGCAGCTACCTAAGCCACATTATTTTTGTGGCAAATTGCAGAAAAACTCAAAAAGCAAGCCAAATGACACAAGCACATTGAAACCTTCTGCTTCCCCCATGTCTATTAACATTCTTGAGCCAAGGGGGTGCCTAGGTGACTCAGTTAAGTGTCTGACTTTAGCTCAGGTCATGATCTCAGAGTCATGATATTGAGTCCTGTGTTGGGCTCTTCACTGGGTGTGGAGCCTGCTTAAGATTCTCTCTCTGCCTCTCTCCCTACCCCATCTCCACCCCCACCCCTGCTCATGCTCTCTAAAACAAAACAAAAACAAGCAAAAAAATACACGCAAACGTTCTTGAGCCAAAGCAAGTCATAAGGCTAAGCTCAACATCAATGGACTAGGAAAATATACTCCCCCTATTCTAGTGGAAGATACTGCAAAGTCACATGGCAAAAAGTATGGGTGTATAATTCAATAACAGGAAGGAAGTAAAGAATTGGTAACAATAGTCCAAATCTAACCCATAAAGCTCCAGGAGAAATGTCTCCAGGGAAAAAATAATGGGACCGATAGAAGACTTGACATGTCTGTGTGGAAAAAATATTTCCAAGAGTTTTACAATTCCTTAGGAGAGAGACAATGACAGAGAATATAGAAAAGTAAACAAATGAAAAACAGTCTATTATTGATTCTAGGGAAAGCAAAACTTCATACAAGGAAATGAATCATGATACATAAATGTTACATACATGATTCAGACATAAAGTCCAATTAAATGACATAACTAAAATTTGTATATAACTACTGTTTTTCATGGATTCCAAGATGTAAAAGTTATAAAAACTGAAATCTGAAAATCTGAAATCAAAATCTGTCACAATTCCTATCAGCCAGGCAATGATCATGACATAGATGTTCTTGCCATCTGCGAACATGACTATTATTCCTATGGCCATGACAGGATATGCCATTCCTGGACATTTCAGTCCATAATCCATTTAAGGGCCATTTGAGGAAAGAATATAAGTCCAGGTTTTGTCTAAGAACTTTTCATTTATATCTTCTGGAAAAATATAAAAAGTGCCAGTATCACAATTTGCAGAATGAATATCAATAGTTGGAAGGAAATCCCACTGATGATAGTGGATCTCTCTTCTAAAAAATACTATGTCACCAATACTCTTGAAAGTGTGGAGTATGATTTGTATTAAAAAATAAATAAAATGCAGGCATTGACATCTTTGAGGTAAAAAATGATTCAAAAGAATGAGCCTCTGAATGAAATTTTAGAAATATTTTAACCAATTTATTTTGCTTGTATTTTTCTTTTTATTGCATGCATGCACAAAAATATATAGTAAATTATGCATCTGAAGTCCAAAGAGTCTCTTTCAGTAAATATAAAATGAAAATTCTAAGTGATAAGAAAGTATTGTTATTTTGGCAATTTTTTCTTTTTAGTGATATATAAAGGTATATCTTACAGTCAGTGATGTCTTAGATTCAGTGAAATACATCATATTGGGTTAATAAAGGGAGACACATGGGGGACTTGGGTGGTGTGAGCAATAAATATTCATACCAATAGTCTAAAATTAATAAATCAAGAGATCACAAGGAAAACATTATACTGAAAGAACACACTGCCAAGGATTAAATCCCAACTGCGGTTTGCTAACCATGTGACCTTACATAATTACCTAAGCCTTCCGTGACTCATTTTTTCTCATCTCTAAAATGGGAATAGAAATAGTACCTACAATATAAGGTAATTATAAAGACAAAACAATGCATGGTAAGTACTTTAGAGCCTGACACATTGTAACATTCAATAAATGTTAACTGAAATTGTTATCTATCTAAATATATGGAAGTCAATACCAAAAGAAACCGTTGAAATGGTTTGGAGAGTGGGATCTGGGTTCTGAGAATAGAAAGGGGTAGAGAAAGGGTGCCTGGGTGGCTCAATCACTTAAGCATTTGCCTTCGGCTCAGGTCATGATTCCAGGGACCTGGTCAGGTTTCCACTCAGCGGGGAGTCTGCTTCTCCAACTCCCTCTGCCTGCTACTCCCCTTGCTTGTGTTCTCTCTCTGTCTGTGAAATTAAATAAATAAATCTTTTTTTTTAATTTTAAAAAGAAAGAGGTAGAGAAGAGGACTGAGGTTTTTCATTATGTCTTGATGTTTTAATTATGTGCATTTTAATTAGAGAATTATTTAAAATATACATGTAAGTGGATCCTAGGCCTAAATGTAAAATGCAAAGCTATAAAACTCCTAGAAGAAAATCTAAGTGACCTTGGTTTTGGCAGTGACTGTTCAGAAGCAACACCAAAAGCACAATCCATGAAAGAAACAATGGATAAATTGGACCTTTTCTGTTGTTGTTTTGTTTTGTTCGTTTTTTTTTTTTTTTTTGGATTTTTTTTTTTTTTTCGACGAGGATGGGATACTTTTGGATATTTTTAAATTGGAGTTCGATTTGCCAACATACAGTATAACACTCAGTGCTATGGGGATCCCTGGGTGGCGAGGCGGTTTGGTGCCTGCCTTCCGCCCAGGGTGTGGTCCTGGAGTCCCAGATTGAGTCCTGCATCAGGCTCCCTGCATAGAGGCTGCTTCTCCCTCTGCCTGTGTCTCCACCCCCACTCCACCCCCGGCTCTCATTAATAAATAAATAAAATCTTAAAAACAAACAAACCCACCCAATGCTCAACCCGTCAAGTGCCCCCCTCAGTGCCCATCACCCAGTCACCCCACCACCCCCCATCCCCCGCCCACCTCCCCTTCCACCACCCCTTGTTCGTTTCCCAGAGTTAGGAGTCTCTCATGTTCTGTCACCCTCTCTGATATTTTCCACTCATTTTCTCTCCTTTCCCCTTTAATCCCTTTCACTGTTTTTTATATTCCCCAAATGAATGAAACCATATAATGTTTGCCCTTCTCTGATTGACTCACTTCACTCAGCATAATACCCTCCAGTTCTAAGTTGGACCTTATTAAAATTAGAAACTTCTATTCTGAAAAAGACACTGTTAAAAGAACGAAAGGACAAGACACAAAACCTGGGAGAAAATATTTGCAAAACACATATCTGATAAAGGACCAGTATCCAAAATATACAAAGAATCCTTAAAACTCAACCATAAGAGAACAACCTGATTTAAAAATAGGCAAAAATCCTGGCTCCTGAGCCCCTCCCCGCCCTGGGAAGAGGCTGGCCTTGGGAGGAGCTGCAGAGGCATCACCTCTCTCTGCTGCTTCCCCCCACCTGCCCAAAGGGCCTGGTGGCTCCCCAGCTGCCCTTGCCCTCCTGGGGGGTCTCATCCCACAGCTAACACTTCTGCAAAATAAAGCATATGTTTGAAGATGGAAGGGAGGGAGGGAGAGCAGGAGGGCAGGAGAGTGGGAGAGTGGGAGGGAGAGAGAAAGAAAGAAGGGAAGGAAGGAAGAAAAGAAAGAAGGAAAGGAGGGAGGAAGGAAGGGAGGTAGGGAGGAAGGGAGGAATAGAGGAAGGGAGGGAGGGAGATCTGAACAAACACTTCACCAAAGAAAATAGATAGCAAATAAGGAAACAAAAAGATGCTCCACATCATATGTTACCCTAGAATCGGGGAATTGTAAATCGTAAACTAAAGAACAACGAGGTACCACTACACCGTCCTAGAATGACACTGAAAACACCAACTCATTAAGACATCTGGGGTACCTGATACTTCCTGCTATTTAGGTTTTATCAGCATTTTGTCATAAGTATAGTGGACTTGTGTGATGTCTTATATGATGCTAAGATGATATTCAAAATCCCTGTGGACTAAGTTGTGGCACAAAGGCAGAGGGTTAACATGGTCATGAAGCAAAACGGTGAAGGTGTATTTTTGCCCTTGTGAGATTAAGCAAAACTACCTTTAGTCTTCTTTGCTCATTGAAATAGAGAAAAAACATTTTCTTTTTTTTTTTTTTTTTTTATGATAGTCACACAGAGAGAGAGAGAGAGAGAGAGGCAGAGACACAGGCTCCATGCACCGGGAGCCCGACGTAGGATTCGATCCCGGGTCTCCAGGATCGCGCCCTGGCCTAAAGGCAGGCGCCAAACCGCTGCGCCACCCAGGGATCCCGAGAAAAAACATTTTCAAGTTAATAACTTTATTACAGGTGGCAGAGATCCTGTTGTTTTGCTCTGGTAAGGAAACCATATTTGGAACACAGTACAATTGGAGTCATCACCTGTCTTAACTTTTCAATAATCCATCACCATTCTCCAAGTACCTTCTGACTTCTGCATGAGCCAGACAGGTGAGTTAAGAGGGTAAGTAACAGCAATCACCACTTCTGAATTTTCAGGTCTTTGGTGGTTACCTTAGTCTTGCATTTCCCCCAGCAATACAGTATTGGTTTTTGTTTATAATTTTGATAAGAAGGAAGCTGCAGGGCCTCCACTCTAGCTAGCCCTCTCAATCAAAATAGCCATATTCTATGGGTTAGAGACACATATCCTGCCACTTGTTGAATATGCCCAGCCGAACTACACACTATAGAACTAGAAAAACCATGGGTTTAAAAATGAGCTTAAGGACAGGACTGACAGTGAGGTAGATTAGAATCAAAAGTCAATTCATCACTTGACTCCATAAGTCTTCACTCTGAGTGGTGGATCGCTGGGCCAACTACAACTCCAATTAGCTTTAGAGCCAGTGTCAACAATTCCCAAGGGCACAGTTATTCTATTAGTTTCCTAGGGCTGCCATAACAAAATACCATAAACTGAGTGACTTAAAACAACAGAAATTTATTCTCTTGTGGTTCTGGAAGACAGAAGTCCAAAGTCAAGGTGTTGGCAGAGTTGGTTCCTTCTGGAGGCTCTGAGAGAGAATCTGTTCCATGCCTCTCTCTTAGGCTCTGGTGATTATCAATAATCCTTGGCATTCCCTGGCTTACAGTGGTTCATGCCAACCTCTGATGGTGTTCCTCACAATGGTGTTCTTGTTGTTTGTCTGTATGTCCAAATGTCTTTTTGTAAGGACATCAGTCATTAGATTAAGACCCACACCAATCCAGTATGACCTCATCTTAACTTGATTACATCTGCAAAGAACCCATTTCCAAATAAGGTCACCTATTTTACAGGTACCTGAAGCAAGGACTCGACATACCTTTTTGGAGCACACAATTCAACTGTAACAGTCATCCTGGGAAATAACTATAGGTCCCTTTGAGGAAGCCTATCAGGAATATATAGACAGATATTTATACATCTTCCTTAAGTGTACCTACCTTCACTTCATTCAGGGAATCAACTCCGGCCTGGAAATTGGGTGAAAGACCATAACTCTTTATCTTGTCTTAAGTTGGCCTTCTGTTCATCGACTCCAGAGGATTCTTGGTTTTATGAATCAGTTAGGATCTTAGTGAAATGCCCATATTCTTAGTCCCATCTGCTGTGTCTTCCCCCAACATCCCTGGCCTACAGAAGAAACCAGTTACTATGTACTTTCCAAAGATGTTTTTACTCTTTCACAAATATATTTCTTTAAAAAAAAAAATATTTATTTATTTATTTATTCATGAGAGACAGAGAGAGGAGGCAGAGACCAGGCAGAGGGAGGAGAAGCAGCCTCCACACAGGGAGCCCAATGTGGGGCTCAGTCACCAGACCCTGGGATCACGCCCTGAGCCGAAGGCAGATGCTCAACCAGGCATCCCTCTCACAAATATATTTCTCAGTGGCTTAGTGAAGAGAATGTCAACTGGACCATTTCAGGGATTGTGTTCATTGTGAATGAATCACACTTTCCTAGAAGGAAAGACTTATAAACCAACATTCCCATCTCCATAAATGTTTGGATTTTTTCTGCTACGTTATACCAAAGGATTCTTCATTTAACTTAATCAATAAATCCAGGTTTCAGTCAACCAACTGGAAGAAAGCAGTCAAATCTACTATACACCCACAAGGGTGAATAAAATTGAAAAGACTGTTTGACATTGAAGAGGATGTGGAGCAACCAGAATTCATATACGTATTAGTGGGAGTGTAAAATGGCACAAACACTTTAGGAAAAATTCTGGTAGTGTCTTACAAAAGGAGACATACATATACTCTATGACCCAACAATTCCTTTTCAAGAGAGATGAAAATACACATCCACAAAAAAAGACTTGCACATAAATGTTTATATCAACACTATTCATACTAGAATAAAACTAGAAAAACCCCGTATGTCCATCAAAAGAGAATGGCTAACCAAATTGCATATTAAATTAGTTTTTTTAAGATTATTTATTTATTTATTCATAGAGACACAGAGAGAATGAGAGGCAGAGACAGGCAGAGGTAGAAGCAGGCTCCATGCAGAGAGCCCGATGTGGGACTCGATCCAGGGTCTCAGAGAGAATGAGAGGCAGAGACAGGCAGAGGTAGAAGCAGGCTCCATGCAGAGAGCCCGACATGGGACTCGATCCAGGGTCTCCAGGATCACGCCCTGGGTTGCAGGCGGCACTAAACCGCTGCGCCACCAGGGCTGCCCTTAAATTAGTTTTACATTACTGTGTAACAAACCCAAAACTTAACAACTTTATTTTTTTTTAATTTTGTTGGAGCCCAATTCGTATTTTCCTGCTGAGCTCTTTTTTTTTTTTTTTTTTAAGATTTATTTATTTATGATAGAGAGACAAAGACACAGGAGGAAGGAGAAGCAGGCTCCATGCCAAGAGCCCGATGTGGGACTCGATCCTGGGACTCCAGGATCGCACCCTGGGCCAAAGGCAGGCGCTAAACCGCTGAGCCACCCAGGGATCCACTAACTTAGCAACTTTAAACAACATCCACTCATTAGCTCACAATTCACTCATTACCTCATAATTGAAAGTTGAGCACAGTTCTCACCTCCTCAGAATGCGGCTGGGTTCTCATCTGCTCAGGATCTCAGGGTGTCAGCCAGGATGCATTCCTTTCTGGAGGCTTTAAGGAAAAGATCCCCTTCTGAGTTTATTCAGGTTCTTAGAAGAATTCAACTCCTTGTAGTTGTAGGACTGACGTTCTACCTTCTTACTGGCTGTCAGCTGGAAGTCACTCTCAGCTTCTAGGGGTCACCTACATTTTTTACCACTTGACCCCTCCATTTGGCTATGATGAAGAATATTCCTCCTGCTGAGTGATGCTTCAAATCTCTCTGACTTCACCATTTTCTGACCTCTTAACCCAAATATAAAGGCTTAATTGTCATTAGGTCAGTTCCACCCAGATAATTCCCTTTTTTAATAGTCAGTAGTATCATATGATATAACCTAATTACGGAAGTGGTATCTCATCATATTCATAATACTGGTAATTATACAGGGCATGTACACCAAGGGGTGGGAATTTTAGGAGAGCTCTTAGAATTCTGCCTGCACAAGTATATTCATTCAATTGAAATACTACTCAGCAATTTTAAGAAGTAATGAACTATTGATGCACACAACAGATGAATATCAGAAACTTAATGCTGAATAAAAGAAGGCTTACACAAAGTACTCAAAGGAATTAAAGAACAGGGATCCCTGGGTGGCGCAGCGGTTTAGCGCCTGCCTTTGGCCCAGGGCGCGATCCTGGAGACCCGGGATCGAATCCCACATCGGGCTCCTGGTGCATGGAGCCTGCTTCTCCCTCTGCCTATGTCTCCGCCTCTCTCTCTCTCTCTCTCTGTGTGACTATCATAAATAAATAAAAATTAAAAAAAAAAATAAAAAACAGGCAACATTAAAAAAAAAAAAAACAGGAGTCAGAACTCCTAGTTATTAGAACTACCACAGGGATGCCAGCCTCTCTGGTAAGTGCACTCATATTGATCAATTTAGCCTAATTTAAAATTATGTTCCTCCCCCTGGTCCAGCACCCTCAAAATCCATTCCCACACATATTTTCCAGATTTTATTGATATAATTTGAAAAATCTTTTATTTTTTTAAGATTTTATTTATTTATTTGAGAAAGAGAGAGAAGGAGCAGGGGGAGGGCCAGAGGAAGAAGCAAACTCCCTGCTGAGCAGGAGCCCTATGCGGAGCTCAATCTCAGGACCCTAGGATCATGAATTGAGCTGAAGGCA
The DNA here is from genome assembly GCF_003254725.2 of Canis lupus dingo. NCBI lineage: Eukaryota > Metazoa > Chordata > Mammalia > Carnivora > Canidae > Canis > Canis lupus. The sequence continues at coordinate 26,108,685 of NC_064263.1, forward strand.
GATGCTTAACCAACTAAGCCACCCAGGCGCCCCCCAAAAATATTTTAATTCTTTTAGTGGGAATGTTTTCTTGTGAATTTGACTTCCTATTTGATCATGAGACATATTGGGATCTGATTCTGGTTATGAGTATGGAGATAATGAAGTCAATGGGATGGGTCATAAGGAAACTTAGTTCCCTCTTACCGGATAATTCCCATAGGGATATCTTTACATGGTCTTCAAACAAGAGAGAAGTTATCCCATTAGACAGGTATGGGGTGCTATAGAAGCTGGCTACTCTCAGTGGGAGGTTGGTGTTGTGACAGTTGCCTGCAGTGGTAGATAGATTCTGACATGGCTCTCAGTGATCCTTGTCTTCTGATTCTCATGCCCTTGTATAATCCTCTCTCCTTGAGTGTGAGTAGGACCTAGTAACTTTCTTCTAAGGAGAGGAATATGGCAAAAGTTGATATGATGTCATTTCCAAGATTAGTTTATGAAAGACTGATTTTTGTCTTGCTGGCACTTTGTCTGGCTCTTCTTATGTGTTTTCCCTGTTGGAGAGGCCCATTTGGCAAAGAACTGAGGGTAACCTTTAGCCAACATCTGGTAAGGACTGAGCCCTTCAATCCAACAACCCTGGAGGAACTGAGTCCTGGTAACAACCACGTGAGTGAGGTTGGAACCAATCTTTCCTTGGTTAAGCTTTCATTTGGACTGGAGGTTTCGCACCTTGATTGCAACCTTATGAGAGGCCCTGAAGCAGAATACTCAGGTAAGTTACATCAAGATTCCTGATCCATGGGGCAGCCCAGGTGGCTCAGTGGTTTAGCGCTGCCTTCAGCCCAGGGTGTGATCCTGGAGAACTGAGACCTGGGATCAAGTCCCATGTCAGGCTTCCTGCATGGAGCCTGCTTCTCCCTCTGCCTGTGTCTCTGCCTCTCTCTCTCTCTCTCTCTCTCTGTTTCTCTCATGAATAAATAAATAAAATCTTTAAAAAAAGATTCTTGATTCACAGAAATCATGAGATAATTAATGTATATTGTTTTAAACTAATAAGTTTAGGGGTAATTTGTTATGCAGCAATGGATAACAATACACCTGCCTAATATCAATTCTCCCTTCAGCAACATAGACTCTACTGGGGTCAGGGGAATACTAATGTGCTCAGTTAAAATCTTGCCTTTCTGGGGCGCCTGGGTGGCTCAGTCATTAAACGTCTCCCTTTGGCTCAGGTCATGATCCCAAGGTCCTGGAATTGAGTCCCACATTGGGCTCCTTGCTTGGTGGGAAGCCTACTTCTCCCTCTTCCTCTGCCTGCTGCTCCACCTACTTATGCACTGTGTGTGTGTGTGTCAAATAAATAAAATCTTAAAAAAAAAAAAAAAAAGACTTGCCTTTCCTAGTCTCCCATCAAGTTTGATGTAACTATATGACTAAGTTCAGGCAAAGTAAGTGGAAATGTTGTATGGAACTTCTAGAAGATTCCTTATAGGAGGTGTCTTACTGAGAAGTGCACTTTTTCTTTTCCTTCTTTGACATTCTTATGGCCTAGAATGTGGATGTGATGGTTGGAACTCCAGCAGTTATCAAGGACATAAGAACCTTTAAGTTAGAAGCCACACTTTAGGAAACAAAAAGAAGGAAGGAATATGCGTCCTTAATGCCCAGGGAGCAGCCACACAAGCACTGGACTCCTTACTTATAGACTTAAATGAAGAAGAAATAAATATCATATTATTTTGCTTACATTATTGTTATTTTGGATTTTCCCTTATCTGCACCCAACCCAATCCTAAATCATATTGGGCTTGGGCCCCTCTTAGCTGTCCAAATCCTTTTATCACCATTCCCATCTCATATGTCCCTCTTCCAAACCATTCGCTCTCTCACATAGGAGAAAATCTTGAGTTTGATTTTTACCCTCTTTCATTCTCTCTCTAAGCTTTCCACACCTCCTCACAATCCTTGAATTCCTCATTTCCTTTATATTCATCCTTGACAGTCTCCCAAGTCTATGCTCTTTATGTATACTTAATTCCAGGTGGCCACTGGTGTAATAAATTGATGAACTGTTTTGCCATTGAATGACACTCCATCTCTAGACTTTTACTACTTTTGGTTCCAACCAGGAATCATAATTATTCCAAGGTTCCAACAGTTCTGAGAGTGATCCTCTCAGCCAATTTCGTACCAATTTCTATATCAGTCAGAGTCATTTACAAGTTGTTTACAAGCAACAGAAACTAACTTCATCTTATTTAAGCAAAAAAATATTTTTTTTTATTACAGACACCTGGGTGGCTCAATCAGTTAAGCATCTGCTTTTGGGTTCAGGTCATGATCTTGGGGTCCTGGGATTAAGCCCCAAACTGGTATCCCTGCTCAGCAGGGAGCCTGCTTCTCCTTCTCCCTCTGTCCCCCACTCAGTCTCTTTCTCTCTTAAACAAATAAAAAAAATCTTTTTTAAATTATTAGATATATTACATTTATAAAAGATACTAGATATCTCAGAGACTTACTGGAATGACTGGAGGACCAAATATAGAGCCATAGAACTAGAAATACTGCCCTAATTGAGCTGTATTGTTTTCTCCATGAAGACAGCCTTGCCACCATTGCCCCTTGCACAGCTGACGTGGTTGGCACTGAACTCTTAATGCTATCAAGCACAAGTTCTGTGCTGTACGTAGAACTAGATCTCCTGAAACCCTTTGCCCCTGTAGAGAATTCTTATGGTTCAGGAATCCTCACTACTATAGATTCCTTAGCTTAGTCTGTGATGAGTGTACATGATTGTCTGAGACTAAGTCAAGTGTCTGCATCTTGATTGTAGGGGAAGTTTAGAAAGCAAGTATCTGGCATCTGTTAGATGGGGAGTTCCCTTAACTTAGAGATTGGTTTCAGATGCTAGATGCCAAAAAAAGAATAATGAATGTCAACTCTTTCTTTCTGTTAGGCCAGAGTGCCAAAAAGGACTGGGAGAATCACACTTTCCTAATTTCTCTGGATCTTCCCAAATATCTCCATTTCACCTGGAAGACAGTCACTGTTTCCTAATCAATACATTCACTTAAGGGGGTGGTAGAAAACTTGACTATGGACAATCTGCCAAGTACATGATTATCCTACTGCTGTAGCCTCAGATTGCTGGCCATAGGCAGAGGTTTCCTTATGAGAGTTACAAATTATCATGCCGTTCCTCATCTACATGTTCCCTCTTTAAAAAAAAAAAAAAAGATTTTATTTATTTGTTCATGAGAGACCCAGAGAAAGAGAAAGAGGCAGAGACATAAGCAGAGGGAGAAGCAGGTTCCATGCAGGGAGCCCGACGTGGGACTCGATCCCAGGTCTCCAGGATCACACCCTGGGCTGAAGGCGCGCTAAACCGCTGAGCCACCATGGCTGCCCTACCTATTCCCTCTTTTTTTTTTTTTTTAATTTTTATTTATTTATGATAGTCACACAGAGAGAGAGAGAGAAAGGCAGAGACATAGGCAGAGGGAGAAGCAGGCTCCATGCACCGGAAGCCTGACATGGGATTCGATCCGGGGTCTCCAGGATCGTGCCCTGGGCCAAAGGCAGGCGCTAAACCGCTGCGCCACCCAGGGATCCCCCTACCTATTCCCTCTTGATGCACCTTCCTGAGGTTGTAAATGTGGGCAGGATACACCAATATTTTACCTTTTCTTTTCTTTTTTTTATTTTACCTTTTTCTATTTAATCCTTTGGCATTCCAACCATAGGGCAAAGGGATAAATAGACATCAAGTTCTAATAGACACATACAGTAGTTTTTCCAGCTACTTTATTATCACCTAACAAGGTCATGCCATTTCCAGGCTCAGAATGGAGACATTCTCACTGCATCCCACCCTACATCAACAGGGCCAGTTCTATATTTTAGGGTCTACTGTTTGAATCATTACATACCTTATACCAATTTTTTATTTGAATATCTTTATTTGGAAGTGACAGAAATCCAACCTGAACTAGATTAAACATAAAAAAGAATATATTGGATAAAAAAAATCCAATGAAAGACTGAACAACCAACTAATTTGCAAAGAGAGTAAGGATTCTCAAGAATTGCTAGAATGAGGCTCCTAAATTCTAACAGGAGACTCTATATCTTTTCCTCAACTTTTATTTATTTTTTTCTTCACTGCAGACCATCTTTTCTTTTTATGATAGAGAAAATGGCTGCAAACATTTTCCTGAGATTTATATATATATAGCTTTCACCATTCGAAAGAGAATGATTTGTTTCTCAAGAAGAAATGATGAGGAGTGGTTTGTTGACCCATCTTTGAACAAGTACATACACCTGAACCAATTATAGCTGAGGGTAGGATTATATGAGAACAATGATCCCTTAGGTGACCATGTGGATGGAGAAGACAGTTCCCAAGAGAAGAGTTGTGCTGGGCTGACCACACTATAGATGTCCACTATGGCAGCAGCCCTTAGGCAGGTCCCTTCCCAAGCACAAAAACTTGGATAAGTTTGTCAATGTATAGTATGGTTGTTAGGATCAAAGCTTTTTTTTCCTCTTCCCTTTTTATTTTTTTAAAGATTTTATTTATTCATTTATTTGAGTGAGAGAGAGACAGAGAGAGAGAGAGAGAGAGCACAAGCAGGGGGAGGGGCAGAGGAAGAAGGAGATGCAGACCCCTGCTGAGCAGGGAGCCTAATGGGGGGCTTGATCCCAGAACCCCGAGATCATGACCCAAGCCAAAGGCAGACACACCTGACTAACCCCAGGTGCCCCATCTTCTTTCCTTTTTATTTTATTTTATTTAAAGATTGTATTTATTTATTTGAGAGAGAGGGAGACAGAGCATGAGCAAGGGGAGGAGACAGAGGGAGATGAGGGGGGAACAGGCTCCCCGCTGAGCAGGGAGCTTGATGCAGGTCTCAGTCCCAGGATCCTGGGATCATGACCTGAGATGAAGGCAGCGGTTTAACTAAGTGAGCTACCCAGGCACCCCTCTTCTTCCCTTTTTTTTTTTTAAGATTTTATTTATTCATGAGAGACAGAGAGAGAGAGAGAGAGAGAGAGAGAGAGAGAGGCAGAGACACAGAGGAGAAGCAGGCTCCATCCAGGAAGCCCGAAACAGGACTCAATTCTGGGACTCCAGGATCAAGCCCTGGGCCAAAAACAGGTGCTAAATCGCTGAGCCACCCAGGCATCCCTTCTTCCCTTTTTTTTTTTTTTTTTTCCTTCTTCCCTTTTTAAAAGAAGAGTCAACTCACCTCACCATCTATGTGCCATTCTCTTGTCCAGACAACTAAAACATTCTAGGGAGAATTTCCCCATAGACAAGTGTCCATGTATCCATCAGACTAGGAGATTCTTTTTTTAAAATATTTTATTTTATTATTTATTCGTGAGAAGTAGAGAGAGAGAGAGAGGCAGAGACACAGGCAGAGGGAGAAGCAGGCTCCATGCAGGGAGCCCGATGCAGGACTCGATCCCCGGACTCCAGGATCACGGCCTGGGCCGAAGGCAGGCACTAAACAGTTGGCTTCCAGTCATGGTTAGACAATGATGACACTGAGGACACCGCTTCAGAGAGTGAGAAGGTAAGTTTCTATGGTAGGGAGGAACGGCTGCTCTTCCATGCTCTTCCCCATAGGACAGAAGTGTTGACCAGGAGTGCACTGGCTTAATAAATCATCATGGCGGACACATTCTGAATCTAGGCAAGCCTTGCTCAAAGTTCTGAGAGGAGGCTAAGGTCAGAGACTACTCATGGAAGTGGGAATAAGGTGGTGGTACCTAGAAATTCCCAGGGTAACATTCTCCAAGTGACCACAGGCGGGAAAAGTTCTCCAAAACATGGTCCTTCCTCATCCATTCTCATGGGATTTCTACTGTCTAGGCTTACAGAGTAAGTTAGTGTCAGAGCAGAAGAAAAAAGTCCCTTCCCTGGTTCTTTTTTGCATGCTGCTCCCTGTCAGGGGAGTCCTCCCACCGTGGCACACTTCCAGTGTTTTTAGCTTGACTCTACAGGACCACTCCCTGGGCCTCACCATCTTCATCTGCAAAAACTAAGAGGTCAGGCTGGGTAATCTGCTAGGCCCTGGTACCTTCTGAAAACTTGAGGGCAAAAGTGATGCTGTGGTGCAAAGATAGGAGTTTAAATAAATCTGTTTGTTTATTTGTTTATTTATTTATTTATTTATTTATAAAGATTTTTATTTATTTATTCATGAGAGACACAGAGAAAGGGAGAGGCAGAGACACAGGTAGAGGGAGAAGCAGGCTCCATGCAGGAAGCCCGATATGGGACTTGATCCTGGGACTCCAGGACCACACCCGGGCCAAAGACAGGCACTAAACCGTTGAGCCATCCAGGGATCTCCCTTTTTTTTATTAATTAATTTTTTTAAACATATATATTTATTTATTCATGAGAAACACAGAGAGAGGGAGAGGCAGAGACACAGGCAGAAGGAGAAGCAGGCTCCACGCAGGGAGTCCGATGAAGATAGGAGTTTATGTCCAGAATCTATATCCAGGTATCAGGTATAACAAATCAGAGAAGCTTGAACAGAGTGTGGTCTGGGTCTGTGAGTCACATAGGGTTCAGTCAGTTAGTGAGAGGGAGAAGGGGGTATGTGTGTGTGATGTTGGTGATGGCGGTGGCAGCAGTGGTATATTATTTTTTAAGATTTTATTTATTCATAAGAGACACAGAGAGAGAGAGAGGCAGAGATACAGGCAGAGGGAGAAGCAGGCTCCATGCAGGGACTCGATCCCAGCAATCCTGGATTACGCCCTGAGCTGAAGGCAGACGCTTAACCGCTGAGCCACTCAGGCATCCCAGCAGTGATAGATTTAAAAAACACTTAATATTTACTATGTGCCAGGTACTATTCAAACACTTTATGTATTTTAACCCATCTAATCATAAAATAAACCAGTTTACAGGTGAGAAGAGGATGAGCTTCCCACAACAGATCTCAGCACTGGCCTCTTGAGTGTGAGGTCCTTGGAGAAGACCACTCTGCCTCTTTCCTTCTTCTTTTATGGTGAGTTCAGGGAACCCTCTTCTCTCTCTCTCTCTCTCTCTCTCTCTCTCTCACAGACACAGACACACACTCATTCATACACACCATACAGCCTAGTCTCCAAAGTCCCTCCATCTGGAAGACCTGAGCCCAGTAGTGAACAAGGTTCAAAGCATCTTTGGGGGCTGTGTCTGCTTCTGTGCCAATCAGCAGGTACAAATAGCTGCCTGAAGAGAAAGGAACCTCCAACTCCACAGCCCCAAGCATGGGAAGGTCAGCTCCTGCCCTGCTAACCCTGTAACATGCATGTTAAAATAAAATTTCTAATCACCACTACCATAATTTGATTACCTGTAAAGGTGTCAAGCATTCACAAATTATCTTGGTCAGAAATTTTGGTTGCCAGTGTCAGAAGCCCAAGTTTAGACAGAGAGGGGAATCTAATGGTTCAATGACCAAACCATAGAAATGACAGGAATAGATCATGGTCTGAGACAACTGGAATCATGGCTTTTTTGCCTCCCCTCATATCTCTACTTGTCCCTGCCTACAAGCTTCAGTTGCTCCTTTGCTTCAGTTTTGTCACTGGGGAAGAGATAAAGCCCCCTACAAATTCCTCAGATGAGGGAGGACTTTCTTCCAAGCAGAAGGTTGGCTCAGAGGAAGGAAGTTTTCTGCCCCTGGGGAATGAGGGAATGAAGAAAGGAGAGTGGGGAGCGGAAATCAGGGTATGAGGATTTGTTCCCCAGAAACAAGGGCAGGGATTCCCCAACACAAAGATTTCAGCTCACCTTTCATTAACTCAACAAGCAGATATGGGAAGACCTGTGATGTACAGAATGATGTACTAGACACTGCGGTAGGGCTGGGAAGAGTTGTTCTATCCTGAGACCTTGCACTTTATTGCGAATACTGGTGACATGAATAACCAAAAGAGAGAGAGGTACTATGGGACGCTCAACATAGTCTAGGGGCATCAGGGAAGGCTTCCATGAAGCAATAATGTCCAAATTGAGACCAGATGGATAAACAAGAGTCAACCAGGTTTGGGAGTTTGGGGGAGGTGGGGAGAGGTGGGGTGGGTTGGGGAGTGGAATGACCATTCCAGCCAGAAAGAACAGCTCTAAACTAAAAAAATCAATCAACGTGTGAGGGCTTCAAAGAAAGCCAAGGTGAGGGGGAGGTGGCTGGAGCACTGACACAAGGGGACATTGTGACCAGAATGAGGGCTTGGATTTGATCCTAAGGACAATGGAGAGCCACAGTAGGTCTAAGGAGAGCACTTCTGATTTCTCAATTCTGAGGTCCCTTGGGCTCCCTGCAGAGGAGGTGTCAAAGGTGGGAGGTACACTTCACACACCAGTGGAGAGAACTTGTGAAGCAGTTTTGCCTTCGCTTTAGAAGTCTATACCCAAAAAGTAATTAGAGAAAACAATTCAAAGAAAACCCCTGGCATGGAGTTACAGAAAATGGGGAGACATGGTCCTTGTGTGAAGCAAAGAACTAGTGGCCCTTGAAGTGGATGACCTGATGGTGGGCATGTTCCCCATAGTGGGAAATTGGGGAAAGACCTTCCCAAGAAATTTCTCTTGCAGGCAAGGGCTTTGGTAATAAGGGGTCACCCTCCCGGGCTTTCTTTTGGGTCTTCTCTTCCATCTGTAGGACCTACCAAGATTTGGGTGGAGGACGCTGGGGGCTGGGTAGGAAAGCTGTCCAATCCACCTCAGGTGAACTGCAGCTTCCCTCTTCCGTTCTGGAAAAGATTCTGTGTTGGTTTTCCCACAGCGTGAAAGCCAGAGGCAGAATATGCAGAGGGAGGCTGAGGGAGAGTCTTGAGGTCACCCATTACTCTTGATCCTGACATTCATCACATACACACACTCTGTGCCAAGGTTGCTGGGGACCAAAGTATCACACTGGGTGGTGGTGGGCAGGGGGACTGAGCTGGGGAACTGGCGCAGGAGAGAGGCAGGCCAGGCCTCGAAGGTACAGAGTAGGGGTGTGTGGCCAGGTCAGGTTAGGGGAATCTGGGCAGCAGCGACCGTCCCCTTGTCCCCTCGGGCAGCCTCGCCTGGCCTCCACCACCATCCTACCGCCCCTAGGCGCTCCAGCTGTGGGTCTCAGCTCTCAGAATGCTCTTTCTCTCAGCTCTGTTCCTCCTCTGTCTCTCCCCGGCCCTGTCTCTCTGAGACCGCCCCTCCGTGTGTGTGTGTGTGTGTGTGTGTGTGTGTGTGTCCCTGTCCCTGCCCTGTTTTGTCTCATCTCTCTCCCGATCTCCATCTCAATCCTTGTTCCCATCCATGTCTCACCCCGGGCCTTCTCTGTCTCCACGCCAGCCTCACTCTCTTTCTCCATCCGCTCTCTGTCTCTCTCTTATCCTGTCTCCTCTGTCCCTGCCTTGTCCCCATCTCCATCCCTGCTTTTCTCTTGCACGCGCTTCAGCTTTGTCTCCATCTCTGTCCCTGTGGGGACCCGCTTGCCCTCGTCTCCAATCTCTCTCTCTCTCCTCCATGTCTCATCCCTGTCTCCATCTGTGTACCTGTATCTCTCTTGTCCCTTTTTCCAGCACTATTTCTGTCCCTTTTTCTCCCTGCTTCCTCTCTTCACCCACGTCCCCATCCCAGGCTCCGTCTCTTCCTCGTCCGTGTCTCCATCCCCCTCCTGGGCCGCCTCTGTGGTCCCCGCCGGGATGGGACCTCGCTGGGGGCGGGGCCGAGGGGCTGGATCAGAATAACTCGGTTATCAAGACGAATTGAATTAACTTCTTCACAGGAGCGCCGCCAGGCCTGTCTCCCCTCCCTTCTGCGGGGCCGCAGGTGGGGAGGCCGAGGAAAGGGGTTGGGACCCTCCAGCCCGGCACTGTGGTGGAGAGTGAAGGTCTGTCTGGTCGGGATTGAGACGCGATGGGGACTCTCGGGATGGGGCCCCGCACTGCCCCGCCCTGCGCCTCGGGAGCCCAGGGAGGGCGGCGGGGACCCTTCGGAGCGGGGGTCTGGGGTAGCCGGGGGCGGGGCCTGAGCCGCCCAGGCCCCGCCCCGCGGAGCCCGCCCGCCCCGCCCCCTCCGCGGGGTCCTGAGCGTTAAAAGGCGCGCGGGCCGGGCCGGGCTGCACTTGCATTGCACCCGGGCGGAGCGCGGCCGCGACGGGGCGGGCGGACTCGCGGGCGCTCAGAGTCGGCCTCGGGTCCTCGGCGCCAGGCGCTCCAACCCTCATCCCGACCCCCACCCGGCCGGGAACCCCGACCCTGACCCGGCCCGGCCCGGCCCCCGCCCCCGACCCCCGGGCCGATGGACTACTCCTACCTCAATTCGTACGACTCGTGCGTGGCGGCCATGGAGGCGTCCGCCTACGGCGACTTCGGCGCCTGCAGCCAGCCCGGCGGCTTCCAATACAGCCCCCTGCGACCCGCCTTCCCCGCGGCTGGGCCGCCCTGCCCCGCGCTCGGCTCCTCTAACTGCGCGCTCGGCGCTCTACGCGACCACCAGCCTGCGCCTTACTCGGCAGGTGAGCCCAGCCCCGGCCCAAGCCTCCCTCCGAATCCTGCGGAAGCCCCAGCCCCTGCCCTATTTGGCAAGTGATTGCGACTGTCCCCCACAGCCGCCCCCATCCTTGCCCTCCAACACCCGCGGGATCCCCAGCCCCTCTGTAAGACGGGGTTCCCCTTGGCAGAGTTCAGCCCCACCCTCTCATCCCCTTCCTCTTTCTCACTGCCAGATCCCTGTCCTGTGCTCTTCGGGTCAGGGAAATAGATCCCTGGTCCAGCCCCAGGCCCCTCACCGGATCCTCCCCTCCCCGCCTGCAAAGTCTGACCACCAAACCTCTCCATCCCCGTATCCTTGGAAGATGCCCCCGGCTCAGTCCAATCAGATCCCCATCCCTATCCCCACCCCACTTCATGTCTGACCCCCAGCAAGAGCTTCTGCAGCGGCTGAGCTGCCCACATGGAAACCTTCCTAGAGCCCCAGCACCATCAAGCCCCTCCTGCCTGGTTTTGAACCCATCCTGCCTGTGTTTAGACCCTCTTGCTCCACTGAAACCCCAACCATCGCTTGCTGGAAGAAAAGCGTGCCCAGGTCATTAAGCCATTTTCATTCCCCCCTTCCCCCTGGAGACTCTCCTAGCTAGAGTCCTGCAGAACCCAGAAGCAGCCCCCCACTACCTCCAAGCCTCTTGATCCAAGTCCCCATCTGAACCCTCAACCTCACAGAGCCTTGCAGCCATCCCGATCTCTCAGGTTAGAGTCCAGGCTGCCCCACCCAATCTCCTTATCTCCTTCCTTCCGGGGAAGACCACTGGGAGCCAAGTAGAAGATTGGAGCCTGAGGGGTGGGAAGGGATGGCGAGATAGGGACCCGGATTTGGAGAAATGAGAACCAGCCAGATGGATCCAAAAACTGGAACAGGGATGGGGAGATTGGTACTCTGGGCCAGATGAGGATGGGGATTGAGGGTATAGGGTCAGGAAATGGGGTTATGGGCCCCACTGAGATGGGGAGAGGAGAACAGGTATAGAGAGGTATGAGGAAAAGTGGGAAGACTGGGGACCCTGGGAGAAATGGGGACCCAGGGTTGGGGAGATGGAGATAAGAACTAGAGGTGATGGGGACAGGAACTGTGGGAGATGGGGACCAAGGAAGACTGGCAACAGAGATGAGGAAGATGGGACTAGGAATGGGGTGTTGGAGACAAGGATCAGGGGGAGATCGAGAACTAGGGATATAGGACAAAGATGTAAGATACTGGGGACTCCTGAAGAATATGGAGACCTAAGCGGGGTTGGAGACAAGGATGAGGAGATACTGTCAGAAACATTGTCTGTGGGGGCAATGGGGCCTGGCATGGGGTAAAAGGGAAACAAGGATGGGAAGAGTGAGGGAGAGGGGTGGGGCTGGCTGTGGGGCAGTTGAGACACAGAGGTGCCTGGGAGGAAGAAGGGCAATGAGAAGGTGAAGGAACCTGGGTCTGGATGGGGGAAAAATAAGGACCCTTTTCAGTGGGCACAAAGAAAAGAATGGTCCCAAAGGGGAAAGCTGAAGAGAGATGTGGATGGAGAAAGATGAGGAAGAGGAGAGGACACTGGAGGAGAATGGGATGTGAGATGGGGCTGAAGAAATGAGGCCTGGGAGGGAGAGAGATGACAGGGGAGAGGGAGCCAATTCCCTACATGGCAGAAAGTATGTGCCAGGGCTCAAAGTAGACCTAGGCCAGGGAGTCTCAGTCACCCAGCTCCAGAACTGGCTACTGGGAAGGCCCACGATGCTGATGAGACCTGGCAATCAAGGCTAAGGTGGACAGAGCAGGACCTGAACCCAAGCAGGGCAGACTGACCAAGGCGGAAGCACACCACAGGGGAGGTCGGAGGAGCAGGTGGGCTGGAGAGAGGGGAGGGAACACAGCAGAGTACCAAGGACAGGTCAGCCGTCCTGACCTAAGGATCAGATCTTGATTGCCTCGCTGCGGCTCTGGGGCTCCAGGTCCGCCTGCGCCCTGTCCGCCTTCACTCCTGCCGGCTCCACTGAGAGATGGGGCAGACGCTCCGTTCGAGACCGAGACCGAGGGGAGGAAGCCGAGGGGCTGAGTCAGGCGCGGGGAACGGCGAGCGATCGCAGGGGCAGGACACAGCGGGCTGAGCTCGGCCCCTCATGCCCCCACCCTCGTTGCTCCCCCCTCCTGCACACACCCCTAGTGCCCTACAAGTTCTTCCCGGAGCCGTCGGGCCTGCATGAGAAGCGCAAGCAGCGGCGCATCCGTACCACGTTCACCAGTGCACAGCTCAAGGAGCTGGAGCGCGTCTTCGCAGAGACTCACTACCCCGACATTTACACACGCGAGGAGCTGGCGCTCAAGATCGACCTGACTGAGGCTCGCGTGCAGGTGTGTGTTTGCGTGTGTACGGAAGTGTACGTGTTGGGGGGCGGGGGAGGGATGGGAGGTTAGTGCCCGACACCTGGGGGCCTCGGGAAAGAGGGCCCTGGCTCTCTGGGGTGGCAGGCAGGGGCAGCTTGGAGGCGGAGAGCTGGGGCCAGGGACCAGGGCACAGTCCGGGGGTGGTTGGGCAGGAGAGGATGGGCAGCGGGAGGAGACAGCGGGCCAAGACTTGGCAAACCTGAGGCCCTCTGGAGAACTGAGCTCTTCAGCCCCCAGGATTTCCCCTCTGTTCCCTTAGTACGGCCAGGCATGTAGAAGGATGCTTGGGAAGCCTGGAAGCTTCCCAAGTGGGTAGAGTGGGAGCCCCGGGCGGCCTCAGTGCCAAGGCAGGCGAATCCCAGAAAGCCATCGAGTGCCTCCATGTCCCCTCCCCAGCTCTGCAGCTGTGAGATCTCTGAGCCTGAAAACCCAGGGCTCTGGGCAGGCGCAGGGCCGAGGAGCGGCCGCCCAGGTGGACTCTGTTGTCTGTCTTACAAATCCAAGTGGAGATGTCCAGCTGGTCCGCCCTTACTGGAGACCCTGGACGAACGGTTTCCCCTAGTACCCGACCCCTTCTCCACCGCCGTGGGACACTCCAGGTGGAAATCCCTGGAGCTTCTAGTAGGAAGGAATTGGGGGCAGGGCTTTGGGTGATAAGGGAGCGAAGGCGGAGTCCCCGCCCGGAGACCTGGAACACTGGAGCCTGCCGGTGGCGGGTGATCAGATCCCCCAGGGGAAGACCAGGAGGGAGGGGCAAATGCAGGAGAGGCCTCGAGCAGAGAGAGGAGGGCCAGGAGCCAGGTAGCGGAGGGCCGACGGGCCCACGCTCAGGAATCTGGTAGTAATCCTGATCCGACCCCTTCCAGACCGAGGGCTCCCGCGCGTCTCGCGGCCTCGGCCTGACCGGCCCCTGTGCCCGCAGGTCTGGTTCCAGAACCGCCGAGCCAAGTTCCGCAAACAGGAGCGTGCGGCCAGCGCCAAGGGTGCGGCGGGCGCGGCGGGCGCCAAAAAGGGCGAGGCGCGCTGCTCGTCCGAGGACGACGACTCCAAGGAGTCCACGTGCAGCCCCACGCCCGACAGCACCGCGTCGCTGCCCCCGCCGCCCGCCCCCGGCCTGGCCAGCCCGCGTCTGAGCCCCAGCCCGCTGCCTGCCGCCCTGGGCTCCGGGCCCGGCCCTGGCCCCGGGCCGCAGCCGCTCAAGGGCCCGCTGTGGGCGGGCGTGGCGGGCGGCGGGGGCGGCGGGCCGGGCGCGGGCGCGGCGGAGCTGCTCAAGGCCTGGCAGCCGGCGGAACCCGGGCCCGGGCCCTTCTCCGGGGTTCTGTCCTCCTTCCACCGGAAGCCTGGCCCGGCCCTGAAGACCAATCTCTTCTAGCCGCCGGACTCTGGAGGTGCCGGGCCTGCCCCCCAGAGATGCCCCTGCCCCTCAGGACCTGACAGGGTCCCTCCCCATCCGGGCGCCCGCCTGGAAGTGCCCACCTGCCCCACCCCCTACCGTGTCCCGCTCCTAAGTGTGCCCTCCCCAGCTTCGGAGACCGAGTCAGGGCCTCTCGTCCTCACCTACCGCCCCCAGCAGAATGGGGTACTTTCACCGGGGCGCCCCCCCTTCCAGCTTGGCTTTCTTTGAAACCGGGATCAAATAACCCCGCTGGAACTTGAGGGTCCTCAAGCAGAGCAGCAGCCTGGCTCCCTCCCTGGCTCTGCAGCTGGCTGGCTCACTCTTCACCCTGGCCACCAGCCCGCTGCCCCAGCCCTCCAGTCCACCCGCACTGGTCACCGTTGGGATAATAAGACGCCCGAAGGGTCTCACTGCCAATTTATCCCCTCCCGTTTCCAGCCGGTCTGGCGCAGAGGTTAGGCCTGTTCAGAGAAGAGGGCCTGGCTGCCAGGGCACTGGGACAGAGGGGTTTCCTCTTTCCTGAATTTTTTGTTTGTTTGTTTTTGGTTGTTGTCGTTCTTTTCCTTTGAAAAACTTGTAATTTATTGAGGTGAGTTTTGCTCAATCCAAATAAAACTTAATTTATTGAAGACGTAACGCTGGCAACCCTTCTGAGTACCCAGGATGGGGGATAAGCTGCCTGCAAGAGCCCGTCCCCGCTTGCAACCAGCAAGGAACCCACTGCTGCCACAAATCCGCAGCCCGGGGTGGTATAGACAGGGAGACAGTGAGAACTAAGCAAACTACCACTTTATGGCCCAGATCCTTCTCCCCACCCTAACCAGCCCCGATAATATTAAGGTGCCCGCCCTCCCTAAACCCACGCAGAAAAGCTTAAATAAACCCCAGCCCGGTCCTTGGGCTATTCCTTCATTTCCGGACGGACACCCCCAGAATGGGGGTTGGGAAGGGTCCTAGCTGAGCTTCCCCTGCCCCCCGTGGTTCAGGCCAGGTGGAGGGCAGCAGAAACAGCGGTGAAAGTGGGGGCCCAGACGTACCCAAGTGGACCCTACGGGCACCCCTGAGGCTGGGAGTAGGGATTCAGAAAGGGAGGTCAGCACCAGAATAACCAAAGTCCTCGGTAATCTCGGCAATTGACCTCCGGAACCCTGGGGCGGGGGAGGGGCAGGATGTCCTAATTAGGGGATTCCAAACGATTGGGCAGTGGGGAACGCAGATCCCCAATAAATAGGCGGAGAGGTACTGCCCCACCCCTCACAGCTTTTCAACTTTGGGGCTATGGCTGGGCCTTAGTTGGAGGGTGGGAGCAGGGGTGCCGAGTCCGCAGCTTCGCAGCGCCACCGCTATCACTTGCTGAGCTGCAGGGTGTCCAAAAGGAGGCGCTTGTGAGCCGGGTCCTGCACCCCAGCCTCCTCCAGGTCCTCCTCCGTGATGTCGCTGTAGGGGTAAGAGAGGCTGGGAGGTGGGCGAAGAGGTCTAGAGGGCCCGTAGCTCCGCCCCGGGGCCAGCCCCACCCCATCCGCCTCCAGCCCCGCCCCCACCTGAGAAACTCCAGGTCGTCCCAGCCATTGTGCACCAGGCCCTCCTCATAGCGCTCCAAGCCGATGGCCCGCAGCCAGGCGCCCATGCCTGCCTCGCCCAGCCCGCCGGCCCGCCCGCCCTGCGGGCACGGAGCCTGAGGGAATAGCGCATGTCAGGGGGAGCACCGAGAGCACCCACCCAGGGAAGAAGCCCCTGCAGCCACATCCTACTACAGGCTCTAGGGGAAGAGGCAAAAACGGGCTGATTCATGTTCCCCGCCCCCCACCTCCCAACTCCCCAGTACCCAGCTCAGGGCAGAAGGGACCCCGTTGAGTGTTGAAATGGTGCCATAAAGGGATCCCACTGTCCATGGGCAAGCACACACCTCAGGTACACACAGATAGCCACCCCTGGTCCACACACCTCCTCTGCCAGGTCCTCCTGGATGCTCTCTCGGATTCGAGGTGGAGGGAAGCTGAGAGGCCGGCCATAGTCCGAGGGCAGTCCCCGGGGCGGCTGCAGCTCCAGGGGGCCTGGCAGAAGCACTGAGCGGCCAGGCCCAGCTGGAGCATAGTCCACCTCACTCAGAGTCTTGGCCATCTGCAGCACGGAGCAGGAGCGATCGTCCCCACTGGCTACCTCCCCCAGGAAAGTGCTGGTAGGTGAGGGGCCTGGGGGCAGTGGAGGTCTTGGATGGGCCTTGGGAGGTGGTGGGCCACGGGCCTCACCCCCACTGCGGCCCCGGACCACCGGCCCTGGCAAAGGATCCAGGCTGGGGGGCAGGAAGATGGCCGAGTCTGGCAGGGGTGGGGGTGGAAAGTCTGGAGGGGGCAGTGTGCCCCCAGACTCCTCATCTGATGAGCTCCCCTCTCCCACACGGGGGGGCCGGTGGCGCCCGAGCTGTGGAGCAGGCACTGTGATGGCCACTTTGTTCTTGGTGGCCGGTGGGACAGGGGCCCTGGCAGGCGAGGGTGGCTCCGGGGGCAGCAGTTGGTGGGGGACCCCTTCAAGGACGTAGTAGGCAGGGTTATTGAAGCTGTTCTTGGGTGGGGGGGCTGCCACCCCTTCCGGCTCTGGAGCCCCCTCTGCCTTCAACCTGGGTTTGAGAGCAGGATAATCAAGTCAGGAAGGCAATGGATACAGTGGAAGGAGAACTGGACTGGGGGTCAGGACTGTGGGCCCCTGGTCCTAGGATTGCACGTGACCTTGAGCACATCACTTTCTCTCTCTGGCCCTTGGTGTCTTCACCTCTAAGATGCAGGAGACTCAGTGGTTGAATAGATAATCCTTGAACTTTCTTGCCTTCCTTGCTAAGATTCTCAGATCCTTCTTTCATGACTTTGTGAAAGTCCTGAGCGTACATCAGTGAAAACAGGTGCCAGAAGGCAGGGCAACAAAGGCCTTTGGTTGGAATGGCCGGCTAGGGCTTGAAATCCTGTGAAGGCGCCTGAGGCCAATCTACTGAGGAATTTTACCCAGGGATTCAGGTTAGTTTTACTCAAGCCTGAGGATAAAACCAAGGTGACCGATAACAGGTGAAGGTGAGTGAAAAAGCACCAAACCGTGGCTAGGAACTTTTATTTAAGTTCAAGCAACAATCGGATATAATTAGGAAGCCTCACTTTCCTCGAGTATGATCCACAGAACACTAGTTCCCCAGGGTATTAATAGTCACTGTGTGGAAAAGAAGTTTCCTGGCCGGTTAAGTTTGGGAAACTATACTCAACAGCGTTGAAAAGGGGGTTTCCTTCCTGTCCACATGCTCAGAGCTTCTGCAAAACTAATGTGCACTGGGACTACCTAAGAAAAGAATCTAGTCAGAACCATTCCCCAAACTCATTTGACCACCAACCCGTTTCCGATGGGGCATCTTGTAGGACAGTGTTCCAAAGTATGCACCGAAGGAAATGCCATGCTGAGACCAAACAGAAAACCCAAGCTAAATTTGGAGGGAACTGTTGCAGAAACAACTTCTAGTTCTATTTTTTTAAGGCAGAGCCGGGAAGAAAGGCTGACTGCTTCCTTGGACTCAGAGAGCCACGCCTCGGGGAGGCCTGAGTGGCCAAAGGAGCAGAGCCCCAGCACCCCCAGCCATGGGGCATCATCTCACTCAGGCATCGAACGGTCCCCGGGCTGGCCCTGAGAGCCAAGCATAGCAGTAGATGAAGTGGGGGTGGATAACAGGTTCCTTCTCTCACCTGGGCGTCAAGGGCTCCTCCCGGGAAGCAGCTCGAGGTGGGGCTGGGGGCCTCCCAGTGGGTGGTGGTTTCTCTGGTTCTTCAAATAACTTAGACAGTGGGCAGGAGGCCTCTGCAGGGGCTGGCTTGCGGTTCCCTGACCTGCCAGGGGTGTACAGGGTGAGATGAGGTAGAGACTGACCCAAAGCCCCCAGGCATCTCTTCATGGGACACCCAGCACAGTCCCAGTTCACCTGGGATCCTGGCTGCCTCGAGACACAGAGGGGGCTTTGCTCTTTGCTCCTGCCTCATCCTTATCAATGCTGATCCACTCTGGGGAAGGAAGAGAAAGAAGACTCAGAGGGGACCTGGGATCCTGGACCCTAGACACCCCCTGGGCCTACAAGCAGCCCCTTTCCAGCTACTCCTGAAGGCAGGCCCACTTTCAGGCGTTGCTACAGAACTTCCAAAGATTCCAGGGATTCTAACGTGCCCTCCCTCTACCCGCAGTCCCCCCTCCTAGACCTGCCCACACCACCCCATCTCATGCCCCATATCCCTCCCAATGGAGCCCCCACCGTAGAGTCGCTCACGGGTGCCCAGGCGCTCTGTGGGCACCCGCACCTTCATGGAGCCACGGATGTTGCCTGTCTCCTCGCCTCGGTGGGACAGGAAGGTCAGGAACTGCTGGGCTGTGCTGCCAATCATGGACTTGAGCGCCACCACGCACTCCCCTGAAGGGCAGATGGGGCAGACGGGCAGACTGTCGAACCTTTCTAGAGCTCTGCTTGGCTTTCTGTGCCTCTTGGGACCCCTCCCTGCTCCCCCTCCACTTCCCCCCCTCACCATAGGATTCGTAGCCATCCATGGACTTGACCGTGAGCAGGAGGTGCTGGTCCTGCAGGTACTCAATATCAGCCAGAATTGGCTTGAGCTGGGGAGCAGAGAGGCCTAGTGAAGGACAAAGCCCCAACGAGCCCCTCCTGCCCATGACACTGCTCACCCCAACCCTCAGACTCGTCCAAGCTCACTCCCACTCAACTATTAAGGAAAGATCCCAAATCCTTAATGTAGAAGACATGGCCCTGCATGGGCCTTTCCTAACATTCATGTAGTTAATTTTCTACATCCTCAATGGCCAACACAGGACCTGACATTGAGCAAAGGCTCGAAAAGTGTTTATGAATGAATGGATGAATCTGTAACTTGGTCCCACACCTCCCAAATAAAGCAAATGCCCTCACCCTTACTCATGCCCAGCCCCACCACACAACACACACACACACACACACACACACACACACGCATGCACCATATGTGCTCTTTCACACCTCTCCCTGTGCCCTCACCTACAAGCTCAGACCCTGCCAAAAGCCTCACCGTGGGCAGCTGGCGTGAAGACCACTGCACCTTGAGGAAGTTGATGTTGTCACTGCTCTGAGCATCATTCTCGAAGCTCTTCTTGTACTCTGGGGTGAGGGTGGGGGATACCCAACTGAGTGCCACCTCCTGGATTCCCTTCTGCCATCTAGGGGGCTGACCGCTCTGGGCCCCCGGGCCTCCCCATCCCTCTTGGCCCACACTCAGCCCTGGTCCTGCCTCTGACCCTCCAGGCAGGTGGAGTAGAACTCAATGAAGAACTTGGTGCGGCTGGCTGTCTTCACGATGGCCTCAATGCTCTCAAACTCAATGTAGGCCTGGTCTGAAGTCTTTGAGAGCCCTGAGGGGCAAAGGGAGGAAGGCAGTGAGGAGGGCTGAGAGGGTGACACAAGGAACAGGACAGACACTGAGCCCTGGGACAGGAAATCAGGGGCCCTGGCAAAGGAGGCAGGAAGGCCAGGAGGGAGGTACCTCCCCCATCCCAAGCAACCAATGGGGAGGCCCCAAAGCCCAGATCCTGGCCCAGACAAACAGAGAGCCCAAGGATGAGAGACCATCTAAGAAGGGGGCTGGGGACCAGAATACCTGCAGGGACTGCCTGCCCACAATCCCCCACACTACTAGGCACACTCAGGGGACCACACATGGCTCCAGGCAAATAAAGACACATACATATGCGTTTACATTCATATGAATACACTCACTCATGGGCAGGCACCTTTCACAGTGCTCTGGGTACACAGACACCCTCACACAGTACATATTCAGAAACATTCTCGTACGTACATATACCCAAACACACACATACACACAGAGATAGTCAAACTCTTTCACATCCCCAGAGCAGTGTGCCCACCCACCCACCAGCACATTCACAACAGTCACCTTTCTTGGAGATGAACTGAGAGGTAACCCCAACCTCAAATGTCCCGAACACGGGGGAGTGGTCGCTGGTGACGATGTCATCAGTGCAACCTGGGATTAGAATGGGAGCTCAGAGGCAAGCTCTTTCCTCTCTGCTCCCGCTTCCCAAAGCTAGGACAGCACCGGCACGAGGACCACCCAGGATAGCCCATCCCCCTGTCCAGGAGACTCTGACCATAGGAATTGCAGATGATGTGTGTCTCGGGGTAGGATTTCCAGAGAATCCGGTCACACCATGAAGGCACATTGGTCCGGACCTGGGGCAGGGGATGTCAGCATGGTCAGGGCAAACAGCTGGGGTGGCTCAGCATGAGGGCCACCACACAGCTGCAGGACTGATGAGGCCCAACACTCTTACCACACCAGGCCCCAGCACCCACCTCCCTTCTTGGGTCCTCATAACACCCAGGATCGTCCACCCTAAGGCCTTAGAGGGCCCAAGGAGCTACAGGAGTAACTGCCCAGATCTTGACCAGACATGCACTCCTGATTCACTGCAGCCCAGGAGTCTCCCAAGGCCCCCCTACCCCTGTTCCCTTGGCTCACCCCAGTTGGCTTCTGCTTGTGCCAGGCATACGTGTCCCGGGAACCCCGCTCATAGCGGTAGGTGGGTGGGAAGGAGATCTCTTCCTCACCTAGGGAAGGCAGGGAACGGGTAGGGGTCAGGGCCCTAAAGACACAGGGAGACCATACGGGCCCTAGCCCTCAGAGACCTGCCAGGCCCACACTCACTGAATCGAAGGAAGACTTTGTGCTTCTCGCGTTCCAAGTTCAGCTGGTCCACCCTGAGCAGTGGCTCAAACTCCTTCCTGCTGATGTAGTTGAGGATCTCCTGTGGTGAAGACACAAGGGCTGGCAACTCCCTCTTAAGCCAGAGCCAGAGGTGGGAGCCCAGCTGGCCCCCAGCCCAGCTTCCCTCCCAGCCACCTGGCAGCCCTCTTTGCACCTGGATGTCCATGTCCAGGCGGTAGTTGAGGTCCCCAAACCAGAAGAGGTGAGTGAAACGTAGAGAGATGTCAAAGGCACTGAGCTGCCGGTCGCCCAGCGAGAGCAGCCGCAGGATGTCCAGGTAGTTCTGGTTCCGCCTATGGGGGGTGAGGGGATGTCTCCAGGGTCAGGGGCCAGGGACCGGCAGGAAGGGAAGAAGTCTCTGGGGTCAGGGATGGGGTACAGATCAGGGTCCCTGGGGACAGAGGAAAGAGCTGGGAACAAGATCAAGATGAGGGGCAGTAGAGGACTCTTGAGTTGGGACAAGGGAGAGGGCGGTCTTGGGGACAGGGATGCAGGAGGGCCATAGACTGGGATGTGGGAGAGGGACTAGGTCTCAGGTGAATAGGGAATGAGGGTAAAGACTTAGAAAGGTACCCCCTTACCGGGCAGTTTTCTCATTTCCTGAAGTGAGGTGGCAATTCACAAAGCCAAATGAGGTGCCATTGAACATGAAAGAGACTCCCACGGCTCCCTTGTTTCCTGTCCAAGCAAGCAAAAGAGGATGGCCTGCGTCACCTTTGGAGGGCTCCCAACTCTCCCCTCTGCCCCCATCCCCCGAAGCAGCAGTGGGAAGATCCTCCCCACCCTCCCAGAGGCTACAAGGCAGACAGGTCTCTAAACACATCCCCCCTTCCTGGGGGCCACACAGGGCTCGCGCAGTTCACGTGGACGGCCTGAGTCTCTCTGCATGTGTGAACAAAGCCCCTAGTGATCACAGGGGACCCCAAGGGTGAAGCTGAAAAGACCTGCAGATTCTGAGCAGAATCTCTGCCGAGGGAGCACTGGACCACCAACCAAGAGGCCTGGGCACTAAGATAGCTCCACTACATACTAGCTGTGTCACCTTGGTCAAGTCACTTGGCAACCCTGGGCTTGAGAGTTTTGGGGAGGTTGAGTTTTATCATCTATGAGATGGAGATAACCATCCTGGCCCTGCCTTCCTGGTGGTACTGGAAGACATTTAGAATATGAACATGCTTTACAGAGTTCAAAGGGCTCTATATAGGAGAAAACTGAGACCACCTGAAAGGGGGAGACTATGAGCTGGAGAGGAAGCAGGAGGTGTGGACAGAGGGATCCTGGCCACCCGCTCACCCAGGGTGTTGGCGATGCCGGTCTTCACGCTGGACGTACTGACATGGCTGATTCGGTTCTCATGCTCTGGCTTGACCAGCACGGCTACCTTGATGTTCCACAGCGACTGCATGGCAATCTGGGTAGAAGGCTCGCGGTTATCCCTGCCTGGGGCTGGGGCACTGCCGCATTCCATGCCCCCCACCCCACCCTGTCTATACTGGAGAGGGCACCGTCAGTCACAGGATAGGAAGGGCTGCCACCCCTTTCTCCTGAAGGGCCAGAGAGAAACAGAGCACATTCCTACAGCATGAAGCACTCATTAGATTTCGAAAGGATACCCCGGGGGCCAGAGGGAAAGGCAGGCAAGTTGTGCTCCCCGGGTGGCCTGTGGGGTCAAGCAGGATCGTTTGGGTTGGGGTCTGAGGAGGGGAGACTGGACAGGATGACCCTCTCTCACCGGGCGGTAATCCAGATCTGTGAGCTCCTTGAGGCCCCCGCGTAGCAGGTCCAGCCACTCGCGGTCACCCACCGAGTTCTCCTGGGTCCCGAAGACATAGATGTCATGGGGTATGGTCACCGTGACCTCATCCAGGGTCTTCCCTAGACCCTTTGATGTGAACCAAGATGTCACAGTTTTTTGGAGGTGGCACGCTTCCTGGAGGTGAAGGGGATGGGGTGATGGTCAGGCCCCTGACCCTGACCCCTGACCTCTCTCCCACCCCAGCCCTACCCGGGCCTGACCCATGTTCCAACTGCCTATGAAGACAGAGATCATGTCCGGCTCATCTTGCTTGGAGTGCTTGTTCTTCATGAGCTGCAGTAGCTGGCAGAAGGCCTCCCGCTTCTGGGGGGACAACAGCCAGTTAGGGGAGGTCCCTGGTAGGTGGCAGGTCCCATGAGGGGAGGGACACGCCTGTCTGGTCCACCACTGTACACCCACTACTCAAGCAGAGGACACCTCTCAGGAAATGTTCACCAAATGAACATCTATCTGCCTCTACCCTCGGGCCACCCATCTCCATACATACACTGTCTGCCCTGTCAGGAGGGACGGGTCACCTGCATCACACATTTCCTCTCCTTCCAGCCCCCAGGAACCCCTGCAGGGGGCCAGCCCAACACGCTGCTCACCCGGGCGCTGACAAAGATGAAGTCCTTGCGCTGTGTCCGATCCTTCTCCTTCTCAAACACGACGCCTAGCTTGTTCTGGACACGCTGGGACTTAATGAGCTGGCGGACTAGGGGATGGAGGCCGGTCACACTGGCCCGTGCACTGAGGCCCGGAGGCTGCCCTGCCCGCCCCCCGCCCCCCCCCCCCGCCCAAGGTCGGGCCCTGGCTCACTGCGGTCATGTGTGAAGGTCGTCCAGTCCTCCTGTGAGTCCCGCTGCCTCCGCAGCAGCACCAGCCGCCCGCCCTCCACATCCACACTGAGCGTGAACTTCTGTGACTTCCCGATCTTGGTCAGGTCACCCAGGGTCACATCTAACTTCACCTGCAGGTCACGAGATGGGGGGCTGCTGAAAAGACCCTGGGCAAGTACCACCCCCTCCACCCTCCACCGCCCTTTGCCCCAGGGGTCCCCCCAACACTTCCTTGCGTACCTCAAAGGCCTGCACAGGCACAGTCTTGGCCTTACGTATAGCCGGCTGCGGCGGGGCTGGTGGGGCCGTAGAGCTCATGTCCTGCAGGACCTTCAGTGCCTGGGGCGAGTAAGGGCAGGCAAGGTCAGGGGATGTGCAGAGAGCTGGGACTGGGAGGGAGACGGCTGACAGTGGGGTCGATGCTGAGGTGTAGACTGGGGGTGGAGATCACTTAGGTCATTGCAAATAGTTGGGGTCTGGTGGGTCAGGTCAGAGGTCAGGAGCCAGGCTACCTTCTTCTGGATGCCCGACAAGAAGTCCTTTAACACCGACAGCTTCAACACCAGGCTCTCCAGCTCCTGCTCCCCGGTCTGTGCTGGATTCTGCACAGAGGAAGGGTAAGACTGGTCCCTGAGGCCGCTGAACAGGAGGGTCCCCCCGGCCCCAGACATCAACCCACTCCCCACAGGCCCCCCCCATAATCCCACCTGCTGCTGCAAGAGGCGAGTGACCATGGGAGAGCTCTGCTGGTCGAACACCTTGGACAGGATCTCCAGACCCGCCAGGACCTTGTCCACCTCGCTAGGGGAGACGACCGGTCAGAACTCCCCGCCCCGACCCAAGGACAGGGAAGGATGGCTGAGTGTGTAGCTTCAGCCTCCACCATAAGGATCCAAGGGTTCACAGGTGAGGAAAATTCAGGAAACGACAGCTGAGTCCCCGTTCCGGGCCAGAGAGCAGAGGTCAGGACATCTGTGCAGGGGGCAGGGGGCAGGTGAGCACGGGTCAGAGGAGAGGCTGCATGCGCGGTGTTGCGCGTGCCAGGTACCTGTGCAGCCTCCGGCACGAGGTGGCAAGGGTGCGGGTGAGGTGGGGCAGGTTGCTGGCTCCGCCTCGCACGGCCTCCAGGTCCAGTCCGTAGCTGCCCTTCAGATACTCGTGCGAGACAGTGCTCAGCCCATTGGGAGCACTTCAGGGAGGGGTGGAGAAGTCGGTGAAGAACCTGCTGACCCTGTCCCGGCCCTCCCACCCTGTCCCTAGAGGTGGTACTGGCAGTGATCAGAGCACCATGGATCAGGGTGTCTGCCCCTGGGGCTGAGGTGGGATGAGGGCCCCTGGGGGTGGAGTGGGGGCTTAGAAGCCCCCGCCCCCAAGCGGACAAGGTTCTCAGAGGAGAAAGGGGAATTCCTGTTCCCTGTGGAGGCTTCTGGTCTTACCTCTCAGCAGCTGGAGTTGTGGGAGTCTCAGGGGCTGCTGGGGGGCTGCCAGGCCCCACGGGGGCAGAAATACTGGTAGAGCCAGAACGTGGGGGCAGCGGAGGCTTCTCATCCTCCCCATCTGTGAACAGGAGTCAGTGAAGTATGGGGGATGCTGTGTCTTCAGATGCTTCCATGGAAGTGGGGTAAAGGGCCCCAGCATCATGGGTAGGAGCAAGGGGGCTTTAGGGGAGGGGGACTGAGAAAATGGGAGGGGAAGAAGCAGGCAGCGCCTGGGGAAGGGGCAGGGAAGGCATCTGCACGTGGCAGAGCGTGCAGCACCACCTGAGACATCACGGTCGTCGGGTGGGTCTGGCTCTCGCTCCCGCTCCACAGGCAGCAGCAGGGCACACACGAGGCCCTGGTTGGGCTGGGCGTACAGGCCAATGAGCTCGCCCAGGGTCTGGAAACGGCGCACGGGCACGCCCTGTGAGGTCTGCCAATCAGCAGGAGTGGGAGAAGTGTCAGCCAGCTGACCCCAAGTTACAGGGTGGAATCAGGGTCAGGGGCCAGACTCCTACCTGCACAGCCAGGAAGTCTTCTCCATCAGGTAGGATTCGGTATGTGTGCACGTGCTTCTGATACCTAGTGACAAAGCGAGGATCAGAACCTGTCACCCCTGGCTAGGGCTAAGCCCCAAGGCATGCCTTCCTCCTGCTACCAGGCTCAGGACCCAGCTCCCTCAGCTTGGTTTTCCTAAAACCCTTTGCTCAGGCTGCTCACGGGTTAATGATGAGGCCAGTCCACTTCTATCCTGCTAGTGTTG
The DNA here is from genome assembly GCF_003254725.2 of Canis lupus dingo. Taxonomy (NCBI): domain Eukaryota; kingdom Metazoa; phylum Chordata; class Mammalia; order Carnivora; family Canidae; genus Canis; species Canis lupus. Next base: position 26,134,657 of record NC_064263.1, read on the forward strand.
CCAACAAGAGCAGGAATGACCAGCCTCCCCCCACCACCACTCCCGCCCCCCTCCTGGCCACCTCTCCACCCAGACCTACATGGACTCCACACCCACCACAGGGCCCGGGAAGCAACAGGCAGCTCTTTTGTGGCCTCCACAGCTGTCTAAACAGCCCCTCTGGACTGTGGTACCAACTCTGGCCCCCCGCCAGAGTAAGAGTCCTCAGAAGCCTGGTTAACCTCTGTTTGCACACATAGGAGATGTGCTAACACACGTGTGCGCCTGCTGTCTGTGTTTACGTTGGTGTCTGGCTCTGCTGGAGCTGGGTGCATTGGGGGCCATTTTGCTAGGAAGTAGGCGGGTATCCCTGAATTATCCCCCCTTCCCCAGACAGCAGGAAACTGGGATGACCCAAGGGGGCCCCCTGTGGGAGACCCAGGCCTCTAAGAGCCCCCAAATTGAGAAGGGGCAAGAGGGGTGCTGACAGATGGCCGCAACAGCTGAGCAGGTGACAGCTGAGCCAGGCCTGGGCAGCAAAGGCCTCACTCAGTAGGGACGGAAGGCTCCCTCTGCAGCCAGCCCTCAGGTAGGCTAACTCAGGGGAGCCACCCGGGGCCCACGTGTGAGCTGGACAGGAGGGGGGTATTGGCGCCAGACAGGACCAAATGCCCATTTGAGGAGACCCACAGTCCATCCCCTCCACTCAATTAGGCCCCCCTCAGGAACTCTCCTGGCTGCTGATGGGGAACATTCTGTGCAGGTGTCTATGTGTGTACCTCTTTGTGGACTGTATTTACAACAATAATAGCATCCTATTTACTGAGCCCTGTCTTTGTGACACCCTACAGATATGATCTCATTTTTTTTTAAAAGATTTTATTTATTTATTCATGAGAGACACAGAGAGACAGAGACACAGGCAGAGAGGGAAGCAGGCTCCTTGCAGGGAGACCGATGAAGGACTTGATCCCAGGACCCTGGGATTGCAACCTGAGCCAAAGGCAGACACTCAACCACTGAGCCACCCAGGCACCCCCCCTAGATGTGATCCCATTTAATCCTTGCATTTTGATACAGATATTAGTATCATCCCCATTCTCCAGAAGAGGAAATAGGCTCCAACAGAAAAGCAATTTGACTAAGGTCACAGAGTAAGTGAAAGACAAGAGCTGGGACCTAAAGCCAGGGCAGAGGCCCGTGCCTGTATCGTGGCCGGCTGGTCAGATTGCCTGTGCTTGTGCGAGCAGGGGTGTGTCCTGAAATGTCACCCATGTACCTGTGGGTACGTATACAGGTAAGCAAGTGTATTTCTGATCACCTACCCCCAGGCTTCTACCCCATTTCTGACCCTCCCCCCATCCCTGGGCTCTTGAGATGCAAGTAGCCAGAGTCAGCTGGCAAAGCTGAAGCCCCCAACACAGACAGACCCTCATTCCACCCATTTCCTCCCCTGGCAGTGGAGCCAGGACTCTCCCCTCCTGGGACAATAATGTTCCTCCCCCAGACACAGGCCCAGCTGTCCCCCTCCCACTCAACAGCTGACCCAGCACCTGCCTCCCTCCCCTCCCTAATTAGGGGGTATGCCTCCGAGGGGGCTGGGAGCATCTGGCGAAGCTGTCCCTTGTTAGTCTCTCCTGGGCATCAGACTTGGGGCATAAGCTGAGACTTAGGGAGCCCTTCCTCTTCAGATACCCAGGTCAGGGGTCCTCAACCCCAACACCACTAACATTTTGGACTGCACAGTTCTTTGCTGTGAGGGGCCGTCCTTCGTATTGCAGGATGTTTGGCGGCATCACTGGCTTTTACCCACTAGATGCCAGTAGCACTATCCCAGCTGTGACAATGAAAAATGTCTCCAAACATTGCCAAATGTTCCTGAGGGGTAAAACCAACCCCTAAATGAGAACTACTGGCCTAGGTCAACGCACCCTCCAAGAAGTGAGTAGAACAGACGGGGTAAGGGACAGAAAGATGGGGGTTTGGAAGGGTTCACAGGGCTATGGTGGACTATAACTCGATCCTAACAACACTCACAGGAGCCCACCTAGTATTAGACCCTGGGACACAGGAGACAGCTCAGGGAGAGACTCCAAACCCACCAACTCACCCAGAACCACTACCACACACAGCCGATGGGTACAGGCACAGGACGAGACCCACTCCGAGAGCTGCCAAGTCTAGCCCCTCATTCCGCACCCATAGGTGGGGCTAGGGCTGCCGGGATACCCAGGGCCGGGGCACACGCACATGCTCATTGATTTGTGAAATAATAACACGGCCCCATAGAGCCTCCTCAACCCCTCCCTTCTTCTCAACACCACTCTGCCCTCAGCCCCTGACATCTGTAGCCACACCGGTCCCAACCTCAGGCCTGGGGGCATAGCAAGGATCCCTAAGGAAGCTGCCGGGCATCCTCACTCACGCACTGGTCTCTCTGGCCCCAACTCCGTCTATGCCTACCGCATCTCACTCGATCCCGTATAAACAGAGCTACAGGCAGCCCTGGAATGCACAGCCACACGTCCTCACCCCCCCGGCCGTGTGCCTGGAGGGTTCCTGGGGGTCTGCCAGAGGCTTCCACCCTGGCTAGCTGGACCCTACCCACTCTGCCCTCCAGGCCCCAGAAAGTGTCCCCAGACACAGAGCAGGAAGGAAGTACCCCCTGCATCCTTCCTCAAGCCCGGCTGGACGCCAAGTCCCCACTGCTGGGGGCGCTGGCGTCCCACTGTCCCAGGCCCTCCGCACCCACCGAGGGCCCCGGGGCTGCGCCCCGCCCGCCGGGAGCCCCAGCCCCACTCACAGGACACAGAGCGCGAAGGCTCCCGCCACGCTCTCGCTGTCTCGGACCAGGAAGCTGCCATCGCGGCCTGCCCGGGCCAGCAGCTCCTCCGCAGCCGCGCGGCTCAGGTCGCGGTGGTACCAGGCGGGGGCCGGGCTGCCCAGCGCGCCCCCGGGCCCCGCACCCCCCGGGCCCGGCGCCCCGCAAGCCGAGGCCATGGCGCGCAGGGCTCAGCGCCGCCGGCGCCCACCGCCCCGCGCCATCCGCCCGGGGTCGCTCGGGGTCGGGCCCGGGGCCTGAGGATCCACGGCCGGGACCGGGCCCGTGGTCGGGGGCTCCGCGCCCCGCCGCGCAGGCCGCCCCGTCCGCCGCGCCGCGCCGCCGCCGCCGCCGCCGCCCGCAGCGCCGGCCTCAACTTGAAGAGAAAGAAAAGTTTGTTCAGAGGCGGCGGGGGAGGGGCGGGAGCGCAGCGCAGAGCCGGGCGGCCGGCCCCGGCCCCGGCCCCGGCCCCCGCCCCGCCCCGCCCCCGCCCCTCCGCTCGGCCCGCCGCCCGAGCGCCCCTACCCCCACCCCTTCCCGGCGGGGCCACGGCCCCTGCGTTCCCGCACGACGCGGGACCCCCACACCCACGGGGATCCGCCCCGCCATCACCACCCCTAGGAGACCCAGGGACCCGGCCCCCCCACGAAGGTCAAGTTCCCCCACCCGGCTCCGGGGCACTAGGCGGTCCCAGCCCCCTCTCCGGAGAGTTAGCCCCCTCCAATAATCGCAAGGACGAGATCTCCAACTCCCATAAACGTCTAATTGCACCCGAAATCCTTTCTATTCAGCACCCACCTCCCCCGCAGCCTCAAAGGGCCGGGTCGAGTTCTCAAAACCCGCGAGGGATCGAAGACGAACCTCTTCCCACCCCTGTCCTCGGTACCCGAGTGGCCCGGACTCCCAACTCCCGTGAAATCCAGGCCCCTCCTAGACCCGAGCCCCCAAACTCCGCCGGGTCCGGTCCCCGACCATTCCCGCGGGGGGATCCCCCTCCAGGGCGCCCCGATCTCCCACAAGCGCTCAGGCACGGTCCGGTGTCCTCGAATCCCCACGCACCGTCCCCGGCAACCCCTCGCAGCCCGGGCAGGGCCCTTCCCCCCTCCCGGCCAAGTTCCCTGGCACCATCCCCCATCCCCGGAGGCCCGGGCCGCGAGGGGTTCAGCAGCCCGAGACCGGCACCCCCCACTGCCCTAGAGGAAAGTTCCCTCGGGCCCCCGGGCCCCCGACTTCTCCGCACAGCCGCCGCCGCGCGCGGACCCTCACCTCCCGGGCCGCCGCGGTGCCCCCTCCCCGGGGGAAGCGGCCCCTGACTCTCCGCGGCCACTTAAGATGGCCATCCGCCGCCGCCGCACCCCCTCGTCTTCCGCCCCGCCCGCCGCTCCGCCCCCGCGGCTCTCGGCGGAGCCGGGGGTAGCACCCCGCGCCCCGCCTTCCCCGGGCCCGGGTCTCGCCCCGGGGCCGCTGACCCCGCCGAGTGACCTCGGGCCAGTCACGGCTCCCCTCCGCGCCTCGCCTTCGCGCTCCGCAAGGGGGGCGCCCGCTGCGAGGGCCGACTCGGCGGGACCGTGCCTGTAAAGCTCCCGGCCCAGGGCCCGGCATCCCGTGAGCCTCCAAACAGCGGCTATTTTTATTATTAATTAAGGAGCAACGAAGGTGACAGCTGTGTAAACTGTAAAGCGCGGCGCCCGAGCGAACGGGTATTATTAGCGCCCGCCCCCGCCCCAGCTACTCCCTCCAAGACGACAAACTTGAGCCTCGGTGGGCGGGACGCCGGACCCGGAGCTCCCCAGGGCGGGCACGCTCCGACGCCCCGGGCGCCCTTGGCGGGAGGGGGCCCGGGCGCCGGAAAGGGGGCGGGGCCCGAGGAGGGTCTGGCCCGCCCCTTCCCCCCAAAAAAGACCTAGCCCGTGGCGGCGTCTCCCGGGAGCCCGCTTCCTGCCCCGCCCCTCCGCCCCTTGGCTCCTTAAAGGCGCAGGCTCCCAGCCCGGCGCCCGCCGCGCCTACTCCTGGGCCTCTGTCGGCCGATCCCCTTTAACCTGGGAGCGAACTTTCACTTTGCTCGATCGAACCCGTGTCTGGGTCCGTCCCGACAAGCTCCTTCCTCCGTTTCAAATATGCATTGGCTTAACTTGCCTGGAACAGAGCCTGAATGACACGGGATGGGCTCTGTCGGGGCCTTCCAGACTAGATACAGTGGCTAACAGACACCCCCATACAGCCCAGGGTCTCTAGACCCCTCCAGGAGCCCCATAAGCCATCCTCCACAAACCGCCCAACTTCCTCGTCCCTCAGCTTTAGGTGGGAGGGGAGGGGAGAGCCATGAAGGGGGCACCCTGGTGCGGTGGAGGGGGGAGACCTGGACCAGGAGTCTTCACACCTGAGTTCTAGTCCTAGCCTGATCACCCACCTGCCTGGTGTTCTCAGACAGGTACCTGTGCCTCTGGGGGTAACCGTGAGGGAGATGTAGAGACAAAGGCTTCCCCAGGGGGAAAGGGTAAGAGGGAGGAGACCCAGAGATCAACTCAGACCGAGTTCCTGGGGGCGGTGCAAAGACCAGACAGGCATATCTAGCAATCCCTGGAGGGGACAAAGATGCCAGAGGAGAGGCCAGGCTCCTGCCCCAGGAAGCTCCTAAGAGTTTCCAACCTTTTCCCACCCAAGCCCCTCGGACTCAGCAGGGGTAAACCAATTCAAGGCTCTTAAGCATTTCCTCTTCCAGTCCCAGACTGCCCTCCCCAGTGCTCTCTCTTCCTCCTCTGAGGGTCCAAGCCTCAACTCTGTCCCTTCAATCCACATAACCGGCAAATTTTTTTCACCCCCACTGGGAATTCAGAGTCTTCTCTGGACTCCCATCCCCAGCTTTCCCATTGCACAGCCGAGCACAGAGCCAGGCAGACAGCACCTGGCAGAAAGGGGGATATTTGGGAGCAGCATAAGTAACAAAGTTCTGGACCTGGCTCTCATTTGTGGCTATAGGAGCAACAGGATCCCTGAGGATTATTAAGTGCAGGCACTGGACTTACATGCTTTCTAGGCAACAGCTCCTTTGTATTTCACAACCCAGAGGGAAGGAAGGATCATTATCCTTATTTTATTGGGGAGGAAACTAAGCTTTAGAATAGACAGGCAACTGCTTCACTTTGGCATAGGCAGTAGCAGAGCTGAGATTCAAACCCAGGTCTTATTTCTCTGATCTGAAAGAATCCAACAACTGTGGATTCTACCTACTGGAACCAGAATGATTCATCTGACACAGATATGTCTGTCTCTTTATTTGAACTGATTGCCAGAGAAACCCCAAGGCCCACCATGGAGCAGAAACTGGATGACAAAAGGGAAGGATGGATAATAGATGGAGGCTCACTTAGGGTACCCACATTTGTGAGAGCTGAGCTGAACCCAACTTGGTCATCAGAACCCGGGACATGCGGAGTGGACATCTGGGTCGGGCTAGACCCGGCCAAGGAGCCAGAGGTACAGCATGGGGGCCAGGCTGAGCAGGAGATGCTCAATCCCTTGGGGCATAACCCCAGCGTTCCTGGCCCCTGCGTAGAACCTCGCCACCTCCTCATTGGGGTTACCCTGGGCCGGGTCAAACCACATCTGGATGCAGCGGCCACTCCCCCGCCTGTAGTTGGTGGCCTTGTAGGAGTGATCCCAGATGCCCTCACACAGGGCTGCAGGCGTGGGAAAGTAGGCCTCAAATGTGCGGCAGGTGGTCCTAGCTGGACACTTGTTCACTCCTGCAGGGGAGAGAGGGCAGGCACATTCACCCCACCCCCCACCCCGGGCCCAAAGCTCATTTCTGGCCACCCCCAGAAATCCTCACCCAATCCCAGATCCTCAAAGCCCCCCTCCGTCTCCCCACCCCCAAGCCCTCACCTGAGGTCCAGTTCCAGCCCCTGTGCCAGTTGCTCTTGCAGGTGTAGGAGGTGCGGCAGTCCTGCCACCATTGCTCACAGTCCTCTCTGCACAGGGGCACTTGCAGGATGCGCTCCTTGCGCCAGCTCTGGTTCACCTGCGTGGGAGGCCAAGAGGGAGGGCTCCCTTCAGCCAGGGGTGGGGGCAGCCATGGCCTTGCCCAAGCTGGATGGCAGCCTGCTGGGTGGGGGTGAGGGGCAGTCCCGTACCTCCTGGATCCAGGGCCCCAGGTTGGGGGAGCACTCATAGAGACAGTTGTCCTGGATGAAGTGGCGCTTGCAGGCAGGCTCCATCTTGCCGCAGTGGTCCCAGGTGAAGTTATACAGGCGGGAGGTGTCCTTGTGCAGCTCCTGGCTGGTGCTGACGGTGCAGCAGGCCTTCTTCCTCCAGGGAGTGCACTGCGTGGGGGAGACCCGGACTAACTGCCCCCTTCCCCACAACCTTCTGCCACCTCCAGCCTTTTCTGTTTGGTTCTCGTTCTCCTGCCTCAAGTGGGTTATCCCAGGAAAGTTTACTGTGAGGACCCCTCTGTTCTTGATGTCCAGGAACACCCATCTGAGGGGAGACTCAGTCACAACAGGGCTGATCAGGGCTTGAGGGAGCTGGAGAGAAACCCTGTCCTCAGGGGACAATAGCTGTCATTTATGCACCCCTTCACACTTTTTTTTTTTTTAAAGATTTTATTTACTTATTCATGAGAGACACAGAGAGAAAGAGGCAGAGACACAGGCAGAGAGAGAAGCAGGCTCCATGCAGGGAGCCCGATGTGGGACTCGATCCCAGGACTCCAGGATCAGGCCCTGGGCTGAAGCCAGGCCCCAAACCGCTGAGCCATTCAGGGATCCCCCCTTCACATTTTATATAGAAAATTCTTTGATTTATTTATTCATTGAAAAATAATTACTGAGGGGCACCTGGGTGGCTCAGTCAGTTAAGTGTCTGCCTTCAGCTCAGGTCATGGTCTTAGGGTCCTGGGCTGGAGCCCCACATTGGGCTCCCTGCTCAGCGAGGAGCCTCCTTTCCCTCTCCTCTCTGCTCTCCCCGCCACTATCTCTGTCGCTATCTCTGTCTCTCTCTCAAATAAATAAACAAAATCTTTTAAAAATAATAATAATTACTGAGCACCCATTTCTATTCCAGTCACGTTCTAGATGCCGAGAATATGATAGAGAACAAACCAGACAGCAATATGTGTTCATGGAACTTACATCCTATCCTGATCAGTGGGGACACACAGTAAGAAACTAAGAGAAAAAAAAAAGTCTAGTGTCAGGATCTGATCAATTATATGGACAGAATTATAGCAGGGAATAGGAATGTGGAATATGAGATAATCTTTGAAATTTTAACTAAGGTGGTTGTGAAAAGCTTCACCGGGAGGTGACATTTTGAGCAAAGGAAGAAGGGAATGACCTACGTGGTAATGTATGCTGAGTAACTTCTCAGCAAGTAATAGGGTCTGTTTCCCCAGAGGTGAGGCCAGTGCCATGGCAGACCCATAAAAATATTTGCTGAAAGAAGTAAACGAAAGACCTAGTTATGATTTCCCTAAATCTCAACTGAACTCCATCTTACATATAGACACACCATATTTTAGCAAGTGTTTAATATAGATGGGCTTTTTCAGGACTGCAAATACTCTGAAAAAGAAAGGCCTTGCTATGTGCTTTGTTTTACCGGAATTATTCACTGTTATAGAAAATTATGTCATCAGTGGCAACATAGCTTAGCATATTTTACAGCATTTAAGTTGCCAATAGAATACACCTGTTATTGATCTACAGCTGTACAGCTGTAACTGTCCCATTCATAGCGATTTGGTGAACAAAAACAAAAATGCTGTTTGATAGTGATTTCTAACGTAGTCATGCCAGAGAATTAAAATATTGAAATATATTTTATTTTATTATAAGTTACTTCCTTTGTGCTTCTCCTTTGTATTACAGATAGAGAATTATGTTGATATATATATATATATTTTTTTTGATATATATTTTTTAAGGATTTTATTTATTTGAGAGAAAGAGAGCATGAGCAGGGGGCAGAAGACAGAGGGAGAGGGAGAAGCAGACTCCCCACCAGGCAGGGAGCCCATGAGGGACTCAATCCCAGGACCCCGAGATCATGACTTGAGTTGAAGACAGATGCTTAACCAACTGAGCCACCTAGCTGCCCCTCGTGTTATTTTTTTAAGTTAAATATGCAAATAAGTTCTATTGGCTTTGAATTTTATTCCAGGATAGAAAACAGAGTCTAAAGAGTATTTATCATAAAAAGAAGACGTGGAATCTCAATAGAGTTGCAACCGACTGGCATCCACTTTTACAGAATGTGTGAATGTACCGCACCTGTTACCCTGTATCACAGCCCTAAGAGACCTCCTCTACCCTTGACACTCCATGGACTGGCTCACAGTGAAGGTAGGAAGAACCGTCTTCCCCAACAATCTCTCACCCTCCAAACCACTGAGAGTGCCCACCCGAGTCCTCGCCCTACGCCACCACTGGCTGCTTACGTCTCAGCCCTCTGTGTCCTTGGCTTCTCTGGGCCTCAGTTTTCTCATTTGTGTTATGTAGGGGAGAATGTTGTCTCCTACCTCAAAGGACCGACAAAGGGAATATGAAATCATGTGCAGTAAACACAACACCTGATAAGTACTCAACAGTGATTAGATCATATCATCACAGCCATGGAATTCTCTGAGGAGGCCACCTCTAAAACCACCTCCACCCATACACGCCACCTTACCTTCATCTGCTCCCATAGCAATAACCTGGGATGTGGGGGTTTCTGAGCAGTTGGTCCTTCCCCTACCACCCTGACTTGTTCCCACGTTAGAACCGCCCCCCTCCTCAACTTGAACCACCCTTCTGCCTCACCTGGGCATGCAGTTTATCCTCTGGGCCTGGCTTTGCCTTGTGGTGCTTGGCATCCATGCAGACGTTGAGCAGGTCTGTCCTGACCCGGGCCCTGCACGTGGGGGCTGTCCAGGCCAACAGCAGCACAAGCGCTATCAGTCTCCAGGCCATGTCTTTCTGTCCCTGCAAGCGGAGGTCAGGGAGGTCAGGGCCTGAGCCAAGAGAGCCTCATGCAGGGCTCCCCTCAGCCCTCTGTGTCCAGTGAAGGATGGGGTCAGACCCTGTTCCTTCAGTGCTGGGCTGCCGAGGCTCCCCAAACCTGAAGAAGAGAAGCTTGGCAAAAGGGGGCTTTCTCATCCCAGGCTTGCCAGGCTCATTCATCCACCTGGGATGAGTGGATCAACCCTGGGAGAGTTTTCCTAAATTGGAGGACATGTCTTTGTGCCCTCATCTTCTCTCAAATTTACTTAAGAAAGGTAATTAAAGGGGATCCCTGGGTGGCTCATCAGTTTAGCACCTGCCTTGGGCCCAGGGCATGATCCTGGAGACCTGGGATCAAGTCCCACATCAGGCTCCCAGCATGGAGCCTGCTTCTCCCTCTGCCTGTGTCTCTGCCTCTCTCTCTCTCTCTCTGTCTCTCTCTGTCTCTCATGAGTAAATAAATTTAAAAATCTTTAAAAAAAAGAAAAAAAGAAAGGTAATTAAATAGTTCAGAACCATGCCCTGCTCCCCTGAAAAGGGCCAGGGACACACAGTGCCCTCACGCCATGTCCAGCAAGTGCTCTCCATTACACCCTGGCTCACCTGGGTTCCCATGCCAGTTTGGAAACCAGCAAGCTGGGGGAAGGCAGTGACCCAGCTCTGCTGAGTTCTCCCAATCAGCCCTGGGGTCAAGGGGTGTAACACACAGGTGGCATTTGGTTAAATAATGCAGAAATAGAAAGAGTAGTGGCTTCTGACTTTTGCTTCCTCAGACTTTTTCCTTCTCTGTTCTCTAAAGCCATTTCCTTCCTCCACCTTGTCATAATACTGGTCTCCTTGGCTCTTTCTAGACTAATGCACCAGATCCCTATCCTACCCTTCAGAAAACAAGGGCAGTGATCCCTGAACACTAGATACAATATGAAAGTACCCATGGGGGTGCCGGGGTGGCTCATTCGGTTAAGTGCCCGACTCTAGATTTCAGCTCAGGTCATGATCTCTGGGTTGTGAGATCAAGCCCCATGTAGGCTTCTGCACTGGGCATGAAGTCTACTTAAGAGTCTCCCTCCAAAAAATTTTAAAAAAAGAGTCTTCTTCTCCCCCTCCCTCTGCTCCTCCCTGCCCCCCTCCCCCAACCCTGTCTCTCTCTCTCTCCCTCTCCCCCCACCAAAAAATCAGTCAATGAATTAATTATATAAAATAAAAGCACCCCATGCGGAACAGCCAACTAGACAAGTGCTTAGAGTCCTGGGAGTCACCCAACAAAAGTGACAGCCCACTTCTCTCTTCCTGACTGACCCTTGCCCATCCCCCACCCCCACTTCCATCTGTTAAAGATCTGTTTTTTTGGACTGTTGCTGAAGTACTTGAATAGATAACACAGAATGCTTCCTCTCTCTCACCAACCCCACATCCCCACAAAGCCCTGGCCAAGGGTCCTTCCAAAACCTTAATGGAATTCATTTCCCTTGGCTCTCTGTTTGGGATCAGGTCTTCCCTCCTCCCGGGTTCTTCTTCCCCTTAAAGTCACCTTCCCCGCAGGAGCTGGAGTGATTCTTTCTTTCTCTTTCTTTCTTTCTTTCTTTCTTTTGTTAAATTTTGTTTATTTATTCGGGAGAGAGAGGAGAGAAAGCGGCAGGCGGGCGGTGGAGCAGGAGGAGAAAAACGCAGGAGGGAGAAGCAGACTCCTCGCTGAGCAGGGAGCCGGAAGCGGATGCGGGGCTCCTTCTCACAACCCTGGGATCAGGACCTGAGCCAAAGGCAGATGCTTAATGGACTGAATCACTCAGGTGCCCCCCACCGCCGCTCCCCCACCCCCATCCAGAGCGATCTTTCTAGAGAAAGATCTGCTCCTCCCCTACCCAGTGTCCCTGTCACCCTTCCCTCCTTAGGGCATCTTGCCTGAGCCTCCTTTGCGGCTGGGAGCACACACAGCTGTGTCTGGACTGGCCTCTTTTCAGCCTGGCGATGGCTACAGGCCTTGGACTTTCCCCAATGGTCTCTGAACTCAGCCAGGCTAGACTGACTGTAAGGGCTCTGATTACCACAGAGTGTGATTTCTGCTTTCTGCTCTGGTCTTCCTTGTTTTCCAGACCCCACCCATTCAAGGCTCCCTTAGCCCGTCCCTGTACTCACTCCTGGCCTCATTCATCTCTTTATTAATTTCTTCATTACGGGATCATAGCTTCAACATTCATCAACTCCTAGAGAAGTTCATCTTTAAGGGGGAATCTGAATTTTTGAGGCATCCCAAGTCGTTGTTAGGATGAAGCTAGCTTGAGGGGCATGAGGTGCAGTAGGAGGAGAACCCAGGCTTTAGGGTCAGGCCATGGGTCCCAATGACAGCACCGTCCCTCATACCATCTTAGAAAATGTCACTGAGCCTTTCTGAGCTTTAATTTGCTCACCAGAGGGTTGTTGAGAAGTATATATGGAAAAGCCTGGCAGGGCAGCCCCGGTGGCTCAGCGGTTTAGCACCACCTGCAGCCCGGGGTGTGATCCTGGGGACCCTGGATTAAGTCCCACATCAGGCTCCCCGCGTGAAGCCTGCTTCTCCCTCTGCCTGTCTCTGCCTCTCTCTCTCCTCTCTGTGTATTCTCATGAATAAATAAATAAACTCTTTAAAAAAAAAAAAAAAAAAAAAAAGGAGGGCAGCCCCGGTGGCTCAGAGGTTTAGCGCCACCTTCAGCCAGGGGCGTGATCCTGGAGACCCAGGATCGAGTCCCACATCAGGCTTCCTGCGTGGAGCCTGCTTCTCCCTCTGCCTGTGTCTCTGCCTCTTTCTCTCTCTGTGTGTCTCTCATCAATCAATAATAAAATCTTAAAAAAAAAAAAAAAAGGAAAAGCCTGGCAGTAGGCTCAAATGATAGCTGTCAGGCTAATTTTTGAGTAACCAGGTAGACACAGTTAGAGGTTGAAGTACAGAAGTCAAGGTTCACAGAGAAAAATTGTCTCAAATCTGATAAATTATGTAATATCTCACCACCTCACATTTCTGGAAACATAAATAAGCATTTTTTGATAGCCTTTTAAAAAATTGTGGAGAAGCATACATTATATAAAACTTACCATCTTGAATGGATAAAGAAGATGTGGTCTATGTATACAATGGAATATTACTCAGCCATTAGAAATGACAAATACCTACCATTTGCTTCGACGTGGATGGAACTGGAGGGTATTATGCTGAGTGAAATAAGTCAATCAGAGAAGGACAAACATTATATGGTCTCATTCATTTGGGGAATATAAAAAATAGTGAAAGGGAATAAAGGGGAAAGAAGAAAAAATGAGTGGGAAATATCAGAAAGGGAGACAGAGCATGAAGACTCCTAACTCTTGGAAACGAACTAGGAGTGGTGGAAGGTGAGGAGGGCTGGGGGTGGGGGTGAATGGATGACGGGCACTGAGGGGGGCACTTGACGGGATGAGCACTGGGTGTTATTCTATATGTTGGCAAATTGAACACCAATAAAAAATAAATTTATAAAAAAAACTTACCATCTTAATTATTTTTAAGTGTACAGTTCAGTAATGTTAAGTGTATTTATGTTGTGCAATCAATCTCCAGAGCCTTTGCATCTTGTAAAACTGATACCCTATTCTCATTAAGCCACAAGATACCATTTCCTCCTCTCCCTGGTCCCTGGCAACCATCATTCAACTTTCTGTCTGTATAAATGGACCACTCTAGATATTTCATATAAGTGGGAATCACACCGTATTTGTCTTTTTGTCACTCGCTTATTTCACTTAGCATAATGTCCTCAAGGTTCATCCATGTGCCAGAACTTCATTTCTTTTTAATAACTGAGTAATATTTCATTATATGCATGTGCTACATTTTGTTTATCCATTCATCCACTGATAGATCCTGGGTTGCTTCCACTTCTTGGCTATTGTGAAGAATGCTATTATAAACACAGGTGTACAATTCTCTTTCGAGGACGCTGCCTTCAATTCTTTTGAGTATATATTCAGATGTGGAATAGCTGAATCATATGGTAATTCTATTTTTGAGGAATTGCCATCATATTTGCCGTAATAATTACACAAGTTTACATTCCCACCAACAGTGTACAAGGGTTCCAATTTCTTCACATCCTCACCAACCCTTGTTATTTCCTGTTGGCTTTTTGTTTTTTAATAAAAGCCATCCTAGTGGGTGTCAGGTGATATCTCATTGTGGTTTTGATTTGCATTTCCCTGATGATGGGTGAGCTGAGTATCTTCTCATAGTCTTGTTGATTATTTGTAGACCTATGGAGAAATGTCTATTCAAGTTGTTTGCCATTTTTAAATTGTATTATACATCTTATTATTGTGGGAGCTCTCTAGTTCTCTCTGTATTCTGGACTAACCTCTTGTCGGATGTATGAGTTGCAAATTATTTCTCCCATTCTCTAGGCTGCCTTTTCACTCTGTTAACTGTCTTTGGGTGCACAGTTTCCATTTTGATGCTGCCCAGTTTATCTATTTTTTTCTTTTGTTGCCTTGCCTTGGCCGTCATATCCAGGAAATCATTGCCTCATACAATGTCATGAAACTCTTCCCCTGTTTTTTAAAGGAGTTCTATAGTTTTAGCTTTTACGTTTGGGTCTTTAATCCATTTTTAGTTAATTTTTATGTAAGGCATAAAACGAGGCCCCAACTTTATTATTTGCAAGTGACTATCCAGTTGTAACCCAGCCCCATATATTGAAAAGACTATTCTTTTCCCCCAATGAACTGTCTTGGCACAATTCAATTTGTCAAAACTCTGGATTCTCAGTTCTAATTCATTGACCTACATATCTTCCTTTATGCTACTGTCACACTGTATTGATTGTTGTAGCTTTGTAATAGGTTTTGAAACCAAAATGTGAGAGTCCTCTAATTTTGTTCTTTTTTTAAAAAAGATTTTATTTATTTATTCATGAGAGACATAGAGAGAGAGCAGTGACACAGGCAGAGGGAGAAACAGGTTTCATTCGGGGAGCTGGATGTGGGACTCATCCCGGGATCCCAAGATCAGGCCTTGGGCTGAAGGCGGAGCTAAACCCGCTGAGCCACCCAGGCTGCCCAATTTTGTTCTTTTTCAAGACCATAATGGTCTTCTTGTGTGTCCATATGGATTTTAGGATCAGATTGTCAAAAAAGCCAGCTGGGATTTTAGATAAGGATTGAATTGAATCTGTAGATCAGTTTGGGAGTAATACCCTCTTAAGAGTATTAAGTCTCCTGATTGATGAACATGGGATGTCTTTCCATTTAGTTAGGTCTTAAAGTTCTTTAAAACATGTTTTACAGGGATCCCTGGGTGGCGCAGCGGTTTGGCACCTGCCTTTGGCCCAGGGCGCAATCCTGGAGACCCGGGATTGAATCCCATGTCAGGCTCCCGGTGCATGGAGCCTGTTTCTCCCTCTGCCTGTGTCTCTGCCTCTCTCTCTGTGTGTGACTATCATAAATAAATAGAAAAATAAAAAAACATGTTTTACAGTTTTCAGTATACAAGTCTTTTACTTTGTTAAATTCACTTCTGTGTATCTTATTTCTTATGCTACTGTGAATGGAATTATATTCTTAAATTCATTTTTATTTTGTTCATTGCTAGTGTATAGAAATACAGCTGATTTTTGTATATTGATCTAGTATCCTACAAACTTGCTAAACTCACTTATTAGTAATAACAATGTTTTGTGGATTCCTTAGGATTTTCTACATACAGTATCATATCATCTATGACTATAAAGTTTTACTGCTTCCTGGAGAACCACTAACTAAATGAACAGCCTTTGAGGGGCCCCTCTGGGATCCCTCTCACGCCAGGGCTTTTGCTGGAGCTTCTCCCTACAGCCACTATGCAGCTTTTTAACCAACTGTGGACCAAATGGAAACAAACAAACAAACAAACAAAAAAAACTTTTTGCAGCAGGGGAAGAAGGGAAGGAAGGAATGAAGGAATGAAGGAAGGAAGGGAGAAAGAGAGAAGGAGGGAGGAAGAGAAGAAACAATAGTTTTATTTCTTGCTTTCCAATCTGGATGCCTTTATTCTTTTTTATTGACTAAAACTTTTTAGTCTTAACTACAACTTTTTAAAAAGTAATCTCTATGTCTAAAGTTGAGTTCAAACTCTCACCCCAAAATCAGGAGTTGCAAGCTCCACAGACTGAGTCAGCCAGGCGCCCCCTAGCTACAACTTTTATACAATGTTGAATAGACATGATGCGCATGGATATACTTGTTTGTTACTGATATTAGAGGGAAAGCCTTTTGGCACTGACTATGATGTTTTCTGTGAGTTTTTCATAGATGTCCTTTATCAGGTTGTGGGAATTCCCTTCTATTCTTAGTTCTGTGTTGGGTTTTGTTTTGAATCATGAAAGGATTTTGGATTTTGTCAAATGATGTTTCAACTTAGGCCATCATGTGGGTTTTGTCCTCTATTCTAGTAATAGGATATTTTAAATCAATTGATATTTGGATATTAAACCAACTTGCATTCTGGGATTAATCCTACTTGGTCAGGATGTATAATCCATTTTATAATGGGCTGGATTTGGTTTGCTAGTATTTTGTTGAGAAGATTTACATTTTTATCCACAAGGGATATTGCTCTGTAGTTTTCTTGTGATGTCTTTCTCTGATTTTTTATCAAAGGAGTCAATACTGGTCTCATAGAATGAGTCAATACTGGTCAATATTGGTCTCATAGAATGAGTTGGAAAGAGGCACCTGGAAGTCTTAGTTGGTTAAGCAGCTGCCTTTGGCTAAGGTCATGTTCTCAAAGTCCTCAGATCTAGCCCTGCCTGCTTCTCCCTCTCCCTCTGCCTGCCACTCCCCTTTCTTCTTCTTCTTCTTCTTCTTCTTCTTCTTCTTCTTCTTCTTCTTCTTCTTCTTCTTCTTCCTTCTTCCATCTTCCTTCTTCTTCTTCTTTTTTTTAAATATTTTATTTATTTATTCATGAGAGACACAGAGAGAGAGAGGCAGAGACACAGGCAGAGGGAGAAGCAGGCTCCATGCAGGAAGCCTGATGTGGGACTTGATCCCAGGTCTCCAGGATCACGCCCTGGGCTGAAGGCGGCTCTAAACCCCTGGGCCACTCGGGCTGCTCCTCCTCTTCTTCTCTTTCTTCTTCTTTCTTCTTCTTTCTTCTCCTTCTTCTTCTTCTTTCTTCTTCTTCTTCTTCTTCTTCTTCTTCTTCTTCTTCTTCTTCTTCTTTCTTCTTCTTCTTCTTCTTCCTTCTTCTCTTCTTCTTCTTTTCTTCTTCTTCTTCTTCTTCTTCTTCTTCTTTTCTTCTTCTTCTTTTCTTCTTCTTCTTTTCTTCTTCTTCTTCTTCTTCTTCTTCTTCTTCTTCTTCTTCTTCTTCTTCTATTCTCTCTCTCTCTGCCAAATAAAATATTTTTAAAACGTGCATTGGAAAGTGTTTCTTCCTCTTCTTTTTTTTTGTGACAGATTGGCATTAATGATTCTTTAAACATTTGGTAGAATGCACCACTAAAGTAGTAGTAGCCTGAACTTTTATTTGTGGGAAGTTTTAAGTTATGAATTAAATTTCTTTGCTTGTTGTGGGCATATTTATATTTTTTTACTTCTTCTTATGTTATCTTTGGTAGTTTGTGTCTTTCTAGAAATTTGACCATTTCATTTATGACATCTAATTTATTGGCATACAAGTGTTCATAGTATTCTCTTACAATGCTTTTTATTTATGTAAGGGTAGTAGTGTTGTCTCCTCTTTTATTCCTAATATTAGTAATTTGATTCTTATCTCTTTTTTCTTGGTCAGTTTATTTTTTTTAATTTTATTTATTTATTCATGACAGACACAGAGAGAGAGAGGCAGAGACACAGGCAGAGGGAGAAGCAGGCTCCATACATTGAGCCCGACGTGGGACTCGATCCCGGGTCTCCAGGATCACACCCTGGGCTGAAGGCGGCGCTAAACCACTGGGCCACCAGGGCTGCCCCTCTTGGTCAGTTTAGATAATTGTTTATCAGTTTTATCGATCTTCTCAAAGAACCAATTTTGGGGATGTCTGGCTGGCTCAGTCAGTAGAGCATACGACTCTTGATTTGGGGGTCATGAGTTCATGAGCACAGAGTCCACTTATAAATCAATCAATCAATCCCCAAAGAATCGATATTTGGTTTCATGGATTTTCTCTATTGCTTTTCTTTTCTTTTTAAAGATTTCATTATTATTTATTTGACAGAGAGAGAGAGCAAGCACAAGCAAGGGGAGTGGCAGGCAGAGGGAGAGGGAGAAGCAGACTCTGTGAAGCAGGGAGCCCAATGTGGGGCTCGATTCCAGGACCCTAGCTAGGATCATGACCTGAGTTGAAGGCAGACGCTTAACTGACTAAGCCACCCAGGCGTCCCTCTCCATTGTTTTTCTATCCCCTATTCCATTTATTTTTGCTTTCCTTTATATTATTTCTTTCCTTTTGCTCATTTTAGGCTTGTTTGCTTTTTTTTTTTTTTTCCTAAAGATTTTATTTGTTAGAAACACACACACACAGAGAGAGAGAGAGAGAGAGAGAGGCAGAGATATAGGCAGAGGGAGAAGCAGATTCTATGCAGGGAGCTTGATGTGGGACTCAATTCTGGGACTCCAGGATCACGTTCTGGGCCAAAGGCAGGCACTAAACCACTGAGCCACCCAAACGTCCCTCTTTTTTTGTTTTTAAGGTAGTAGGTTAGGTTATTGATTTAAAATCTTTCTTCTGGGGATGCCTGGGTGGCTCAGCGGTTGAGCATCTGCCTTTGCCTCAGGGCATGATTTCGGGATCCAGAATTGAGTCCCACATCAGGCTCCCCGTGAAGAGCCTACTTCACCCTCTGCCTATGCCTCTGCCTCTCTCTGTGTGTCCCTCATAAATAAATAAATAAAATCTTTGAATGAATGAATAAATAAATAAATAAATAAATAAATAAATAAATAAATAAATAAAATCTTCCAGGTGCCTGGTGGCTCAGTCAAGTAAGTGTCTGCCTTGGCTCAGGTCATGATCCCAGGGTCCTGGGATCTAGCTGCGTCAGGGTTTTTGCTCAGTGGGGAATCTGTTTCTCCCTCTCCCTCTGCCCTTCCCCTGCATGTGCATACACACTCTCTCTCAAAATAATAAAATCTTTTTAAAAAAATCTAAAGGTTAGTTGGAGTGTCTATAATGATATCAAATAGAATTTAAGACAAAAATTAAGAGGCAAAGATAAGAATTTTATGAAGATAAAGGGTCAATCCATCAGGAACATAACAATTATAACCATAAATGCACCTAATAACAGAATTCCAAAATACATAAAGTAAAAACTATCAGAATTGGATAGAGAAATATATAATTCAAAAACAGCAGTTGGAAGGAGTGTCTGGCTGCCTCAGTCAGTAGAGCATATTACTCAATCTTACAAAGGATCATAAGATTACTGGAAAAAAAATAGTAGTTGGAAATTTCAATGACCTCTACCAATCATGAATAGAGTAAGTAGGCAGAAGACCAATAGGGAAGTAGAAGACTCATACAACCTTAGAAACCAGCTAGATCTAGCAGAGACCTATAGAACACACCAGCAAATGACAGAGAGTATACATTCTTCTCAAGTGCATATGGGATATCCTGTGTTGGGCCATAAAAAGGCACCAATACATTTAAGAAAACTGAAATTAAAAGTATGTTGACTACAAAAAAAAAAAAAAAAAGTATGTTGACTGACCACAGAGGAACAAAATTAAAAATCAGTAAGAGA
Organism: Canis lupus dingo; assembly: GCF_003254725.2. Lineage (NCBI taxonomy): Eukaryota > Metazoa > Chordata > Mammalia > Carnivora > Canidae > Canis > Canis lupus. The sequence continues at coordinate 26,154,166 of NC_064263.1, forward strand.
GAAAAAAAAATCAGTAAGAGAAAATCTTAGAAAATTTTCAAATGTGGGCAGCCCCAGTGGCTCAGTAGTTAGGTGCCGCCTTCAGCCTGGGACATGATCCTGGAGACCCAGGATTGAGTCCCACGTCGGGCTCCCTGCATGGAGCCCTATTCTCCCTCTGCCTCTCTCTCTCTCTCTCTCTCTCTCTCTGTGTCTCTCATGAATGAATAAATAAAATCTTAAAAAAAAGAGAAAATTCAAATGTGTATAAACACGCTCCTAAATAACGAATGAAATAAATCATGAGATATTAGAAAAGAAGATGAATGAAATGAAAATGAAAAATACCAAAACTTATGGATGCAACTAAAGTACTGCTTTGAAGAAAATTTAGAGCTAGCAATGGCTATATTGAAAAGGGAGGGGATCCCTGGGTGGCGCAGCGGTTTAGCGCCTGCCTTTGGCCCAGGGCGCGATCCTGTAGACCCGGAATCGAATCCCACGTCGGGCTCCCGGTGCATGGAGACTGCTTCTCCCTCTGCCTGTGTCTCTGCCTCTCTCTCTCTCTTTCTGTGTGACTATCATAAATAAAAAAAAAAAAAAGAAAAAAAGAAAAAGAAAAAGGAGGGGATCCCTGGGTGGCTCAGCGGTTAGGCACCTGCCTTCGGCCCAGGGCATGATCCTGGAATCCCGGGATCGAGTCCCATGTTGGGTGCATGGAGCATGGAGCCTGCTTGGAGCCTGCTTCTCCCTCTGCCTGTGTCTCTGCCCCTCTGGGTGTGTGTGTGTGTGTGTGTGTGTGTGTGTGTGTGTGTGTGTCTCATGAATAAATAAAAATCTTAAAAAGAAAAAAAAGGGGAGGAGGGATCCCTGGGTGGCGCAGCGGTTTGGCGCCTGCCTTTGGCCCAGGGCGCGATCCTGGAGACCCGGGATCGAATCCCACGTCGGGCTCCCGATGCATGGAGCCTGCTTCTCCCTCTGCCTATGTCTCTGCCTGTGTCTCTCTCTGTGACTATCATAAAAGGGGGGGGGGGCGGAGAAAGGCTTTTTTTTTTTAAGATTTTATTTATTTGATGGAGATTGAGAGAGAGAAAACAAGCAAGGGGAGCATCAGGCAGAGGGAGAAGAGAAGCAGACTCCCTGCTAAGCAGAAAGCCCAATGCAGGGCTCAATACCAGGACTCTGGGGTCATGACTTGAGCAGAAGGCAGATGCTTAACTGACTAAGCCACCCAGGTACTCAAGGAAGAAAGACTTTATTTTATTTTATATTTTTAAGATTTTTTTTTTTTTTTTTTTTTTTTTTTTTTTTTTTTTGGACACAGAGAGCACAAGCAGGGGGAGTGGCAGGCAGAGGCTTCCCTACTGACCAGGAAGCCTGATGCCAGCTCAGCTCTGTCCTAGGACCCTGGAACCATGACCTGAGCCCAAGGCAGACACTTAACCGGCTAAGCCACTGAGGTGCCTGGAAGGAAGATTTTAAATCAATAACCTAACCGACTACCTAAAAAAAAAAAAAAAAAAAAGCAATATAAACCCTAAGTTTTTCCTTTTAATTTTTTTAAGATCTTTCTTTCTTTCTTTCTTTCTTTCTTTCTTTCTTTCTTTCTTTCTTTCTTTCTTTTTCTTTCTTTCTTTCTTCCTTATGCATTTATTTGAGAGAGAGACACAGGGATAGTGTCAGAGAGAGCAAGAGCAGGGAGAGGGAGAAGCAGGCTTCTCCGGGAAAGACGGGATCATGCTGGGATCGTGCTTCTCTCTTCATGCCGGAATCATGACCTGAACCAAAGGCATACACTTAACCAACTGAGCCACTCAGGTGCCCCAAGATTTTATTTTCTTAAGAAAACTCTCCATCCAATATGGGGCTCAAACTCACAACCCTGAGATTGAGAGTCTTATGCTCCACCAATTGAGCCAGTGAAGGCACCCCTTTATTCTGTTTGTTCTTAAGAACGGACAGTTTCTATTTTCAAGTTTGTAGATTCTTTTCTTCTCTCACTTCAGATCTGAGGCTGAGTACCTCTAGTAAAAAATATTGAAATTCCGACTTTAGGAGCGCCTGGGGTGGCACAGTCTGTTAAGCATCTCCCTTCAGCTCAGGTCATGATCCTCAGGTCCTGGCATCCAGCCCCACATTGGACTCTGCTCAGAGGGGAGTCTGCCTCTCCCTCTCCCTCTGCCTGCCACTCTGCCTGCTGTGTGCTCTCTCTCTCTGTCAGATAAATAAATAAAATAGTTTTTAAATTCAGACTTTCTTTTTTCTTTTTCTGTTTAAGATTTTATTCATTTATTCATGGGAGACAGAGAGAGAGAGAGAGAGAGGCAGAGACGACACAGGTAGAGGGAGAAGCAGGCTCCATGCAGGGAGCCCAACGTGGGACTCATCCCATCCCGGGTCTCTAGGATCACGCCCTGGGCTGAAGGCGGCGCTAAACCACCACCCAGCCTGCCTTCAGCCCAAGGTGTGATCCTGGAGACCTGGGATCGAGACCCAGGATCGAGACCCGGGATCGGGTCCCGCAGCGGGCTCCCTGTGTGGAGCCTGCTTCTCTCTCTGCCTATGTCTCTGCCTCTCCTTCTGTGTGTCTCTCATGAATAAATAAAATCTTAAAAAAAAAAAAAAAAAAAAGCAGCTTAAGGTTCCTAAAAAGTTGAGGGGAAGGTATAGGGATTTCCTATATACCCCCTACCTCTAAACATGCAAAGCTTCCTCCATTATAACATCTCAAACCAGAGTAGTACATTTGTTATAAATGACAAACCTACACTGATACATCTTAATCCCTTGGAGTCCATAGTTTTTTTGTTTTTTGTTTTTTTAAGGATTTATTTATTTGTTTGTTTGTTTAACAGAGAGAGAGCACGCACAAGCAGTGGGGAGCGCCAGAGGGAGAGGGAGACACAGACTCCCCACTAAGCAGGGAGCCCAAGGCAGGGCTCAATCCCAGGACCCCGGGATCATGACCTGAGCGGAAGATGGATACTTAACCAACTGAGCCACTCAGGCACCCCAGAAGTCCATAGTTTACATTTTGGTTCACTCTTGGTGTTATACATTCTTTGGGTTTGGGCAAATGTATGACATGTGTCATTATCATATAGAGTATTTTCATTGCCCTAAAAATACCCTCTCCTCAGGGGTACCCAGCTGACTCAGTCAGTAGAGCATGCAACTCTTGATCTGAGGGTTGTAAGTTCAAGCCCCACATTGGGCATAGAGATTACTTTAAAAAATAAAATCTTTAAAAAGAAGATACTGTCTGCTTTGCCCATTTATCCGTCCTTCTCCCCAGGCCCCAGCAACCTTTATAATGTCTCCACAGTTTCTGCCTTTTCTAGAAATTCATATAGTTGGAATCATACAGTATATAGTCTTTCCATGTTGGCATCTTTCACTTAGTAATATGCATTTAAGGTTCCTCCACCTCTTGGGGTGCCTGGGTGGCTCAGTTGGTTAAGCAGATGACTCTTGGTTTCAGCTCAGGTCATGATCTCACAGTTAATGAGATTGAGCCCCACATCAGACTCTGTGCTCAGTGCAGAGTCTGCTTCAGATTCCCTCTCCCTTTCTCTCCAGCTCACGCTTTCTCTCTCTGCAATAAATACACAAAATTTAAATTTAAAAAAAAAGCTTCCTCCATTTCTTTTCATAGTTTGATGGCTCATTTCCTTATAGTGCTGAATAATATTCCATAGTTTGAATGTACCACAGCTCATTTATCCATTCACCTACTAAAAGACATCTTGGTTGATTCAACATTTGGCAGTTATAATTAAGCTGATATAAATATCCATGTATGGATTTTTATTTTATTTTTTAAGATTTTATTTATTCATGAGAGACACAGAGAGAGAGAGAGGCAGAGACATAGGCAGAGGTAGCATCAGGCTCTGCAGGGAGCTCAATGCGGGCAGGACTCCATTCCAGGACACTGAGATCATAACCTGAGCCAAAGGCAGACACTTAACCACTGAGCTCCCCAGCCCTTTGTACAGATTTTTATATGGACATAAGTTTTCAACTCCTTTGGGGGAAATATCAGATTATATGGTAAGAATATGTTTAATTTTCTTAAGAAACTGTCAGACAGTCTTTCAAAGTGACTATCTCATTTTGCATTTTTACCAACAATGAGTGAGAGTTCTTGTTGCTCTGCATCCTCACCAGCATTTGGTGTTGTCAGTGTTCCAGATTCTGGCCATTCTAATAGGTGTATAGTGGTATCTCATTGTGCTTTTAATTTGCATTTCCCTAATGATGTCTGATGTGGAGCATGTTTGCATATGTTTATTTGCCAGGTACATATCTTCTTTGCTGAGGTGTCTGTTAATTAAGGTCTTTGGCTTATTTTTAAATCAGGTTGTTTATTTTCTTATTGTCGAATTTTAAGATTCCTTTCTATATTCTAGAAAATAATCCTTTATGGGGCACCTGGGTGGCTCAGTTGGTTAAGTGTCTGACTTTGGCTCAGGTCATGATCCCAGCCCCGCATCATGCTCCCTGCTCCCTCTGCCTCCTGCTCCCCCTGCTTGTACTCTCTCTCTCTCTCTCTCTGTGTCAGGTAAATAAATAACACTTTTCTAAAAAAAATAGTAATTTTTATGCCTTATTGGTATTCTCTATTTGGTGAGACATCATTTTCATATTTCCTTGAATTCTTTAGACCTAATTTCCTCTAGTTCTTCATGATCTTGACATCAAGAGTCACATACTCTACTGACTGAGCCAGCCAACTGCCCCTAGTTCTTACTTATAATAGCTGATTTAAAGTCTTTGTCTTTTTTTTTTGTAAAGATCTTATTTATTTATGTATTTATTTATTTATTTAAGAAAGAGAAAGAAAGCACAAGCCAGGGGAGGGATAAAGGAAAAGAAAGAAACAGACTCCCCATTGAACAGGGAGCCCAACATGGGGTTCAATCTAGAACTCTGGGATCGTGACCTGAGCCAAAGACAGATGCACAACCAACTGAGCCACTTAGGTATCTCTAAAGTCTTTGTCTAATAAGTCCAACATCTGGGCTTGCTCAGGGACAATCTTTCTTGACTGCTATTTTCACCCTGTGTATACTCACACTTCCCTATTTCTTTACATGTCTCACATTTTTTGTTGAAAACTGGGTAATTTTTTAAAAGATTTTTTTTTAAGATTTTATTTATGTATTTGAAAAAGAGCAGAGAGAGCATGAGCAGGGGGAGAGGCAAAGGGGGAGGGAGAGGCAGACACTCCAATGAGCAGGGAGCCTGATTCGGGGCTTGATCCCAGGACCCCAGGATCATGACCTCAGCTGAAATCAAGAGTCGGACACTCAACCAACTGAGCCATCCAAGTGCCCCCAAACTGGGTATTTTAAATACAACTCTGGAAATCAGATCTCTCCAACCATGGCTTCCTGTTGTTGCTGCTTGTTTGTTTATCAAATTTCATGGGTTAATTCTGTAAAGTCTTTTTTTCCTTGTCATATGTGGTCACTGACGTTTCTACTGGGTTTGCTTGGTGCTCTCCTACTTTTTGCCAAGGGTTCAGGCAAGCCTTTAGTGCTCTGGTAGTTTCCTCTGCCTTATCCCTCACTTCCTGCTTGAGCAGGACCTCAAGTTCACCAGCACTGAGAGAGTGGGGCCTTCTCAGGCATGTCCTGGATAAACCCACAGTTCTGTTAACCTATGTGGATTTCCAGGTCCCCAGGTCAGGTCAGAGATTTTCAGAGCCTCCTATTGACAGTTCATCCCCCAATATTCCTCCTGAGTTTTTTAGCCAGCCTTCTGTTTGCCTCAACAGGTGTTCCTGCCTCAAGCAGCCAGGATGTCAAATAATTTGCTTCTAATTGTTTAGACAAACAAAACAGAGTTTCTCGGTTAAGCGAGCTCTGAATCAGGTCAAATAAAGACTAGCCCTATGACTGGGACTCTTAAGGGGAGCTTCCAGACTGATCAGATAGTGACAATCCTCTTGGGACAGGAATGTTTGGGGACTTCCACACCCACGCTGCCCCCTCTAGTGGCTGCTGCTAGGTCACTGATTTTCAAAGCTAGGGTAGGTGTGAGCTGTGCATTTGGGAAAATACCATAGGGTTGGGGAGAGGAGGATGGGAAGAAACCTGGTCAAAACACCACCAAATTCACTATTCCTACTGGCATTTGACCATTTTTCTTGAATAAATTCTCCTTTGAGTTTTGAAAGCTTTGTTTTCTGGACTTCTAAAAAGTTGACTTTTGACAATTTTTGCCAGTGTTGTTGCTTTTATGGAGGAGCACATTTTTAGATGTCCTTACTCTGCCATTCCAGAAGTGATCTTCAGACTTCTATTTTAAGAAGTACAAGGCTTTGGGCAGCCCTGGTGGCTTAGCGGTTTAGTGCTGCCTTCAGCCTGGGGTGTGATCCTGGAGACCCGGGATCTAGTCCCATGTCAGGCTCCCTGCATGGGGCCTGCTTCTCCCTCTGCCTGTGTCTCTGCCTCTCTCTATCTCTGTGTCTCTCCTGAATAAATAAATAAAATATTAAAAAAAAAAAAGTACAAGGCTTTAAATACTATGGCCACTCGTAAGAGAAATGATCTTTGAGTATATAGTCTACCCTTAACATGGAGAAATAAAAGTTATTTGGGACTCCTGGATGGCTCAGTGGTTGAGTGCCTTCTGCTCAGGGTGTGCTCCTGGAGACCCAGGATCGAGTCCCACATCGGGCTCCCTGCGTGGAGCCTGCTTCTCCCTCTGCCTGTGTCTCTGCCTCTCTGTGTCTCTCATGAATAAACAAATAAAATATTTAAAAATAAGTAAATAAAATAAACCTAAAAAAAAAAAAAGAAAAGTTATTTTGGTTTCCTGTGTGTTTTCCCCTTACAGTAGAGTTTTGGTTCTTACATAATGTGAATGTGAACTTTCACTTCTTAGAAAGTGTGTTGATTTTGGGGCTTTGTGCTAACTCATATCATCCTCTGGGGTCAAGATATAAAACAATAGGCTTCCTCTCTTCCAAAGAAATTAAAATTTTTAATGACGAAATTTGTTACAAAATATAATTTTCTTGGGGTGCCTGGGTGGCTCAGTGGTTGAGCGTCTGCCTTCAGCTCAGGGCATGATCCCGGGGTCCAGGGATTGAGTCCCACATCGGGCTCCCTGCGAGGAGCCTGCTTCTCCCTCTGCCTATGTTTCTGCCTCTCTCTGTGTCTCTCATGAATAAATAAATTTATATATATATATGTGTGTATATATATATAATATAATTTTCTTATTAATAACACAACGAAGGCTAAGGCTATTTCCAGACAATACTTTTTTCTGTTTTCTTTCTCTAAGATCAGGCCTTAAGTTCAGGATAACAAAATTATCAAGGCATCTTTTATTTTTTTTAAAGATTTTACTTATTTATTTAAGAGAGAGCACAAAACAGGGGAAGAGGCAGAGGAAGAGAGATAAACAGACTCTGCTGAGCACAGAGTCTGATGTGGAGCTCTATCCCAGGACCCCAGGATCATGACCTGAGCCAAAGGCAGATGCTCAACAGACTGAGCCACCCAGACGCCCCCCACCTTTTTAAAGATTTGATTTATTTATTTGAGAGAGGGAGCACAAGTGGGGGCGGGAGGGGCAGAAAGAAAAGCAGACTCCCTGCTGAGCAGGGAGCCCAGTGCGGGACTCAATCCCAGGACCCCGAGATCATGTCCTGAGCTGAAGCCAGATGCTTAACCAACTAAGCCACCCAGGCACTCCTCAAGGCATCTTTTAAATCAAAATCATCTTGGCACTTCCCAGGCAGTTGCTAAAATACACAAAAACTTTGCTCTTCCACTGCATGGCACTCATAAGTGAAGAAGGATACAAGGAACGATGCTAAAAATAATTAGGTATAGTTGGTATGCTCCATGTTTTTAAAATTAGCATATCAGTATTGTAAAGAACTGTCCTGTTCATCATGTCCACAATGTAGGGAAAGATGTCAAAGCAAAGAGAGGAGCTCATCCTTTGTCGATGACTTTTTTTTTTTTTTTTTAAGATTTTTAAAAATCTGTGCCACTTGGGCTGCCCAACTTTTTTTTTTTTTTTTTTAAGATTTTACTTATTTATTCATGAGAGACACAGAGAGAGAGAGAGAGAGGCAGAGACACAGGCAGAGGGAGAAGCAGGCTCCATGCAGGGAGCCCAATGTGGGATTTGATCCTAGGACCCCAGGATCATGCCCTGGGCTGAAGGCAGGCACTAAACCGCTGACTCAGTCAGTTAAGCATCTGATTCTTGATTTTGGCTCAGGTCATGATCTCAGGGTTATGAAATCAAGCCCGGAGTCAGCCTCCATTATCAGCAGGGGTCTGTTTGAAACTCTCTCTCTCTCCCTCCCCCTTTGTCCCTCCCCCACCCCATGTTCACTTGCTCTCTCTCAAACAAATAAAATCTTTAATAATAATAATAATAATAATAAAATAACTTTTTATTATCAATAGTAATTTTGGTGCACATTTTACAAAGTAGACTGTTAACCCTTTGAGATTTCTAAATACATCCACTGTCCATATATCCAGAGCTCAAGACAGTGAGAGAGGACAAATAGAATTATAAAAAATACACTTACTTTGGGGAAGGCTAGCTCTCTTTTCCCTGGTTCTGATCATATGTCCTCTTTAAAGTAGCCATCGGGTAGCCCCGGTGGTGCAGCAGTTTAGCACCGTCTGCAGCCCAGGGTGTGATCCTGGAGACCTGGGATCGAGTCCCACGTCAGGCTCCCTGCATGGAGCCTGCATCTCCCTCTGCCTGTGTCTCTGCCCCTCTCTCTCTCTCTCTGTCGCTCATGAATAAATAAAATCTTTTAAAAAAAATAAAAATAAAGTAGCCATCAACTGAGACCTCATAAAATGCAACAGTCACCAGTAGATTCATGCTCTGTTGCATTATACCTCAAAGAAACTTCTCTCTTTCACTTTGATATTGGACATTAATAGGTTTCTAGACCATTTGGTCTGGTTAACAAGGAGTCCCTATTCTCTTTTTCTATTTTCCTAAAGATCCTGCCATAATTGATAGAACAGACTCAAGGGTCTGACATCACCACCATAACTAACCCTTGGGTGATTCAACCTGTCAGAGCTCTGAGACTTGAGATTTCCAGAAAAATTCCAGCCCTAAAATGGAAGACTTCAATGGAGGGAGATGCTAACCCACAAACAGGTAACAGGTATAATTTTAAATAATTTAAATAAAATGAGTTTTAAATAAAAGGAGTTAGTGAAGTTGATGAAGGAGATATGGTTGTGGTTATTGTGCTGGTATTTTTGGTAATGTGCTTCATGATCTTTTTTTGAGTAGTCATATGATGTAGCCCTTTTTCTTTCCCTTGGCTCTGGTTTCTAACCCTCAATTTAGTAGACCATTCTTGTGCCAACTGGAATAAACACTCTCTCTAAAAAAATCCTTGTTCAATGGGCCACTCTCCTAAACATCTCTGCTGGTATTGTCCATATCACACCAAGCACATGCTCCCTCCTTTATTGCTTCATTGTTCCAACTAATCTCTCAAAGTTTATGATGGGATAGAGTTTGGCTCAGACAGATTTTTATGAAGCCAGATGATGAATTCCTTAGAATATGTCCCCTCCTGAACACACCCCACAGAAATTCAGAATCATAGATTCTCTGTATGCTACCATTGCAAGCGAGAGTATCATATAGGTAATCATTCATTCACTCACTGTACATATCATAAAAAGTACCCATTTAAAGTTTACAGATATTTTGCCAAATGGAAAAACTTCACCATAAATGAGTTTAGAACATTTTCATGCCCCCTCATACCTGTTTATAATTAATCTGCATTTCCTATTCCAGCCCCAGGCAACCACTGATCTACTTTGTATAAATTTGCCTTTTCTGGAATTTTCATAAAACTGACTTTTAGGGGCACCTGAATGGCTCAGTCCTTTGAGCATCTGCCTTCAACTCAGGTCATGATCTCAGAGTCCTGGGATGGAGCCCCCTCATTGGGCTCCCTACTCCGTGGAGAGTCTGCTTCTCTCTCTCCCTCTGCCCCCACCCCCTCAAGCTCCTGTTTGCTCTTTCTTGCTCTTCCTCAAATAAATAGTCTTTAAAAAAATAGACTTTCACTTAGCATAGTATTTTTAAGGTCCATCCATGACATTAGTTTGTGTCAATAGTTACTTTTTATTGCTGAGTAACATTCTGTTGTATGGATACAACACATTTTATCTATCCATTCTCCGATTGATCAACACTTCAGGTTATTTCAAGCCTTGAGCTATTCTGAATAATGCTTCTATGAACATTCATACAAGTTTTTATGTGGATATATATTTTCATTTCTCTTGATTAGATGCTTAGAAGTGGAATTGCTGGGTCGTAAGGCAG